>NW_028261392.1:26755096-27355096 GCF_051295495.1 Thamnophis sirtalis
GGCTGGCTAGGGCATTCTGGGACTTGAAGTCCACAGGTCTTAAAGTTGCCAAGGTTGGATACCCCTGCTTTAGATGGAGAGGTGTTAAAGAAATGTTATTTTCTTTATTATATATTTGGTTTTTGCAACTTGTTAAGACATCAGGAATTGTATTTGCCCACGTTATGATTAATTTTGAATATTTCTGCCATTATTCCAATGTTTTAATTATCTGAAATTTCATAAAGTCTTATGTGATTGAGTAGTATATAAAGTGTAGTAAAAATAAAATAAAAATCAACACCTCCGTCTGCAGAAAAAGCATTGTATTGTGCATTAATTTTCAGGAGGTTTTTTTTTTCCTTTCTAAAAAGGAGCAAGGGACAGGACTTCCAAACAATTCATTTTAAATGTATGCTTTTACAGTCTTTTTTTCCCCTCTTTCACTTTTTAAAATAATGTTTTATCTATTTATTTATTCAATCTATACAGCTGCATATCTCAAACATATGATTCTGGGTAACAGTAACAAAATGGCCTTCATCCTGCAATGGATTGATTTATGTTTATTGCTATTATTACTATTATTATGAATACAGATATGCATAGCCTTACATATGTATGATTGGTTCACATTGTGCAGAGCAGTATGTGTATCATATCCATCAGACTAGAGAAGATTGTTTTAAAATGCAACCCTTAAAGGAACTTCTCTGACTGACAACTTCCTATGATGTATCAGATGCATAAGCAGTTCCTCCATTAAAGAAATAAAAAGAAAAAAATGCAATGCATCCATGTTTACATAGTAACTTGAGGGAAATGGGAATAATAGACTGTATTCATGTGTTTGTTTGTTGATATGATAAAGCAAATGTATTTGTCACTAGAAACAAAACCTTGCCATACTCAAATCTACAAGAAGCTCAGTGAGGGGTTGAACTGCATACTCAACTTTCCATATTTATGTCTTTCTTACTTTTAGTCATTCTTGTTCTTCACCTTTAACTACAAATTATTTTAGAAGCATTTGTCTTAGGTAGTCTGCAGCCTCTGTAGCTCAGAGTTTGAGTATTTCTTATCTGTCTAAAATTAAATTTTAAAAGGTTGGTCTCTTCTCTTCTGCTCTCTTGTCTTCTCTTCTCTTCTCATCAACAGGACTAAAAAAAACCAGTGAATTGAAAAGACTTTTCCTTTCTTCTATATATTTGTTCCCATTCCAGACTATCCTGCTAAATCATTAAAAATTGTTGATTTGTACTCACCCTTTTAAATTTCTGTGAACAATCAAAAAGTGTTATTTAGTTGTTCTCTCATTTGGGTAATGGGGGGACTGTGTTAGTGGGAAAGCTTCTAAAACCATTTTCACACATTAAATGAAACAAGTCTCAAACATCAACTTTTTGAAATCAAAATATATGTTAGAAATGCAGTGTTCAGATTTGATTTACTATAGTGTTTTTTTACTAGAATGTGTGTGAAAACATTGTTTCTGTAAACTTGGCCAGGTTCGAATCATGCTAAAAGATTTACATGTTTTCATTTGTCCTTTTGTACCGAACCACAAAAAAAAAAGTCAGACATATTAGCAAACACATTTCAATTTTATTTTATTTTATTTATTTATTTATTTTGGAAGGAGGAAGGTGATTGTAAGATTGCCTTTTTTGTTTTCATTTTGTGCTTTTAATTTAGTTTAATAACATCTTCCTCTGTTCACCAAAACACATGATAATATGGTTTCTCTGTGTCACGAAAACATCTCATGAACAGATTCCTGAAAGACAACTGTCATTAAAAGAAGAAGTTAAGAAGTTAAGAAGAAGTTAAGAGATAGGCTGAGAACCAGTTTGGTACAATGCAGAGGTAGGCTCCGACAGGCACTACTGCCGGTTTGCTTGTGGGCATGCTGTATGCACATGCTTGATGTGCTCTGTGCACACTTGATGCATGCTGTGTGTGCATGCACAGTGCACTAAAATTGTTCTGCACATACGCAGAAGCAAAAAAACAAGATGGTAATGCCAATGGCACCACCCAGAGAACTGGTTCAGGACGTGGCAGGCCTGGGTGGCTGACGGTTCCAGCGACCCATCAAACTGCCAAACCACTACCAGTCTGGTAGGAACCCACTACTGGTACAGTGATTAAAAACATCAGGTGAGAAACTAGGAGACTGTGTTCTAATCCTGTTTTGGGCACAAAGCCAGTTGGGTGAACTTGGGCCAGCCGCTGTCTCTGAGCCCTAGGAAGAGGGCAATAGCAACCCATTTCTAGAATCTTGCCAAGAAAATTGCAGGGAATAATCCATGCTATGGCTAGAACTGACTCAAAGGGACAAAAAGTAAAGGGGGATGGGGTCGGGAACTAGTTTTTTTTAATTATACTTTATTTATACATTTATAATTTGCATTATTTGTGATTGGGAATGTAGCTTCACAAACATGTCTCAGTACATCCAGGGGTATGAAAGTAGCATCTATCTGCAACTCTTTAAAGCAGCCACCAATTTTTCTAGGATCATCATCAGGCAACTGTAGAGGCTACAGCTATACTGCCTTACTATAATATCAGGAATACAACTGCAATTCCTTTATACAGGATGCATCTTATATAAAAATGACTGTATAAAAATGTGTCCAGTTCCTGCCTTAGCACTTCAATCCTAAATTTTAAAAATATATCTGGATAAAAATAAAATATAAATAGCTATAATGTAAGGTAATCTGCTTTATGCTGATTTAGAATAAGCACATCATAGTTTTGGTAAGTTTAGCACTTGTCTGCCATTCACTGAGGTGGCCAAATCCTTTCTCAGGTTTCCATGAGAATCGGAATAAGAATGAGCTACTTTAAAAGTCACATTAAAGATGGGATGCTTTAATTATTGAATTCATTAAAGCAGCCACATTATGTTACTTAGGCTTAGTCTTTCTGTTTTAATGAATAAAAGAAAGGTGCTGTATTCAGGGACCAAAGTTTGCCACCGGAACTATTTTTGAAGTCTGTTTCTATTTTATTTTAATCAATTAATTTAACTTCTACATTGCTTATCTCACCGAAGTGATACTGGGTAGTTTACAACAATTGGGGATAGTTTACAAGTCCTAACATCTGAAGACTTGTTCTGATTTCTCCTAGCTATAGTTTTACTTTTGAATTTAATTATTTTGCTAGCCTATTTAGTCCTTCTAAAGAAGCAAAGTAGGATTAGAAATCCATCCAAATAAATGTATGGTGGTGAATGGGGCTCAATTCTATTCTGAAATATCATGGTAGATATTTGGGAGCATTGTTGAAATTTAAATAATTATCCCAATTCAGCTTATTGGCCATAGGTGAAACCAAAAGGATGACTAATATAAAAGTTTGGCTACAGGAACATAGTAAATTGAGTCGAGTCTGTGTATTCTCTAGATTCATTTTAAAAAACCAACTACTCAAACTAGAGTGCAAGAAACTGCTTTGCACATTACAGTTTTGAATGAGAGGAACAATTTTGTAACACTTTTAGAACCAGTCTTTTCACAGAGCTCAGAAGCCTCCATAAAATTCCATTTTCCCTTTTGGTTTCTTAATGTTATAATGAAATTGCTTATATGGTCCTATATATGGTGCCATTAATGTTCTTTAGAGTTTTCAGAGCTTCCAAAGTATAATACATTCCATAAAATGCCAGATTTTTTATTTTAATTCATCATCAAGGCCTGGATGAACTTCTTGCCAAATGATTCCAAACACTTTAAATATACGGATACAAATTTACTCATGATTTTCAGAGGTAATGTGTCTTTGCCTTTTAAGAATATTCTTTTCAATGGCTTTAGTAATTTATTTTCCCATTATGTTTCTTCAGAGCTGTGTAAATAGGCCTCACATTCCTGAATGCTTTGATTTAGATAGTCTGCCGTAGAACTCTATTTTTAATAGTAAATGATCGTTTTTGACTGAGAAAATTAATTTGGGGAGGGGAAAGAGATTGGAAACAATGACATAACAAATTAAATTACTACCAGATATTTTTCTGAACAGATTAGTCTGCTAGCCAACTGACAGCCTTGATTATGTTTGGTTAGGTGCAGCCATGTCAACTTCATCATCTGCACACTAAGATATAGCTAGATAGATGATAGAAAGATAGGAGAGAGAGAGAGAGAGAGAGAGAGAGAGAGAGAGAGAGAAAGAGAGAGAGAGAGAGAGAGAGAACTATATATGCCTATGGAGGCTGTGCTTGTTAGTACAACTCTGTTTCAATCATCTGAATAGATAATTTGAAGTAGAAACCAGAAGTCTGTGACTTCTAGTTGTACATTAGGCACAAAGGCAGCTGTCTGACTTTGCACCAATCATTCTCTCTCAGCCCTAGGAATAAAGCAATGGCAAACCACTTCAGAAAAATGTTGCCAAGAAAGACTTGTCCTAATATTTATCAGCACCTTGGATGACAGACCCAAACATTCTTTTTGTTCTTGTTATTAGTTGCAAAGTCATGTCCGACGCATCGCGACCACATGGACAACATAGACACGTTATGATTTCCTAAAATCTTGGGAAGAACCTGATGTGTATGAAGGCCAATGCTAATTAAAGAACTGGCAGCTGTGACTTCATAGTGTTGTGAAAAGATAATAATAGGTGTGAATATGTATCTTCCCATCAGGTTAGTATGGTTCACCTTGCCCATCATAAGTCTTATCATCCTGAGAGCATTTTGATAGTGGTGATGAGCAAAGATAAATTCTAAGTGGCTTCCCAGACCTTGTGATATGTACTGTTTGCAAACGTGTCATTGGCCCCTTCAGGTTCTGACATCCAAGATAAAAATTTTTAAGGTAAAAGTTCCCCTCACACATATGTGCTAGTCATTGCTGACTCTAGGGGGTGATGCTCATCTCCGTTTCTAAGCCTAAGAGCCAGCACAGTCTGAAGACATCTCCATGGTTATGTGGCTGGCATGACTAAACACCGAAGGTGCACAGAACACAGAACAGAACCAAAGGTGGTTCCTATTTTTTTCCTTGCATTTTTACATGCTTTCGAACTGTTAGGTTGGCAGAAGCTGGGACAAGTAAAGGGAGCTCACTCTGTTACGCGGCGCTAGGGATTCAAACTGCCAAACTGCCAACCTTCTGATTGACAAGCTCAATTAGCCACTGAGCCACCATGTCCCTGTAGATTTTTAAATAGGCATTAAATGCCAAAGATGTATAATTTTTATTATGCAAGTTTTAACTCAGCTTTAATTGATGTAATTGTTGGATGCGACTTTTTTTATATTTCTTCTACTTTTTCCAAGACTTTCTGTAATGGGTGATATAAAAATACTCTAAAAATAAATATATAAAAGATTTGAGAAACAGCAATGAAATGGAGAGGTAAGGAGGAAGAGGAGGAGGAGAAAGAGGATGAGAATGATTGTGCCTGATAAAACAATCATTCTGTGCCAATAAAACTGAAATATGGAATCAAAAATAATGTATGTGTATAAAATGGGTGGGAAAGAGAGTTTTGCAAAGTTTTCAGACATTGTGTGAAAGTTCACATTAACTGGAACGATTTGCACTTGGAGTCCATTGCACTTAGGTAGACACCAGATATAGCATTATTCATTATTCAATGTGAAGCATTGATACCACTTTATATTGCCTTGGTAAGGCCACACTTAGAATACTGCATTCAGTTTTGGTCATCATGATGTAGAAAAGATGTGGAGACTCTAGAAAGAGTGCAGAGAAAAACAACAAAGATGATTAGGGGACTCGAGACTAAAACATGAAGAACGGTTGCAGGAAGTGGGTATGTCTAGTTTAATAGAAAGAAGGACTAGGGGAGACATGATAGCAGTGTTCCAATATCTCAGGGATTGCCACAAAGAAGAGGGAGTCAAACTATTTTCCAAGGCACCTGAGGGTAGAACAAGAAGCAATGGGTGGAAACTAATCAAGGAGAGAAGCAACTTAGAACTGAGGAGAAATTTCCTGACGATTAGAACAATTAATCAGTGGAACAACTTGCCTCCAGAAGTTGTGAATGCCCCAACACTGGAAGTCTTCAAGAAGGTGTTGGATATCCATTTGTCTGAAACAGTATAGGGTTTCCTGCCTATACCTAGGCAGAGGGTTGGACTAGAAGACCTCCAAGGTCCCTTCCTACTCTGCTATTGTATTGTAACTTCCTTTGCTTTTGTGCAAGCTTACTTCACTACTTTATTACACAAAATATTTGAGCATGGCCATTTGAAAGCAGGCATACTACACAATGCAGTTCATGGATAACCACAAATATATTAATCTTCCCAGTCCAGACATACCGGTAGAATGGTTTTTGGGGGGCTTAACAGAAACATCTTAAACTGTATCCAAGGTTCAGCTAACACAAATATGTTGTTCTACGTTTGTGATTAACCAGAACATTTAGGTCAGCTCTACAGAAAAAGAAGGCACAATATCAGTTTGACTCCCTCTTAAGATAGAGCGGGTTGACATATTTGAATGATATACACTGAGAAATGTAGCATACATTTAATCCTCAACTTACAGCAGTTTAGTTTAGTTTAGTTTAGTTTATTGATCTTGTATGCCGCCCACTCCCAAAGGACTCCGGGCGGCTTACAATAAAACAAGGAAAGGGGATAATACACAAAACAACATATTAAAATACACAACAGTCACAATTTCTGAGGGGCTGGATATTTCGAAAGCCCCCCGGCCTACTGGAGCAGCCAGGACTTAACGGCTTTGCGGAAGGCTGGGAGGGTAGTAAGGGTCCAGATCTCCACAGGGAGATCGTTCCAGAGGGCTGGAGCTGCGACAGAGAAGGCTCTCCCCTGGGGAGTCGCCAGCCGACATTGGCTGGCAGATGGGATCCGGAGAAGACCTAACCTGTGTGATCTAATTGGTCTATGGGAGGTGATCGGCAGGAGGCGGTCTCTCAGGTACCCAGATCCGATGCCATGAAGGGCTTTATAGGTAATGACCAGCACCTTGAAGCGGATCCGGAGACTAATGGGTAGCCAGTGCAGCTCGCGGAGGATAGGTGTGACGTGGGTGTACCTGGGTGCACCCACGATCGCTCGCGCGGCTGCGTTCTGGACCAGCTGGAGTCTTTGAACACTCTTCAAGGGCAGCCCCATGTAGAGCGCATTACAGTAATCCAGTCTTGAGGTCACGAGGGCATGAGTGACTGTCTGAAGGGCCTCCCGATCCAGGTAGGGTCGCAATTGGTGCACCAGGCGAACCTGGGCAAAGGTCCCCCTAGTCACAGCTGACGAATGGTGTTCTAAAGTCAGCTGGGGATCCAGGAGGACTCCCAAATTGCGAACCCTTTCTGAGGGGTGTATAATTTAACCCCCCAGCCTGAGAGATGGAATATTTAGCCAATCTTTGGGAGGGAACATCAGTAGCCACTCGGTCTTGTCTGGATTGAGTGCCAACTTGTTTACTCCCATCCAGACCCTAATTCATTAAATGGCTGTTCAACATTCTAACAGTACTTTAAAAAAGTGTCTTATGACCATTTTTCACACTTACAACCATTGCAGCATCCCCATGGTGTTGGTATTCAAGAAATTTGACTGACTTGTTTTTTAAACTGAACTGTCAAATTGATTAGCAGATTGAACCAATCAGGAACAATTTGAAAGTAATCTGGGGGTTTGGTGGACTATTTCACTCTGTGGAATTTCAATTATTTTTACAGCTTTCCTTCCATATATGGATAAAGATCAGGAGAAATTGGAGGTTGTGTTGAGTTCTCTAATATTGACAAGAGCAGTCAGCTCATGAATTTACAGTTCTGTAAAATGTGTCTATCACAATATTTTTTGGGGGGGGATGTTTCACTCTCTCTCTCTTCTGATACAATTTGTTTAGGCAGACAGACTCACTTAAATGGAGACAGAAAAAGGGACTCATCTTTATTCATTGGGTAAATAGGCCTGAAAATGTGCTTGCTCTGTTGCATGTAAATAATAGCCATATGATTCTGTTTTAACACATCAGACTTTGATAATGCTGCATAATCAGTACATAATAAATTGCACACACACACACACACACACCGAAAAAAAAACCAGGCTGGTCAATGAATCTTGCAAATATACCTCTCAGCTAAAAAAAGCAAATGATCAGAGAATGATGAATTCTCTTTTTTGACCCCACAAACCTATTTTTAAATGATTTTTCAAAGCATTGTTGTTAAATGAGAGTCAGGCATTTTTAGCACTGGCTTAGCACAATATTTCTATAGTCTCCTCGTCCTTGCTGTTTCTGCCTTAACAATAAAGAAGGAGAATATTTCAAGAATGTAATGTGGTCTAACCCCTGAAAAGATAGGGTTATGGTCTTCTATAAGGTTGACCAACCATGCCATGTCACCCCATTCTGTCAAAAAAGTGGAGCTGCTTTTGGCATCTTAATATTTTTTTTTTCATTGTGATGCTTTTCCATTACTCCCTATGTTTATCAAATGTGGTCTCCGAACACAAATTGTTTTGAAACAAACAGGATCTCAAATAACAAACTGCAGGCAAATGGTATATGGTGCTAGACTGGGTTTATTTCAGTAAAGGGAAATAATTTCCAATCAATTCAATTATACAAGGTTGGAGAAACAGAAAAAATGAAAAACCCAGGATCAATTAGCTAAACCTGGTGTCGTTCACACAATCATTTTCTGGAGAAACTGACAATTGGTTTGGAACATCTGCTGATCTGGAGCAAAACCCACTTGAAGATGTCATTGTTCCTCCAGGCTTTGGAGTAGGATGGATGGAAACACTCACCCATCTCATTTGATGTGACTGACTGGATCTTATTTAGTTTTGGGTTGGTTGGTGTGTTGGTTGGAATTGTGTTTTAATATGATCTACCCAGTTGCAATCTATGGTTGTGAAAGTTGGACCATAAGAAAGGCTGAGCGCCAAAGATTTGAGGCCTTTGAACTATGGCACTGGAAAAGATTCCTGCAAGTTCCTTGGACTGCAAGGCAATCCAACCAGTCAGTCCTAGAGGAGATCAACCCTGACTGATTTTTAGAAGGCCAAATCTTGAAGATGAAACTCAAATACTTTTGAGTTCCACGGCCTCTAAATTGAAACAAAACAACAACAATTTTTTTTTAATTTTAGGCTTTTTTTAAGGTTTCGCTTTTAAAATCCAATGTTTCCTTTCAGCTCTTTCTCCAGTGCTGTGAGGAAATAGGAGCCCATCTCTTTCCTCTTGGCTTTTCTTCTTAAAAGTAAAAATGGCAGTAAAAACTGAATTATTACCAGGATAGCATGCCAGGATTCAATGGGGTCTTTTCTATAAATGGGCTTATTTTTACAATGATATATATCTACCAATGAACTCTTCAGATCACTCTTAGTGCAAATTTCACCTGGTACAAGTGAATCATTTCTCCTTAAAAAAAAACCTTTTCTTTTTCTTTTCTTCCTCTCTAACAGGATTAAGTCTAGAGAGAGGCGGAAAAGAGATATTGTTCTGACTTTCCTCCACTAGAATCTAGCATCTAGGTTAATAACTTGGCCTGCATTTGGAAAAGAAAATTGAAGTCATTCTTCTATTTGGTTTAGATACTACATAGAAAAGTTATTACAGGCCAAGTAATGAAGACCATCTCATTGTTGGCACAAACAAACCTAGACCAGGGATACTGTATCTCAAAGGCGCAATTTCAGCATGTTCAGAAATAGAGGATATAGACATGTTAAATAGTTTTATTAGAGGCCAGGATCACAATAATGGCAAAGGTGCATCAAAGATAATCTAACCCTCTTTACCAAACAAGAGAAAATATATTGATGGAATTTTCCCCGGGCTGAGTAAGAAGATAGAATAAAAACCTGGGAGAGATGCAACAGGTACAGCTTATGAAGCACTAAGTAGAGCAGGGGAAATCTCTGTTTTCTATGACAAATGAAAGCATAGCCAGTAGCTTTAGGAAATGTTTCAGTACTGCTTCTGCAAAATCAGGCATTTCACTTGACTCCAAGGGAAATTTTCCTAAGTGATAAATTCAAGCATATATACATGATGTACATATAGACATTGCTGGAACATTTCAATTTTTCTTTGAAAAAAAAAAGCCCTATGGGAAGATATATCTTTGGAACAGTAAAAAATATATGGATCATTGCCAGAATTAAAACAGATAAGTAATTTTGAGCTTTGGCATAGGGGCTGCTTCAGGTCATGGAGAATTGTCCACTCGCACAGCAAGTTGGACCCTTCTTTAAACATACACAGCTGGCCTCACTCTTAGATTTCCTTTTCTTGTTATATGAAAATACAAGCATGGGAAATGTCTACTGTTCTTGAATCTACATGCAAACCTCAGAATGTGTGTGGCCTAGCAGCTGTTTATACTGCTCCTGTTTAAAAAACATTGCAAGTCTCTCCTTGCAGCACTTTGTTTCTATGCCACAGAGAGTTGCTGGTGAATTTTGGCCCAAAGTAGAATTTCAGGGCAAATCTGGAAGTTTGTATTTGTACAAAACATCTGAAGAATGACAAGGGAAGTAGAAAAAGATTGCTAAGATGTCAAACAACAGCTCTTAGGGGAGACTCTGTGTGTCCCTATTGGGAGATACTCACAGAAAACAATGAATATTTGTTCCTTGTCTAGCTGTGATGTGACTGGCATCTCTTTTTGACTACTTCCTTTGCTGGATGTTGTGTTGGACAAACAGGGAAGAAATGAGAGGTCATATAATATTGCTTGGAAGGCCTCCCCCTCCCCAGATACTGTCCCTAATTCCCCCTTCCTCCTTTAGAACCAAGGCATCATATTCACTCTTGGATGTAATCAGGTCAAATAAAGAATGAAAGAAAATACTATTAATGAACAGCCCCACCCAAGAGAAACTATGAAAATGTTATGATTTGTTCATTTCCCCTGAACAAATTTGTGAATTAGTATTCACAATTCTTTTCCACAAATAGGGATGAGAAATTCCCGAGGCTATTCAACCCCTAAAGGAATCTCCTTAGGCAGCAGATAAAATTAATTTAATTTTATTAATTTTAATTAATTAATTAATTAATTAATTAAAGAATAACAATTGCTCTTGTACTTTGTATGGTGTGTGTGTGTGTGTGTGTGTGTGTCTGTGTGTGTGTGTGTGTCTGTGTGTACATACATACATAAATTTCCATACATTTCTGTCTCTGAGTTTTTTCTCTCACACACACATTTGTGTGTAGAAAGACTAAAACCTAGGAGTTTGGTTTTTGGTAGAAGGGTGTACATTTCACAATTTAATTCACAGTCCTAAAGATATTCATACAATCTAACAGTTTTATCAAAATTTCCCTCTGTGAAAATCCCTAGAAGAGAATGAGACATGGGAAAACAATACCAATTTCTGCCAATACAATTAATTAAGCATGAAGTAAATTTCAGATGGCTGATACCTGAGGGAATACTGGTGATATGGATGGATCAAAGGCATAGATTGGATATTATATTATAGAGAAAGCAGAACAATTTTATGATGAGCAATTTGGGTCATATGAGAGAAAAAAGAAAGAGAGAGAAAATAGATGACAAGAAAAAAGAAAGAGAGAGAAAATAGATGACAAGAAAAAAGAAGCAACATCAGGAGGAGGAAAAACACAACAAAAAGAAGATGAAATAGAATTAAAGGAAAGAGTAGAACATGTACTCATTTCATGTGTTCATGTCCATGTTTATACTTTTATCTGTTATCTCATACATGTTTGACAAATAAAATAAATAAATAAATAAATAAATAAATAAATAAATAAATAAAATAAAGATGCAAAGTTAAAAGAACAGAGAGAAATAAGAGTCACTAGAATAACAAGACCTATCTACAAATAAAACTATGAAAGATAAAATAAAACTGCTGTCAATCAATATAAATGGACTGAATTCTCCTATAAAAGGAAAATAACTTTTAACAAATTAGGAAAGGTAAAATTAGATCTTATTTGTCTCCAAGAGGTCCACATCAAAAACAACATAATAAATTATTAGAATATCCTAAAATTGGGAAATTATACTCCTCATTCGCACAGCAAAATAAAAGAGGTGTGGCTCTATATAATAAAGAAACAATAAAAGCAAGACAAATTTTTACAGATGAAGAAGGGGTAATTTTTATGGTGGAGGTGACAATGAACTATAAGCAAATACTTTTGGTAGCAATATATGCACTAAATAGTAAACAAGAATTTTTTAATGAAAAATTACACAAGAAAATTCACAATAGGAATATGTGGTAGGATAGGTTGGTAACACAATCGTAGATGGAGAATTTTATTATAAAAGCAATAAAACAAGTAAAAAAGCTGGAAAATGGTTCCAAAAACTTTCTTTAAAGTGGCAGAAGAAATAGGTATCCAAGATGTATATATAGAGAGATAAATCCTAAAAGAAATCAATACTCATTTTATTTAAATAGGCATATGTCTTGGTCACGAATAGATATGATGTGGATGTCACCAGAGTTAAAGTCAAATGTGCAAGAAATAGAAATAGAACCAAGCACTTGGGCAGATCATACCCAGTTAGAGTTAAGTGGAAAGGACAAAAGAAGAAATGGAGGTGGACATTGAATCAATCAATATTAAAAGATAAGGAATTTATACAAAGTATGGAAAAAGAGGGACAATGGCTAAGACACTGAGCTTGGCAGTTCGGCGGTTCGAATCCCTAGTACCACATAACAGAGTAAGCTCCTGTTATTTGTCCTAGCTTCTGCCAACCTAGCAGTTTGAAAACACGTAAAAATGCAAGTAAAGAGATAGAGACCACTTTGGTGGGAAGATAACAGTTTTCTGTGTGCTTTTAGTCATGCCGGCCACATGACCAGAGACATCTTTGGACAGTGCTGGCTCTTTGGCTTTGAAATGGAGATGAGTATCGCCCTCTAGAGTCAGGAATGACTAGCACATATGTGCGAGGGAACCTTTATCTTTACCTATGGAAAAAAACAATGAACTTTTTTTTCCCAAAGAGAATAGGAAAGAAGAAACCTCATTACAAAATGTATGGGGTACTGCAAAGGCATGTATTCGGTGATTAGCTATAACATATACAGGAAAAAAACAAGAAAAAGAAACAAAATCAAAAAATGTTAGAAGAACACAAGAGATTGGAATTAGAACTACAAATAAATAAAAGGCTTCAAAAATCAAATGGAACTAATAAAACATAAAATGAATCTACTAGATAAAGAAGAATTGCCACAAAAATGCTAAATAGAATGTCTTTGAAAATGCAAATAATAATAATAATAAAAAGAAAATGCAAATAAACCAAGAAGATGGTGGCATATAAATTGAAAACAAAGAGAAGAAACTGATATATAGATTGGCAGATGAGAAAGGAACTTTACATTATCAAAATGAGGACAACAACAACAACAACAACAACAACAACAACAATAATAATAATTCATTTAAATTACATTTAAAACAGTTAAAAATTGACAAAATCACCACCAGTCAAATGCAAAAAGCCGCACTGCTTGGATCTGCACGCATATTACGAAAATACGTTACAACGTCCTAGGCCCCTGGGTGGGGCCCGACTAGTAACCAATGCCAAATCCGGTGAAACAACTGGTCGCTGTGATACAATTGTATAATAATAATTCAAGACTATTATGAAAAGCTGTATGAGCAAGATAAAATTTCAGAACAGAAAATGAAACAATATTCGGAAAAAGTGGAATAAAATAAAAACATGTTATAAAAAAACAATTGAATTCACATTCCTAGAGCTATTCATACAATCCAACAGTTTTATCAACATTCCTTCCACACGTGTGTGTGTGTGTGTGTGTGTGTGAGAGAGAGAGAGAGAGAGAGAGAGAGAGGGAGAGAGGGAGGGAGGGAGAGGGAGGAAGATTGGGGTACACATTTGAAAGCAGACCTTATTTAGGATATTTTAATGTTTTATATGCTTGTCTTTTCCCTGATGTCTTTGTGTTTCCTTAGTTTTTCACATTGCCAGGGTACATAATAAAGAATCTGGATTGGAAGAAGAATAATCAATGTAAGTGCACCTGCTTGGATTTGCTGTGCAAATCCTTTGACTCATTATAGCAGTTGCTTGTTTTTCTAGGCTCATATGTTTACCAAGGAAGTTAACTTTCCTCTCTTGGTGTGTTCCAACAAAGATTCCTGCTTTTTAGAAAAGAATTGTCTCCTCTCCCCCCCCCCCCATCCTTTTGGCTCACTATAGCAACCTCAGAGTCTGAGAAGACAGAGCTCCAACATGATTGGGAATGAACCCTAACATGGTGATGAACCTCAAAAATGGTGTTATGAATACAATAAATAATAAGTGAACTTTTTTCACTTCTGAACTGGCTTCACCAACGTGAGAACTCATTTCCTCCTTTGCAACTGGCCACCATTTAACAAAATGCCTGATTCGTTGTCAGAGCCAAACAGCTACAATGGAATGAATGATCTACAAATGTCCAAAGCTAAGCCCATGAAGGTCATGTCATTTTTACTCCAACCAGGCAGTGTGAAATTATTTTAATCAAAGGCTCTCTGGTCCAATAGTTTATGTATAGAGAAAGCTTGCCTTAAGATAAATGCCTTCAGAGCTGCTCAAATGCTGAGCTATCAAACCATTCCTATGAGTACAAGAAAAAAAAAATAGGCATAAAGCCTTTTTTAAAAAAAGAATAGAGGTGTGTCATGTCAGAACTCTTTTTTGATATCCATTTCAGCATATCAGTGTCTTTAGTGATATAAAAATATATAAAAATGAGTGGGCCACGTTGCTACCAAGGAGATGAACTGTATCGAATTGTCAGTACAGAAAATAACAGGAAACTGGAGACCATGAACAAATATTTATTAATACTAACATAGAGTATAAGATCTGATATATGCAACTGAACAAAAAGGAAAAACAAACAAACCATGTTTCACTCCAACAGCAATGCAATGTTGATGTTCAGCAGCCTTAACTCCTTCTAACCTGCAACTATCTGCTTCAATTGTTATTGTTTGTGGGTTTTTCTTGACTCACGTCTCCAGCAATGGAGGCCATAGCTGCTGGGAGCTTTACCCACCATGGCTGATGTGCCAATTGTGACCCTACTTGGTGCAAGAGAATGCAGCTACAGTAATTCAGGCCACCATTCTCACCAAGTTGGATGACTACAATACATTTTACATAGGGTTGCCCTTAAAACTTGCCCAAAAAGTGAAGATAGCTGAGTGTTCAGCAACCTCTGAACTTATTAGTTCCCAAAAATGATTGATTGATATTTATTGTGTGTGCCCAGCACTATTTGAAGTCAATTTCTGGGGATAGTTTAATACCTGGGGTTGATCTATAGAGCCATATATGGCTTGATAGGAGGGTTCCTGAAGAATTACTACCCTGGTTCTAAACTGGAATTGGCCTGACTCAACAGATCAGTGTTTCTCAAACTTGGTAACTTTAAGATGTGTAGATTTCAACTCCCAGAATTCTCCAACTGGCTAAATTTGAGAAATTATACACTTGATTATTCAGGCAGCAACTGTTTGTCATCCAACACGTCTGGGAGATGAGGTAGGATCAGATTAGAAAGTGTTACTTTCTTGTAGTGGTTTTGATATACTTGTACAGCCTCTTCACAGAAATCTAACTAGTTTCATGCTTAGTGGATTTCAGAAATATGCTGATGACTGAGTTATTCCAGAGAGCATCTCTTAATATAAGGTCTGAGCCATCTTTCCCTTTTTAAGTTTTTGTTCTATTTGTGTGTGTGTGTGTGTGTGTTTGTGTTTGTGTGTGTTGCAGTTGACCTTCATTGGGGATTGATGATTGGCAGTATTCATTTTAATCATATTGTGCTGTGGATGTTTCAGGTTTTGTTTTACTGTCAACTTGGTAAGCCACTGAAAACTGTCAGATTGTAGTGGGGTATAAAATGAATGAATGAATCTATTGAATTCTCAGCTTCATGGTGCCGAATAAGGAAAAACCTCAGAGGGCTTCTTTCTGCATATGTTTACAGATAACTTCTTGCTCTACTATTTGATTATGTCAAGTTCTCCCTGCATTTAAGAGAATATGCATGGAAAGCTCCTTTGGTTCTTTCTGATAAGTATGAGTAGTCATAGTTACAGCTGACATGTTAAAGAAGAAAAAATGATTTAGAAAATATCTTGATAAAATTATGAGTTTATATTACTTCTCCTTCAAATGCCTCTTCCCTTTAATATGAATTTCTATAAATCCCAGGCACCTTATGACCATCCTCAATATTATTTTATTTCATTGTGTGTTTTACTTTATTATTTTACTTTTTGATAGCAACCTAACATATTGAGAGGCAAAACACTATTCTGAAACAACCCTTATTTTCAAAATGTTTTTGTGCCTTGCACTTGTCTCAAATTTCTATTAACTATTGCAGCCCAATTCTTTGTTTAGAAATGTTCCCCTTGTAGATGGCTATTTTGTGGTTGACCCCACTGATCACTGCAACATTTTCAATGATTGCTCATTTTCTTAAAATCCTAATGAGGCATCAACACAGCCTTTCTGTAGAACTATGAAAATTGACAGTGTTAAGGTGCAATAACAATATTTTGTTTATTAAATATTTGTAGAAGAAGGAGTGGCAGAACCTGGGGAGAGAGTTAAAAGAGGGATCAGCCTAGAATCCCTACATAAGCAGAAGAGAATTATGTCCAATCCCCTTTGAATTATGTGGAACCTTATCTAACTCCAAGTGATGCTAACTTGAGAAGATTTCTGTGCTTAGGCTGTTTAGCAATAAATCAATTTAATTAGACCTTCACGTCTGGACATGGTCTTTCATGCCTGACAATATTATTATTAAAATAATTTTGCTTTTGCCTTTATTTTTCTTACTATAATTGCATTCAGTGTAGCTATTTGGAATTTTAAAAATATACAACAAATCATTTGACTTAAAAACATGAGAACAATTTTAATTTGGGTGGTATCCATATTAGACCCTTGCTTCAAAGTTTACCTTAAATATTCCTGACAGTATTTTTTGTTTGCCCAATGCTGCATAGAATCTGTCGCCATCCAGAAGGCAATGCAATATTACATTTTAATTTTACGTACTGGCTTTAATCATGGTGTAATTCAATAACTTCCAGGAGACTAACCTATTTTGCATCCCTGATAGAGCAAATTCCCCTCCCCCCCAAAAAAGATATATCCAAATCATAAAATGACTTATTTCCTATGATAAGCAATCCATTTATATTTGCTGTAGAAACAGATCCCACTTGGGTTGTTAGATTTCTATCAAGGAAAAAAGAACACTTCACATTTGGTGATTTAATGCTTGCTGCTTTTAACCTTTGATTCCAGTTCTAGTCACTGAAGACTGGAGCAAAAGAAATCATGATAAGGACTTTGTGAAAGTAATAAAGGTGCAACAACCAAAATATAGCAACCCACCCCCAAAATACCTGAAAACATTTATTTCTTCAGATATCGTGTCAAAACCATTTACTTTTTCTTTTTTCCTCTCTCTCCCTGTCCCCACAAATTTGATCTGATATTACAGCTATATTAGATTAAATTATACATCATAACATATATAATATCATATCATTATAGGAAGGGAGTGAGTGAGGGATGAAGTAAGGGAGGGAAGGAGGGAGGGAGGGAGAGAGGAAGGAAAGGAGGAAGGAAGGAGGAAGGAAGGAAGGAAGGGGCAAATATGTGGCTAGATAAGAGTTTCTGGTTGTTAGTTTGATTTTCAAAATCAAATGAAAATTTTGTTTCTGGGGGGAAAAATGATCTCTTTACTAAGTCATTACTACATGAGGACAAAGTACATGGATCATCAAATTCTGATTTTAGCATTTTCTTTTACATAACAAATGCTACCTGTTTTGTTCTAGATATTACTGCTGTTCTTTCTAAACCAATCATTGTAAATAATGTCCTTTATGGTTTACTGGCAATCATTTTCTTGTCCACTCCTTGATCTAGATTCTTAGGGGGCTACTATCAGGGGAAAAGTAATGAAATTGAAGATTTAAGGAACACTTTTTGGTTATTTTATTTATTTATTTTGTTTGGTTTATGATCACTTATTCATAATTTGTAATGCACCAGAATTAAATAAATGAGCCTTGTTCACCTAACTTCATCCCCATTTTATTTCATAAGCTGGTGCTTGGGCCAAATGGATTCACAGACTTTTTACATTGTCTATTGAGAATTGCTTTTGAGATTGTTAAAAGCAAATCAAGAAATAAAACTAATATGAAGATCTGAACAATGTCTTGTTAGAATGTCCACCAAGATACTCTTCAGTTTCTGTCCTGAGAAAACTGAAGGGAAGATAGTAGAACCAAAAAGAGAAACTCGGAGTTACTCACTTAACATCTACAGTCTCTATTACTCTATTACTAAGTGACATGATGTCTCATTGTGTGATGCCATGACATTACTTAACCACAATGGGCTTATGACTTCATCCATGATTGTTAAGTCAGACATCACATGACCATATAGCTGGTTCTCCATTGACATATAGCTATGAAGTGCACAAATGACAATGATGTGACAGTGGGACACTACACTAGTTGTACATGCCCATTGGGTATGAAATGCCCAAACCTCAATCATGTGATAATGGAGATGCACTGATGGTTGTAAATGTGAAAACTGGTAATAAAGTTACTTTTTCAGACCCATTATAACTTTGAATGGGGTTGTTAAACAGGGCAGTCATTAAGTGAGGTCTATCACCACATAAAAATGTAGAATTTAGAACTCATTTCTCTCTTTGGAAAGCCTTCACTCACTGGAAATTATAACAAATTTCATTCTCCAAGCACCTGTAGTGGCTGTTTTTACTGCTTTTTTAAGTTTTTGCCTTTCATTCATTCTCATTACAGTAATAAAATGGACATAGACCTGCAGGATGGATTATAGCGCCCAACGCAATGTATTAAATTACTGTTTTTTAAAAAAAAACATGTCAATACCTGCAAAAAGGAAAATGACATATATTGTTGTTGTTTTCGAATGTGACAGAATACATTTTCCCATCTTTTTTTAATAATGTTCATATATAATTCAGAAGGATTAGAGAAAGATACAAAGATGCATTATATTGCATAATATAGTATAGTTATAGACATTTCAAAATGATTCGTAACAGCTCTTCTGTTTAAAATACCATATACGATTTAATTTTTGGTTTATTCTTTTCAGTGGAAATTGCTCTGTATTTCTCATTCTACCATAACTATAATTGCTATACTCAAATAACAATGTATATTCTCTCTCCATTCCCCCACACCCCTTCCTTGGAACTAAATCATTAAAAGAACACCAGCAAGCAATGTTGCTTTACTTAAAAAGCAAGCTGAAATGAAACATTTAAAGACGGGATGACTTTGGATCTCATTTAATATACAGGGAGATTAATTTGAATATTCTCCATGAGGACAGTTAAGGAATTTTCTAATTACAGATGCTACTCCTAACTCATTTGGGAGGCATTTACTGAAGGTCAAAACATATCCAAAAAAAGCTTCTTGAGACAGCTGGTTCTCTTACATTTGAATTTCAGGAAATCAAGTCTATGCTAGAAAGGATTTTGATTTTTAGTTTTCTATTTCCAATGGTATTTGCTGCAGGGGGGAATGGAACATGATTTCCTGAAGAGGAATTACAATAAAACATTAATGTGAGGTGGAGAACAAGAAAGACCATCTCCATTCCCACCCCACTCCAGGGGAAGGTTATTGCAAAATCCTCATCCCCTCCCAATCACCTGGGACTTGGAAAACAGAGATAGATGGGGGCGGGGCCAGTCAGAGGTGGTATTTACTGGTTCTCCAAACTACTCAACATTTCCACTACCGGTTCTCCAGAACTGGTCACTGAATATCATCTCTGAATGTGATGCTTATGAGTCTCCCTAGTCTCTTTTTAAAAAAGGTATTTAAATTACAATGATTGATAAATGAGAGAAAGGAGCTGGAATTCAGAGCCATCTCTTAGGACGTACAAAGATCTCTCTTGGATAGAAGAAATGTCATATGAAGTATATATTTCACCTAAATGGGTGTTTCCGGAAGCACCCAGAGCTAGTGTGGCAGCCATTTTGTTCCTTAGTTGGCAAATTTCCCATTGCAGCTAGTTTGTGAATGCATTCTCTCGCTATTGTAGAGCCAAGGTGGCGCAGTGGTTAAATGCAGCACTGCAAGCTACTGCTAGATCAGCAGTTCAGCGGTTCAAATCCCACCGGCTCAGGGTTGACTCAGCCTTCCATCCTTCCGAGGTGGGTAAAATGAGGACCCAGATTGTTGGGGGCAATATGCTGACTCTCTGTAAACCGCTTAGAGAGGGCTGAAAGCCCTATGAAGCGGTGTATAAGTCTACTGCTATTGCTAAGTCTACTGCTATTGCTATTCTAAATATGTTCTTGGCCCTAAAATATTGCCTACTCCAACTTAAAAATGTCATACCTTAGCAGTACTATCTAGTTAGCAATAAATTCAGAGCCAGTGGTTAAGGCACCAGGTGAGAAACCAAGAGACCAAATTTCTAGGCCCTCCTTAACTATGAAAGCCACCTAGGCGACCTTGGGCCAGTCATTCTCTCTCAGATCCCTCTCACAGAACATAGAACATTATATATATGTAGATATGTGTTATCTCATGTTTATTTCTTATCAGGACAATTCATATTATGTTTTCATCTTTCAATGAATTTACAGCAGTCCCCAGTCCGTTCCTATAGGATTTTTACTTGTTTGGCAAGTCTTATAGTCTTGCTTTCAAAGTCTCTAATCAAGTGAAAATATATCCTATTCATTTCTCTAGGATAAGTGCAAGTATAAGAGGAATGCAAATTTGAACATTAGAGGAGAATGGTATCTTCTTTGCTGACACAGGATTGGGGAATAAAATGTCAGCTGTGCTTCCATAACTTACTAATGGCTCAATTTATTCTTTTTCTCAGGGACTTTTCATTTCAGTTTGCAAGTTGCTTCAACCCGTTTTTCTAATTTTGTTATGATTAATTCACAGTCCTCCATAATTTATAGCTTTTTGCTTTCTGTTCCCAAGGTGACCTCATCTACTGTTTCATTTCAGCCTTGCTTCTCACCAAGCAGGTTAATTTTTCTTTGGCAAAATAGTATACTTACTTGAAAATCTATTGTGTTTTGCAAATATAAATATATATTAATTATATATAATTAACATTAAGGGTTTAATCAGTAATTTGCCCTGTTAAGCAGGGAAAATGGCAATATCATCTGATTTAATAATCTTTGCCAGTAGCTTTTTACATTTTTAGACTCCATTCTCAATTTGTGAACTCGTTTACAGCAATTCTTAAAAGCTTATGAACTCTGCAGGACTTCGCAATTACACCTGCAGCAAAATTGTGAGATGAGTTTAGCATTAATCATTGATAGAACAAAAAGGAATATCTGATATTCTTCCCACACCATAACAAATCCTCTGTTCTTCTATGTTCATTGATGTCAGCCCTACAAGCTAGACCAGATCAGAAAATCAACTCCCAGGAAGACTAAAACTACTTTTGTTGAGATTGCCTATAATAATAGAATCTTTCAAATATGATTGTGTTGTATCTCTTCCTTTTTTATATAGTTCGTGAATTAAAGACGTATGTGAGTTGCTTCCCAATGTTATCTCATTCTGGTTTTCAAAGATGTTTCAGCCCCTTTTTCCTAGGCAACAGATTCTGCATATTTTTCTCAAGCTCATCTTCTTTATTTCTTGTAATAGACAAGGGTGAGGCGTAAAGAATAGTATTGGGAAATATTTCTGTCCTGATATTCTTTATATACTAACTGATAAAGGAACATTAACAGGAAAGTGCAAAAGTATTTTGATACTCATTGCCAGCAGTGTTCATAAGATGTTAGAGAGAGAGAGATAGAAGGAAAAAAGTTCAAATACTTATTGTGGAAGCACATGTGCTCAAAACCAAGTCTTACTGGTACTTAAATAGTTTTAGTTGGTGTACGTAAAGTTGCAGGTGAAAATATCTTTACACTCCATAGGTAAAGGTAAAGGTAAAGGTAAAGGTTTCCCTTGCACATATGTGCTACTTGTTCCCAAAATTAGGGGGCATTGCTCATCTCCATTTCAAAGCTGAAGAGCCAGCACTGTTCAAAGACATCTCCATGGTAATTTGGCCAGCAGGACTAAATGCCGAAGGCACACAGAACACTGTTACCTTCCCACCAAAGGTGCCCCCTATTTTTCTACTTTCATTTTTAAATGCTTTTGAACTGCTATGTTGGCAGAAGCTGGGACAAGTAATGGGAGTTCATTCTGTATGCGGCACTAGGGATTCAAACTGCCAAACTTCTGACTTTTCTGACCAACAAGCTCAGCATCTTAGCAACTGAGCCATCACATCCCTTCTTACAATCCAAATGATCCATTAATATTGAAAATTATAACTAGTTTATGCATTTCTGCTTGGTACCATTTCCTTAGTGGACCATATCCCAACAAAGTAGTCCACAGTGTAAGCATTAGATCCCTCCTTTGCACCAAGTATAATAAAAACAGAGAAAGACAAATTTGTGCAATCCAAACTTCCATTTCACTTTTCATTATATTTTATATGTGAGACAATTTGTTCATATGTATCTATGTTTGGTATGGTACACACTATGTTCAGAATAATTTTAAACTATAATATGACATCAACCATTTATTGCCATGGTCTACATTATTTTAAAAATATTACTGCATACATCCCTGAAAATTGACATGGTGATATCATCAGAAAGGGGAGAAATGAGATTAATTAAGGCTTAAAAATTTAGAGGAAGAATATTTTCCTACAAAATCATTATCCCTTTGGCTCCCAGAAATATTGGGAAGAAATTGGCCGCTAATTTTGGAATGTGGGGAAAGCAAAATTGTTATGATTTCTGCAAGGTTCCTAGTCTACATGTAGACTGAGAGATTCAGGTTGTCCATTCCTAATTTATAAACTGCAAATTTCAGATTGTGGGTGCAAAAATCTGGATGGCAATTGATGCTCGAAAGAAATAGAGAAAAGTTTTTCCTGCCATCCAGTTGTTATTCAGTTATTCAGCAGATGTGGTAGCCCTATTTAAAACAGTAAGTCTGGAAGCATGCTCAGAAAATAAAATATGAAGCCATATTGTATGTGGTCAAGTTTGAATGTTAGACATTTTGTGAACAGAAAACTGCTTCTATTAGTCACCTAGGAAGACCATTCGCAATATTGTCTCAACATTACAAATGTGCTCCAGATGCACTTATTTCTGGCATAACACCTTCATTTCATTTCATTTTTCTTTTATGCACCTTCATGAAGATGTCTATTACTTTTTAACACTTGACTGTACATTGCACATATACACCTTTAAAAGACATAATGTCTTGCCTGGTTTTCGTGTGTGTGTGTGTGTGTGTGTGTGTGTGTGTGTGTGTGTGTGTATGGTTTATTATCATATTAAGGGCAAATACTTCAGATTTATATTAAAACTAATCACAATATTAGACTGTCCTCTCTCTCACTCCCTCTCCCCCACCCCCCCTCTCTCTCAACACACACACACACACACACACACACACACACACACACACACACACACACCAGAATGCTCATGAAGCTTATTGAAATAGGGTTTACTTGTTTCTGAGGAGACAACTAAAGACAACCTAGTGTTACAAGGAATCTAATAAGTGAAATTTTAGATCTCATGGATATATTTATTCTTGGGCTGGAGGAATTCTCTCACCCTGTGATTCATGATACCATTTGCCCTTGTTCCTTTATGTTGGCAGTTTTGAATGATATAAAACTTCTAAACGGATGGAGATAATACCAAGGTAACCCTTTGAGCTTAGCACAAAGGAGGGAGAAGTAAAGCCTTCAGGCTGTGTTGTGATGTATATATCAAAGTGACACTGAGACCTGACAGAATTTGCTGTCAAAAATACTTTGCTAGTTTAGAATCCTGATATGGTTGCTGTTACTTTCTCTACAGGACTGTAACCTAATACATGGCCTGGAGGCTGGCATGTTCCTCCTTCCACATTTCATATTTAAGTAGAAAAACAATGCGTTCTGTAGAAATTTGGGCAGTTAGGCTGGCAGTATACTGATAGCTACTTTTCCACCTTCTGTTTTATCAGAGAAATACAGGTGTCTATTTAAACATAAATAGCAATAGCACTTAGACTTAAATACCACTTCACAGTGCTTTACAGCCCTCTCTAAGCAGTTTACAGAGTCAGCCTATTGCCCCCAACAATTTGGATCCTCATTTTACCTGCCTCAGAAGGATGGAAGGCTGAGTAAACCTTGAGCCTGGTGAGATTTGAACTGCCAAATTGCAGGGAGCTGGCAGTCAGGAGAAGTAGCCTTTCGACTAGCCTATGTGCTAGTTGTTTCTGACTCCAGGGGACAGTGCTCATCTCTGTTTCAAAGCCAAAGAGCCAGCACTGTACTAAGATGTCTCTGTGGTCATGTGGCCAGCATTACTAAACGCCAAAGGCGCACAGAATGCCTTTGGCGGTTACTTTCTCACCAAAGGTAGTTCCTAGTTTTCTACTTGCATTTTTAAATGCTTTCAAATTGCTAGGTTGGCAGAAGATGGGACAAGTAATAGGAGCTCACTCCGTTATGCACCACTGGAAATTCGAACCGCTAAACTACTGACCTTTCTTATCGACAAGCTCAGCTTCTTAGCCACTAAGCCACCACGTCCCTTAAACTGTGATAAGTATATAGTATAACTCTAGAGGAGCATGATTAGAATTCCAAACATACACTTGGGTATTGTGTTTGAAAAATAAATTGCATTGGCATTTTTTTTCCTTTCAGAGATACTGGAACTGCATTTAAAACTGATGACCATGGGTCATCTTTTTTGATGGATATATTGCATCTATGCATACAGACATACTGTGGCACATTGCACAGGAACAGCTTCAACAAGCCAAATCAAAGTAAACATGTAACTTATACACACACAAAAAGATAGGGGTATTATTGTCTTCAGAATAATGCTATTTCACAATGAAAACTATTGTTGGTTTTTGGTATACCATTTGATGCTCCTTCACTGCAAATGGTGATAAACTAATGATTTAGAAAGAAGATCAACACCAACTTTCCCTTCTCTCCCTGTCTTATTTTATACCACCCAAGTTTTATACAACTCACAATATGTATGTAAAACTCATGCCACCTGTTTTCACCACAATAATGATCCAATGAAATGACTTGGGCTGAGAGACAGTGACTGGCCCAAAGCCAGCCAGCCAGTTTTCATGCTTAAGGATTCAAATTCAAGGTCTCCTAGTCCAGTCCAGCAGTTTAACCACTGGTTTTCTTGTATCTAGTTTCCCTTCCCCTGAGCCCCATGGATCTCCTATATAAGTTCTATGTATTCTGACAAGAAATGGAATACAAATGAAATAGATTATAGAATGCTACCACCTGGGCCTGTGGCACTGAGGCATATGATTAAGGAAAATTTTATATTTCACTTGTTTACAACATCTCATCCAGCAATATTTAATTTGAATATGAGAAAAGCTTTATTTAACTAGCAGAAAAGAAGAGGAGAGATGCTTATTGCTTGTGTGCCAAATCCCATGTGTTACTGCTTGAGATGGAGCAGATTTGTTCTGAAATATATTTATAGTGAATTTTTACTTTCTAGGGTTTTACACTGTAAATAATGTTTCATTATTGTCGTAAGCACCCTTAAAAGTTAGAAGAGGTGGATAGATATTACAAAAAGAAGCGGGGAATAGAGGGCCTTCTTGGAATCTGAATATAATCATTTTGTATACAAATCCTATATTTGAGAATATATTAAACATGAGTTGGGAAAATTGACTTTATCAGTAAAAAAAACTTACTTTCTAAATTCATGTATATCTCCATTATTTTCAGCAAGTTCACATTTTATTTTTTAAACCCTCTTCTCCTCCTTTTCAGCAAATATTTTCACTTAATACATGATTTTCTAAAAATGCATTTTTTTTTCCATTGGAAAACTGCTTCAAAGCATTTTAGCAAACTGCAGAAGCCAAATGATAATTGTGCCTTGCTTTATTTAATAAACCAGAAAATGTGAATTAAATTGGTTATCTCCCTCTTCATTCTATACACCTCTGCTCCCAAAATAATTATAATCTGCTTTGGTTTACTCTCAACATTATGCTGAAATTTTTTATGAGTTTAATTTAATCAAAATGATTTTGATCATCATAGATGTCTGGAACAAAATGAAAAAAAAACACAAATGTTTATATCAAGCTGTCTTACATTCAGTCATTTTTAATACAAACTTTTGTCTTGTTCATTATAGTGATAATATCATTTTCCATCATTATTTCACTTAGTTTTGTGCAGCTCCAGTAAAATCTATTTCTTCATGGCAAAAGCAAGAAACTGTTGTGAAAGGAGTGCACTCTTGTCTCTGTAGCAGGTAACCCTGTTTATTTTTATTCATTCTAGTAGCTCCCAGATTTTCTGGACAGTAATCTCTTCAACCCCATAACATACCACCAATGGATCGGTTTGTCATAAGGAGCTGCAGTTCAGTGTATGAAGGGCACTCAAATCAGGAAGTTGGTGTCTTTCAGATATGTTCTGCTCAGTGGTGGTATTCAGCTGGTTTGAACCGGTTCACCTGAACCAGCAGAAATTCCTGCAGCGCCCCCCCCCCCGCCGCCGCTCTATGCCGTCTTATTTAGGCACATTTTTGAGATTGGCCGCATGCATGGAAGGCATACATGCAAGCAAAGCACATGTACAGAAGGCTGGGTGCATACACAAAGTGGACACACATGGACAGGTGTGGGTGTGAACCAGTGGTAACAAAATGTGAAACCCACCACTGGTTCTGCTCCTCTTAGATTTTCCTACTGACTTTTATTTAAACAACATCTTGCAATCATTTAGAGTTGCTATGATCTGGGTGTAGAAGCATGTTGTGGGAGGGTTTCTCAACAACTGGAGTTCATCAAACCTAGTTCATTGTTCCCTGGGTTTAACAGTTATACAAAGGAAGTTATCTAATTCCTGTTAATCGTTTTATAGTTGTGCTTTTAATGTATTGTAAGCCACCCGGAATTGCTTTGGATAGTCTGATGGGTGGCATAGAAATGTAATAAATAAATAAAAATAAAAAATAAAAATTCTGCTTTGTTTTTCTTTCCCTTTTTTACTTTAATGTACATAAGCCACAATAAGCAAGAATGCAATGGAGACTTCTGTGTTAAGAATCAAGTTAAAAATAGAAAATCTTTTTCTATTACAAAATAGGTTAATGCATTTTGCAGTAGTCTATCAAGTTGCTATTGAACACTTAACTTTAATTGTACAATTCACTTATACAGAATGACAGTTAATGTTGGCTGAAACTTTTTTCCTTAACATTAAAGGTTTAAGATACTATATTATAGGGTCAACAAACTCCAGTTGATGCTTACAAATACTGCTGTAAGCAGCTAATGTCTATTCTGTGATGTATTATTTGCAACTTATAATACAATAAAACAATGTAAAAAGGGCAGAAAAGGAGGATTCTAGTTTGCCATGTGTCTACTTATCATCCTCCTTATCTCTCTCTTCCTCTTTCTTCTCTTTCATCTATCATTATTTCTCTCCTCGCCTAACCAAGC
The DNA here is from genome assembly GCF_051295495.1 of Thamnophis sirtalis. Lineage (NCBI taxonomy): Eukaryota > Metazoa > Chordata > Lepidosauria > Squamata > Natricidae > Thamnophis > Thamnophis sirtalis. The sequence continues at coordinate 26,782,735 of NW_028261392.1, forward strand.
CTGGGCAATTTAAAAATGTGCTATTTAACAATTGTAGAAACAAGCTAAAATATCTATTTTTTAGTATCTGAAACTGGGTTTAAAAGTTACAGTTGAACATTACAGCTTAGATTTTCAAGAAAAAAAACCAACCCCCACACTAATAATAATAAATGTTTCTCTCTTCTTCTCCTAATGCTCAGTTGAATGCATCCTTGAATATACCCTTCAGTGTTGCTTGATCATAATCCATGGCTTAAGAACTCTTGAAAAATAGCTCACAAAAGTATTAAGAATCCTGCTGAAATTTGCCAGAATTCTGATGTGCAGAACTCTTCATTTTTATTAATCTGTCACTATGGCAGCATATTGTGCCTTTACATGTGCCAAGTTGCCCAGTCATTTTCATGATGTTTATCTTTACAATATGTAGAGAAATAGAAAACATAGTTACTAAGCAGCAATGTCTGGATTTTATCCAAATTTGTGTGTGTGTGTGTGTGTGTGTGTGTGTGTGTGTTTGTAGATTTTCATGGGTATAGGTATGCAGATCTTGGCGTATTCGGCGTATTCCACAAAAACTGACACAGGACCCAGAACAATACAGGACACCATCACCAATCACCCTCACCAAACATCAGTTCCATCAACCAATCAAGATGTGACAACATAGCCAACCAATCCATTTAAAGCAGCAAAGCCAACATGCCACACCCACCCACCTATATTTATAGAAAAACGGCAGCTCCAATCATGCTTTGCTTGCACAAGCATGAAGCCAAAGGCACCAGCCTGAAGATGACGAGTGTGATCTGATCAAAACGTCGCCAAGATACTGTCAATCTTACACAGGAAAAGACCCGAATGCGCCAAGATCAGCACGTACACACACACACACACACACACACACACACACAGAGAGAGAGAGAGAGAGAGAGAGATACATACACACACATATACATACATACATACATACATACATACATAATACATACATACAATACGAGATTGTTCCTTTTATAGATAGCTTTTATTTCCTAATGGAACAACGCTATCCATGTTTGTCCAGAAAGAAGACTTTTTAATTCAATTGTTCATTGTAATGTGTATGGGATTTCAGAGTAGTCTACTAATATATGATTTTTTTTAAAAAAAAATCTTCTTATAAAGATTAAGGGATTCTTTTATTAGGGAGCATTAAAAAAATGACTTTTCCTGAAAGACCCTCAGTTAACCCTAACCTTTCAGATATTACTTACTACTGATCTACTACTAATAATAAAAGCTTTAAAATCTGATAGCTCCATTTCATATTTTTTTTCTTCCTCCCACCCTCTATTTTTTATGTCATTCTTTTAAACTGAAGGCCTTCTGTTTAAGGCCTGAAGGACAAAATGTTGTTTTTGTTGTTTAGCGCTTGTTTAAAAATTATAAACTGATGTGCCATTTTGAAGAAAAGACTGGTATAAAATATCATTATGAATTAGATTTACCAGATCAGGCTGCCAAAATTAAGACAATTCCACTACAGAAAATAACTCAAAATCTATGCATTTAGATTTCTGCAACGCCTTTCTGGTAGTTGCACGATAAATAAATGAAATATTTATTTTAACTTTCCCCCAGCCCTACCTATCACAATTACCCTACTTCTGAAATAATACAATATAATCTCAATATAACCTGTCCTAAAATGTATTGATAGCAATTTCTACTGAAATTAGAAGAAGACGCTTTTCGAATCTATGGCTCTGTATAGAAATGTCTGACTACAATTTGTAAATTAATGATAACTTTGGTTGATAACCAGATCAAATTATTTTCACTTATTTGTCTATTGCCATTCACTTAGTCAATCATGCACACCAACCGCATACTGGTAAAAAGGGAAAGTGACATTAGAGTACACTCAGTTACATCAAGGCCCTTTTTAAGCATGTCTATTTTGGTAAAACAATGATTAAAAATTCAAAGAAAAGTGGCTATCAATCATTGGACTGTCAAATATATTATTAATGATTAGCCAAACATTTCAAAGCATTGATGTTCTGAGACAAACAACGAAACTCATCATTTCTGAGTTCAAGGCACTTGCAAATAAAAGAAACAGAACCAAAAACTGAACTATCTTTAAAATGAAATGAATTCATTTTGCTTCAGTGTTAAAACCATTCGGTTTGTTCATACAGCCATCTTCTCAAATATCATGGTTGATTGATAATCTATATAGATTATATAGAATAAGACAGTAATGATGAACCTTTTTGGCACCGAGTGCCCAAGCCGGAACATGCTGCAACCCTGGAAACTCAAAGACCAGGTGGCTAGTGCGCATATGCATGCCGGACACCTGATCTTCTGGTTTTCGGTGAGTCGGCCAGCTGGTCTTCACATCCGCCAGAGCCCCGGAAACCCAAAGACCAGCTGGACGATGCGCATTTGTGCACCAGCCAGCTGGTCTTCCAGTTGGTCTTCAGTTTCCACAGTGTGTATGACCGCCAGCCAGCTGCATGTGCCAGAGCATTGGAAACCTGGAGGCCAGGGGGCCAGCACACTCATGTGCACTAGCCAGCTGGTGTTCGGGTTTCCAGGGCTCTGGGGCTCCGGCACATGCAAAGATCAGCTGGTTAGCATGCATGCACACACCGGAAACCCAAAGAGCAGCTGGCAACACCACATCTGCCCACAGAGGGGTCTCTGCATGCCACCTCTGGCACACGTTCCATAGGTTTGCCATCATGGGAATAAGATGATAAGACTAATGTACCAGTCGTGGTAATACTGTGACAAGTGAAAAAGAATCTACTGCAGTTCTGAAATCACTTTATGTGTGAAATGGTATAGCATTGGGGGGGAGGGGGGGAGATGTCCATTGTTTTAGTTCTTGCAACTGATCTACAGAAAGTCCCATTAAAATCAAGGAATTATACACATGTAAGATTGCATTGTTCTACCAGAGAGGTCTTTCTTTCCTATTTTGTTTTGTTTTGCTGAAACTTATTTGACCAAGGAAAGAGAGAGAGGGAGGGAGAAAGAAGAAAGGAACAAGAAAAAAAGGACTAGCAATAGCAATAGCAGTTAGACTTATATACCGCTTCATAGGGCTTTCAGCCCTCTCTAAGCAGTTTACAGAGTCAGCATATTGCCCCCAACAATCCAGGTCCTCATTTTACCCACCTCGGAAGGATGGAAGGCTGAATCAACCCTGAGCCAGTGAGATTTGAACAGCCGAACTGCTGAACTGCAGTCAGCTGAAGTAGCCTGCAGTGCTGCATTTAACCACTGTGCCACCTTGGCTCTGGAAAGAGCTGAGAGCTCTTTCTGGAAAGAGCCAAGGAAACAAATGCAAGGTACATACAATTTAATAAAAGGTTTTTTTTTAAGTAACATTAGATTAATAATACATTGGAACTTGGTTTTAGCACTTTAAAATCATCATTAACATCAAAGCAATATTCTGTGAATAGAAAAGGCAAACAGAATCATCAATCAGAATAAACAATTAGTAGTTTTTATGTCATATGAGAAAATCTCTCCTTATCCCAAATCAAGCAAGGTTTAAACATTTTACAGCCTCATGCCAAGTGAAACCCAGACTTCAGATCAAAAATAATAAATTTTCTGAAAAGGCATATGTTTTTATAGTGCTCAAAACTTATACCTTCTGAATAAGTCTCCAGTATTATTATCCTGGTGAAGAAGGGATCATCTAACAAAGTGTAAATTCCGTAAATTATTTTGTTTATCAATTTGTTCTGTGATTACCATAATGGGTTTTTCTTGGTCCCACACACTGCAATTCATTAACTGCCAGGAATTCTGATTGTATTTTGTTGCTGCTGCTGTTGTTTTTTGGTTAATATATTCTCTGTCAGGAAATATAATTCAAATGTTCTAAATCCATATAGTCTCCTAATTATTTTAATTTGTATGCTTTGATGAGTAACCAAGATTAGTATTTTTTTTAATATTTATTGTCGCTTGACTTATAAAATTGAGTTTACCTGGAAAACTCTTTCTGCTACTAAAAAGGTGCACAGAATTTTTATAAAGTGCTTTAAACTTCAAACATCCTCTTTCTAAAAATGTCATGGAAAGCATTGGTAAGTACAAAATTCCCTTTCATCTATATACTGTACTTTTTGGATTATAAGACACAAAAAAGAGGCTGAAAATCTGGGTGCATCTTATACACTGAATACAGCATTTGTTTGCCTCCTGAAACCCCGTCCCATCACCAAAATGGCCATGCATAGCCTTTAGGAGGCTTTCAGAGTGCTCCTGAGGGCTGGGGAGGGCAGAAATGAGTGGAAAACGGGCATATTTTGCTCAATTTTACCACACCCCCAACCCCAGAAACTCTCTACAAGCCTCCTAAAAGCTATTTATGCCCATTTTTTGAAAACAAATGGGGCCATTTTCGTGAAAAATGGGCCATTTTTGGGAGGTCTGCAGAGTGCAAAAACTTTTTTTTTAATTTGCCTCTTCAAAATCTTGTGCGTCTTATACTCCGTTGTGGCTTATCCCCTGAAAAATACGGCAACTAGGATCCTATCTTAGTAGGATAGAAATATTATTAGCATGGTCTACATAGCATAATATCCTTATTTATATCTTAATGCTCAATCTATGCCTGTTAGGGTGAATTGTTGTGATTTTTGTTTTTGCATTGGGTGGGGGAGGTATCAGTCATTCTTGATTGCTGGTGTCTGCCTTAACTATGTTCTGCAGTTTTCTTGGTAATTTTCAGAAGTGGTTTGTCTTGGCTTGCTTCTTCCTAGGGCTGAGAGTGAGTGACTAGTCCAAGGTCATCCAGATGGTTTCATACCCAAGGCAGATTAGCCTGGAGCCAAACTGGATCTTCTGCCTATTAGTATATACTAGAAACCCATGTCTCATTGCATTCTCCTCCCCTCCGAGATATTTTCTTACCTAAACAGAGAAACAGAATGACCATAGATGGATTTCTATTGTTTTGGTTTAAAATTAAAAAAAAGAAAATACAATTTTATTAAAGAAAAAAGATGCATAACAAGGGGAAGGGATGTGGTTGCTCAGGTGGCTAAGACACTGAGCTTGTCAATCAGAAAGGTTGGCAGTTCGGCGGTTCAAATCCTTAGTGCCGCGTAATGGGGTGAATTGTTACTTGTCCCAGCTTCTGCCAACCTAGAAGTTCGAAAGCATGTAAAAAATACAAGTAGAAAATAGGGGTAAACGTCGCCACAATTTCTAATGTTTGATTTTCCCGCTTACCAGAGGGAGCCCCCTTGTGGAGTACTGTGAAGCTGTTACATGACAACTCCACAGCGTTGTACAGTAGAAGACATTTTAAGGCAATACAGTAGAATCTGTTTTAATGCATAACAGGCTTTTAACAGAACACACACACCGAGGGGTGTTAGGGGAGCCTTACCCCCACCCTCCACGGTATTTGTTTCCAGATGGTAAGTCATCTGTGTACCAAGTTTGGTTGAAATTGCTCAAGGCATTCCAGAGTTATGCTGGAACGAACACACACACACACACACACACACACGTGTGTGTGTGTGTGTGGGTGTGGGTGTAATCAATCTTGTTTTCTGTCACTGTAGATCACACTGCACTTTCACAAGCTAAAAATAAAAACAGTAAAGCCTTGGCTAAAACGTCACAACTTTATTTAACTATAAAAGATCTGTTGTAGGCATAATTGGATGAATGATAAGTGGCTAGTAGCAAGTCTTCTTTGGGCTCCCACAGAAGTCGTTTACCCTGGCTTTAAGCCACAGATTAACTTTTCAGCCAAACTGTTTTTATCATTGCCTTCCTGCTATAGGATGACTCAAGGAAGTCTGATAAAGTCTGCCTGTTGCCTTCATGGTCCAGTGAAGTGCAAAAAGAAAAAGAAAAAACCAACACAGCTTACATCTTCATTGGAAGGAAGGAGGGCCTAAAAGAGGATGAAAAAAACTCTGGAGAAACAGAATGTCCTAGAAAATGTGTCCTTAATTATCCCATATTTGAGCTTATTCTTTTGCTTCTCCTCTGGATGTGGGTGCAAGAAAGCAAATACTGTAAAATAGGATTGGGCAACCCTATAAATCACCCACATCAAAGCTGCTGAATACTAAGATACAACAAGCAAACCCATTTAAATAGTTTCCTTCAAAATAGGAACCAATTTCTCATTCCTCCTTCTGTTCCTGCTGGGAAAATCTGCTCTCCTTCATTACTCTTCTCAGAGGCACAGTTTTCAAAGATGTGCTGACTATCACAGAATAAACAGAAACTCCTTAATTCCACATTGAGTTAAGCAGATTATTTTCCCACACAATATCTGCTGTCATGGAAGGGAGGGGTGGAATCCTGCATTTTTCTGTCTGTTCAGAGTTTTATTTCAGTGTGCTAAATCTGGCAGGGTTTTTCTTTCCTTTTTAACAGTTGCTTTAGGGTTCCCAGCCCCTCCTCCCCATCTTCAAGAACTGCAAGCAATAAAGCTTTGTGGAGCTTCAGAGGCTGTCAATCATGCGGCTAGTAAAGCAAAGCTGCCTAATGAAGCCTTTCCATTTGATGCTGGAAGTGTATCTATTTAGGGGCTTGAAGCACTGTTGAAGGAGAGTTCAGATGCATTTGGGCACATTTGGTACTCTAGGTCATTTTGTGGGAAATGACTTTGTCTAGTAAAAAAGCAAGTCCAAAGGATTGCTTCAGGCTAGCTTTTGGCCTTCCAGCGAATGTTGTAATTCTATCATCTTGGCACCACTTGCATTTTAACAATAAACTGCCTCATAAACTAGTGGTAGAGAGATTAAATGCTTATTTTTAATTGGAAAAAGCACTGCCTGCGGGTACAAAAGTGTGCCCATTCCCCCCAATTAACAAGCTAATTAATAATCACAGCAAACATTTAATGAACAGCTGAACAATATTGGCAATTCAGTTAAAAATCCATGTACCCTTGTGCTAAAATAAATCAAGGCTAAACTGGATGTTACACAAACAGATTCATAGCTACCACCAATCGTTACAACTGGTTTCCATTATCTAATTTAGAATTGGGAAATCTACATCTCTTCAGATGCTGCCCAACTACAAATTCATCAACCCAAGCCAGGATGGGTAATATTGAAGGAGAAATGTTAGGGATTATTATTTCCAACATTTTTCTGACCTTCCACAAGAGGTAGCTAGTAAAATGAAATCAGGGTAAAACTGGATGAATGTGATAAAATTGTGCAATGTAGAAGATGCATGCATGCATGCATGCATGCATGCATACATACATACATACATACATACACACACACACATACATACTAAACAGGTATTTTTTTATGAATAACTCAAGGTGGCAAACATATGCAATACTCCTTCTTTCTCATATTTACCTCAGAAGAACAATCCAGTAAGGTGGATTGGACTGAGAAACAGTGATTGGCCCAAATAATTATTCTCACTAACATTTTGTCTAAACCCTTGGAAAAGAAAGTCAAAATTCTTGGAGTTATCAATATTCCATATATTAATAGATTCTGATTTTATTTTAAAACTAATGTGTTATTTGGAAAATGCCTCAGTCCAATAAAAATATGCTACTCATCCCCACAAATATTGCCATTAAATCATTTGTTACTAATATTCTGTGAATGAAACCAATTCCACCTGTAGTATCCATTTTATTCTTGGTAATTTGAAATATTTTCATGATTTATCCTAATAATTGATCTAAAATATAATTTCCACAAAGGTGTGGATGCAAAGTTTTCAAATGTTACTTCCCTCCCCCCCTGTGATTTTTGGTGTTTCATTTGAAACAAATTCCTATTTGCAGCTTTCTACAAATCTATTTTCCTTGTAAAAAAAACTGGTGGCTAGGCCAAATAATTTGCCATGTCTTTTTGACAGAATAGCATTTTCCTTCTAAAACAATCAATAGAGGTGTCTAATATTCCATCCTGTAATTGTTTTAGTTGATTTTTACTCTCTGACCAGTGTGTATATTCGTCTTCCAAGACATTTGCTGAGCCATCAACAAAACTATAATGAAGTCAGAAGCTTAATGTAAAATTCTCAATTTATCCAGTCATTTAAGACATGATCAATATAATAAAAATTGACACATTCCCATTCTGCCATCACACAGAGAGCTGCTTAGTTTGGAGCATGAATCTACCTGATTCTTGCTGATATTAGAACTGTCAAGAAACCTGGAATTTGCATTTGGAAGTTAACTCATCAGTTGAGTTTCGATTTGCAGATTGAATCTGACTTGAGGCTGCACAACTCCAAGATTTACACTGTTGCCAAATCCAGTAAGATTTTCCAAAAGTGGCCTTGTATAATTATATCATCCCTTCTATTAATCCTTCCCCCCCCCACCCTAGTTATTTTAAAGCATTTTAGGTGTCACAGGAATAGTAATGGGAGTGGACAATATTATGACATAACATGCTTTGCAGGGAAATTGCATCGAAAAAAATATGGCTGTTTTGGTTGCTGTATTCCATTGTCTGGTAAATGATACATCATGAACTGTCTAATCGTTCCTTTCTGGACAATTTCAAGTTCTGCTGTCACATGGATGGCAGTACCTGATTTTTCAAAGAGCTTGTAGCTGCTATTAAAGTATTTAAAGTGAAAAGGCACAAAATTAGAAGTTAGCCTGGAAATGGTTTGTGGCCATCTCCTTCTTTCTTCTAAGAATTTAATGAGGACTTTGTGTTAATTCATAAACACAGCTTCAAAGGTGATGAAAGGAATTTAATACTGATAATGTTTGAAATCAGTAAGAGCTGAACTGAACTGGATTATTCAATGTCCAGATAATTCTTTCCATTCTTCCTCAGCTCCCACACTCCCTCAGCTCCATCTCTACCATACCTATATTTATACTGCATAACCACCACTGTCTAGTCGTTTAAACACAATTTCTTGAAAATGTTTTTCGAAAGCCCATGAAATTTCTTTCTTGAAAAGGAAAAACCTAATTTTCCCTCACAGGAGGACTGACCCTTACATATATTACTGCGGTAGCATATGATCAGGTATTGTTTGCATCCTTACCTGATTGCACATTGGAAATACAGAAGAAATGGTGTATTGCAATGCTGGATAAGATGCAGTATTCTACCTGATGGATACTTTTCTTCCAAAACACAGTGGCAGAACTTCAGTAAGTGAAGGTGTCCTTCCCATTCTTCACTCCCTGAATTACAATGACACGTTCTGGCATTCACGTTGAAAATAAACAGAGTCAATTTGTTTGGTGAAGAACTATAGCTCTATCTAAGAAATTGCATGATAACCAGCACTAAATGACTATGATACAAAGGTAAGCAAATCCAAGTCAGTTCAAACAAAGTGTGTGTGTGTGTGTGTGTGTGTGTGATTACCCTGCCCAGTTCCACCCACAAATCCACCCAGATGACACCCCTAACCACCAACACCAATCACCATAACCCTCAACCACCCTCAGCCACACCCCCACTCAGTGTGTCCACCTGTATCAGCTGCACCCAAGCAGAAGAGTTACTTCAGAGTAGGCAGTTGCACCCAAGTAGAAGTGTTACTTCAGAGTAGGCTTCTGAAGTGCAGCTGTTGTCCAGGAGACGCTTCTGCAGAGTTGTGAAGGAAGCCATGTAGAGCTGCATGCAACTACTGGCTCCGCCAACATCAGAGAGAGGAGGAGAGGGGCTTCGGCAGTGGCCCCCAGAGGCGTTAGTGGCATTGGTGGCGTGTAAGCATAGCCGAGCAAGTGTGGCATTGACGGCGGCTGGGTGGGTACACCATTGGCAGTGGCAGCAATGGTGGCATGGAAGCCCTCACTGAGTTTGAGAGGTAGCGGTGCCATGGAAAAGCTGCTGACAGCTATCCCATGAATGTCAGCACGAGGGCTGACATACAACTGGAAATTTAGTTGAAAGCCAATACATATTGTTCTAGATTGATTTTATATCATTTCATGGCAAAGAGAAGTGAAATTGAATGAAAATGATCAGAGTGCCCAACCTACTAGAGTTTTCTCTTCAAAAACTCTTTTTATTCTATATAGACACCAATACTTAGCTTTATTTGCTGTTGTCTCGTTGAGATGCTGCCTGAGGCAGATCATTACATTGCATGGACAGCTTTGGCCATAGTCTTGTTCAGTGAGAAAAGGAGAACTTTTTCCTGTTCGTTTATGATAGCCATTAAATAATTTTGTACAACCATCTCTTCTTACATAAGGGAATTGATTCTCGAAAAAGCTATTTTAAACATTTAATTCCAGGAAGCTGAAAGAGATATATCACAGAGACATCACAGTTCGTAGCAGCCATTTACATGCGCAATGACAAGTGTGGAAAGCTTAGGGATAATCAATACTGTTATTTTTTATTACCATTCAGGAAATCAAAATCCCAGTCCTTGACTGACCTCTCTTTCATGGAGTAAAAATGAACTTTGAGAGAGAAGGTGAATTACTTTAAAAAGAATTTCAGAAGCCTTTCCTTCCTACATATAAAAATAATTACTTTGCAGGATTTGATTTCCTTATTATTAGTGATGCTGTGTGTTCTACCATTAAACTATTGCCCTTTATCTGTTTCCGAAGAAACCAAAAATAATTAATGGGACTTCAGACTAATAGTAAACCCAAATTGCTTCTTTTTCTGTCCTTGGCCTTCTATGAATAATTTTCATAGGTTTTTGTTTCACCAGTTGCCGTAGGCATTTTATACATTTCTGTAAATAGAAGTTTAGTAAAATCATTAGAATGCTTTAGGGCACATGAAAGATAGAGAAAACCTTCAGTGACACTAGATTTCAATGAAAGCTGATGCCTCTCTGTTTAATAAATAAATTCAATTTATTTAATCTAAAATTGCTTAAACACTTTCAGTTTTTCTATCAAAAACTGATCCACATGGCAGCTCACAGATAAAAAAGATCAGAGAGAGGGGAAAAAAAGTCATAAGAAAATGCCCACAAGCAAGGGCCACAACATCTTAAGGAAATGAGCAAACAATGACTTGACACTTTAAAAATGCTTGGCAGACAGCAAAGTGACCACCTATTTACTTCCTGAAAGGTTATTACAAAAACATGTTTAAGAAGAAACTGGTGACTCAAGGAAGAGGTAAATGGAGGATTCAAAGGATAAAATTAAGAACCTTTTGTCATAAATCTACTCAAGTTACAAATTTACTTGACTCTGTGTGCTCATTGTTGATTATTTATCATTTCTGTTCCAAGATGAAGCCTTCAGAATGTGAGTAAATGAACCATGAAAGCACTAGGACCAAAGGGAATTATATGTGCAAACCAAACCAAAGAAATAACATCAATGTATAATAACTTGGCATAGACGTCTTCCTTCAATTTACCTGCAACCTCTCTAAGACATTTATGGCTTTGTCAACAACAAAAACATATTCACCTTTTGGTGTTCTTAATCAGGTGCTCAATCTTTATTTTATTTTTCATATGGTTTCTAGATTTGCTTATGGAATCTTACTATGTAAGAGGTAATGCTGCTTTGAAGAAATCATGAGGGTGTCCACATTGGGAGACATTATTACATTTAATTCTTCACTTTTTTCAGGATCTGATACTTTGACTCAAATCCTTTCTTCCAGGAGAAGAAACAAACTCTAATTCTGGTCGCTGCATTCAACATGAAGACTAGAGCTGCAGGTGGGCCCCCTATTTTGCTAGCCCAAGACTTTGCCTTGTCTATAATAACCAAAATTGGCAACATTCTTTCTATTTAGCCACTGTGGCATAGTGGTTAGAGTGCAGTACTGCAGGCTACTTCTGCTGACTGCTGGCTGCCTGCAATTTGGCAGTTCAAATCTCATCAGTCTCAAGGTTGACTCAGCCTTCTATCCTTCTGAGGTCGGTCAAATGAGGACCCAGATTGTTGGGGACAATAGGCAGACTCTGTAAACCACTTAGAGAGGGCTGTAAAGCACTGTGGAGTATTATAGAAATCTAAGTGCTATTGCTATTTAACCAATTTGGAAAATATGAAAAATGCACTACACATCGAAAAACAACATTTCCCTCAAAATACACAGTGAGGATGGGAGGAGGGATAGCAAATTTTCTCCTAACATGAGTTGATAATCCTTCTACTTTGCATCATTTCCTACCTAGTTATCTTTGTCCTCTAATAAAAGGTTAGGTAGACCTCCAAGATGCCACAACATGTGTGTAAAGAAAAAAAGTGAGGGGGGAGAGAGGAGTAGGAAGAAAGGATGTGTTCAAAAAAGGAGGGAGCATAGGAGAGCGAAAAGGAAGAGGAAAAGATCTCAATACCCTCAGATAAACTCTTTCTGAAGAGAATGATTGGACGAACCATGGCTTTAATAGCAAGAATCATAATTGAAGTTTTTGATGGAACCATCTTTTTTTGCTTCATCTCCCTAACTCTTGATTTTGTCCAGATACAGAAATGTGGTAAATGTGTTAATGCCACCACATTAAAAGCAAAAGGGCAGAGAGATGAAGGGCTACCAGATTTCTTGGAAGAGACATTGAAGCAATCTACTGAGGAGAAGATTATTACTCCTGACTAGCCCAGTTTTTGAAGTCAGCTCTGATTAGCATCTGCTGTATTCAAAAACTTCCAAATGTGTTAGGCTCTGCCTGCAACAGTCAAATTTTTGGAACAACTCAAACATGATCATATGCCTTGATACTAAAGCCTGTATGAATTCATGGAAAATATGATCCAGTTTATTAGCTATTTGCTACTGACTGGATAAAGACAGAAATAGACACAGATGCAGGGGAAAAGGAAACCTGAGCAAGAAATATAGCATCTTTTGTAACTTAAACTTATTGGCATAGTTGTATTTCCAAGGCTTTGGAGAAAGTTTTTTAAAAATCACTGCTATACAAAAGCCTAACATCTCATTGCATCTCTTTAAAACAGTTATGTCTTTTCCTGGATTTGCTAAGTGAGCCCTGTATAAAATATGACTGTTTTGAAATGCTGGCAAGCAGATGTTACATAGGCACTTGTCTGCACAACTCCAATTATCCTTATATAAATGAACATTTTTATTACGGTCAATGACCAAAACTGCAAACAAACACTTTAAAAACAAAAATAAAATAAAATAAAAACAAAAACAAGATAAATATTACAATTGTTGGTGTATCATCAGTGGATAATAAATATCTAAGTTTACAGATAGTATAACCTGTATACTGGTAGTTATGTACAGATAAAATTTAGCTTTATTTAAAGAGACAGAATCGCACTGATCCGATAACAACCACTGTACACACAGAAAATAAACCATCTGAGTTTCTGATCAGGCTTTACTAGGTAAGGAATTATAATGTGGATCCTTGAGTCTCTTTAGAGCATGGGTGTCAAACTCAATTTCATTGAGGGCCGCATCAGGGTTGTTTTGACCTTCGGGGAGCACAGGGTCATGGCTGGGTGGGTATGGCTAGGGTTGTCATGGCCAGCTCAACATCACTCATGTCGGGGGTACCTGTGGTAGCCCAGGCACGGCTGGGGGGATCCATTGTGTCCAGTGGAAGAAGGCAATAGTAGAGAGAGCTCTGTTTTCGACTGTGATGGCATTCTGCAGTTCTCTGCCAGAGAACATGGAGCTCTGTTTTCGCGGACAGAGGCACCATGGATCAGTCCTTCACTGTTTCCAGGGCGGCCCTGTGTGCCAGATCTAAACAGCGTGTGGCCAAATACAGCCTGTGGGCCTTGAGTTTGACTGTTTTAGAGGATATAATACAGCAGGACATGAGCTGCAGTTTCAACAGATTCTTTCCTTAGAGACACAGTCTTAGCTCATAAGGAATATTTTTCTAGTGAATCTCCAAAACTTGTATGGAGAGAATGTTGAAGCCTGCTAGCATTAGTGCTGTTCAGAATTTGGACACAGTTACTGTATTTTTCGGATTATAAGATGCACCTGACTCTAAGACACACCTAAATTTAGAAGAGGAAAACACCAAAAGGGCCGCATTTCTTTGGCCCTTTTCCAGCCTTTTTTCTACCCATTTTTGAGGCTTTTTTCAGCCTGTTTTTGAGGCTTTGTTTTGGTCCACCCCCCAAAAAAAAGGGGGGGCAAAAAAGCCTCAAAAACTTAAAAGCTGAAAAAGGTCCTGTAAACAGGCTGAAAAAAAGCCTGAAAAAGCCTCCAAAGGCCCAAAAATGGGATGTGCATAGGCCCAAAAATGTCTGGCAGGTGGGCATGGCTTCAGCAATATTCAGTCTATAAGACACACAGACATTTTCACGCCCTTTTGGGAAACAAAAAAGTCTTTCTTATAGTCCAGTGGTGGGTTCCAGATGCAGTTGCAACCAATATTGTTGCAACAGGGCCCAACATCCTACACATGAACACGTGCAGTGTGCATCACACGCATGCAGCATCTACCTTCCAGCGACGCCTCTGCAAGCTTCTGCGATGCTCCAGCTGCTCAGCAAAGCATTGTGCAGGTGCTGTATGTGCCATGTGCATGTGTGGAAGCACCGAAGGCTTTAAAGCAGGGGTGGGTTTCAACCGGTTCGTGGCGGTCCCCGCGAACCGGTTGGTCAGTGAACCCGGAAGTAAGTAACTTCCGGTAACGGCGAAGGGCCCACCCGCCCGCCCGCGCTCCTTACCGGTCTTTGGAGGCTTCTGCGCTTCCACGCAGGCGCATGGCACATACAGCGCCTGCGTGATTCTCCACGAGCAGCTGGGGCATCGCGCAAGGTGCTAAGGCACATGCGTGAACTGCGCGCGTGCACGAGGACGCCGCCGGCCCCGTTCCAACTGAACTGGTTGGAACGGGATTAGCAACCCACCCCTGCTTTAAAGGATGTATTGGCGGGTGGGTGAGCCCTCCGGAGCATTGTACCCGAACAGTAGCCAGTGCTCCGGGCAAGCTCCGGTATGCCCATACCAGGGTGTACTGCCTGCAACCCACAACTATTATAGTCCCAAAAATATGGTATATGGTTTGATTATCTAACTAGTTTGTAAAAAAGGGGCAAGACTGCTGAGAAAAAAACATTCTCAGACAGCACAAACTGGTCCTCTTGGACTACCAGGTCTCTGATATGTTGCTTACATGTATTAAGTGCATGCTTATAACCCATCATTGGGAAAGCCACCCAGGAGAAGCTCTTGTCCTCAACCTTGGGCCCGTCATTCTGTCTCAGACCAATTCACCTCACAAGGAGGCAATATGGGGAGGAGGAAGGAGCATTAGGTATTTTTGCTGCTTTGAGTTGTTTTAATGAAAATAATAAAGGTGGGACAAAAAAAATAAATCAAATAAATTGCAATAAAATAAATTACTTTCATTTGTAATTGTCCTCTATAAGGAAAGAACCCAAACAGCAACTTCAGCTTATGTGCTATGATGCAGATCCATGCACCTGTTTTGACATTAGAATGCCTTGCCCCCCCCCCCCCAATAGTATCTGGAATATAGCTCTAAAGAATTTAGATTGGACCCTTTCAAGAAGAGTAAAGGAAGTGTAAAGTCATAGTTGGGCATCAAAACATGCCTTAGCTGAAGATAGTTCAGGGCTGCTGAAATATGCAATGTTCTTCTGATGAAATTTAAAGACTGAATTGCAACTGACCAAACAAATGCAAATTGTTTTTTTAAGCATTTTGTATGACATAATTTTGGTGTACACTGCATTTAGTGGAGCTAAAACCATGCCCAAACATTTTAAAAAATTAACTTGTTCTTGCGATTTATCCTCCAGGCATGCAGTTTCGGTCTCTTATAAATTATTGGCAATTATGACTAGAATTTTGTGATGACGGAGACAGTGGTGGGATTAAAAAAAATGTTACTGATTCTGTGGGCGTGACTTGTGGGCGTGGCATGGCTTGGTGGGTGTGGCAGGGGAAGGTTACTGCAAAATCCCCATTTCCTCCTGATCAGCTGGGATTTGAGAGGCAGAGAATAGATGGGGGCGGGGCCAGTCAGAGGTGGTATTTATAGATTCTCTGAACTACTCAAAATTTCCTCTACCGGTTCTCCAGAACTAGTCAGAACATGCTGAATACCACCTCTGGGAGAGAAAAACTTAAACTTAGCCTCGAATTATACTTGGGTAATATTAAATACTAATGATAATAGAAGAATTTCCAGACAGAGGCCTATGTTCACTTCTAACTACTGGAAATTTTAGAAAACTCTTCAAAAGCCACCAACACATTATAAGTTTTAAAGAAGGGTAAAATGTGAAACAATCTTAGTTTAATTTCATGTATATGAAAATAACATAACATTTGAGGACTTTCCCCATCCATTTTTTGTATCTTTGCCTTATTTTTCCCTGAGGTTCTGCACCAATAGTCCATTCAAAGGGCGATTGAGTCCTTAGCCAGAAATATTATATCTCTGATATGATGAGACATGTAGTTCGGTTTCCCTCCAAGTCCAAATATAATAAACAGGAAGTGGAGCTGGAGATATAATCAAATCAGTTTGATATAGAGATAGTCCTCAACTTACATTTATTCATTTAGGAACTGTTTGAATATACAGTGGCACTGAAAAAATGTCTTATGACCCGTCCTCACACTTATGACCATTGCAGCATCTCCACAGTCATATGATCAAAATTTGGGCACTTAGAAACCAGTATCTATTCATGAAAAGGATCATGTTCTTGTCATTTACAACTTTCCTGGCTAGTTTCCCACAAGCAAAGGTAACAGGGGGAACCAGATTAACTTAACATCTGTATGGTTCATATAACAACTGCAGTGATTCGTTTAACAACTGGAGCAAAAAGTTACGACTCATATAACAACTCTCTTCCTTAGCAATAGAAATTGTGGTTCCAATTGTAGTCTTATGTCAAGGACTGCCTAGGTGGCACGAAAACAGAGTGGCCTACTAATACAACACTGTTTATCTTATATCCATTTGCATTTATAAAAATAAACTTTTTAAAAAGTTTCTCCTTCAAGTGTGGAGTGTAATTGTATGTCTAGTCAGATGGCAATTATACGCAGCTACCTGATTAAACATTCCAAGTGTTCATTCACATAATGATTAGAAGTGCCTTACAGTGATAGCTATATCATGTCAGGTTTAGAATGTATGATTATCACCTGCTGATTGTAAAAGCGAAAGTCGGTAATGGGATTAATTTTAATGGCAGTGCTTATTATGATCTAAAAGTGATCATATATTGCAGCGATTATTTTGTTATGTCAGATTTTGATTTAAATAGATAGAATTTTCCACCATTGATTTACCTGTCAATAAAAAGAGAACCTAAAAGAAGAATGCCCTGAATGATTAAAAATTAAAACCAAACCAGTGTATATTCACTTCCAAAAGGCATTTCTACTTGGAACAGCTTATACCCTGATGCACGTAAGCTGTATATTTGTAAAAACCATCAGGTATCTCAGCTCCTTGGGAACAACTCAATAGGTGGACAAAAATGCCAAATCCCATCTAAATATCTAGTTTACTGTGTGGCCAATCATACTAGTAATAATAATAAAAATAATATAATGGTGGTATTAGCTGAGAAAACAAAGTCTCTCCTAGTGGTGGGATTCAATTTTTTTACTACTGGTTCTATGGGCATGGCTTTGTGGGCGTGGCATGCTTTGTGGGAGTGGATTTGTGGGCATGGCAGGGGAAGGATACTGCAAAAATCCCCATTCCCTCCCCACTCCTAGGGGAAAGTTATTGCAAAATCCCCATTTCCTCCCCATCCCACAAACCTACTTTCCAGCTCTGTTCTCCAGTTCAAGGCAACAAAATATCAGCTGGGAGCCAGCAGGGGTGGGGCCAGCCTATTTGCTGGTTCTCTGAACTACTCAAAATTTCCACTACCGGTTCTCCAGAACCTGTCAGAACTGGCTGAATACCATCTCTGGTCTCTCCTCACATACTGTATTGTGGCAAAGTTGCATAAAATAATGCAACTGAATACAGTCAGCAGAGGTAAAACATATAACCAACATATTCCAGAAACTGATTAATGCTGTAAAAAGATTACTTTGATACCCATTTCTTATTCTAGTTGAAATGCATCCAAACATTCAAATTATTCTAAAACTGTATACTCAGAGGGAAATATTAAAATGTGCCCTAGTTTTTGTACACTGAAAAAGGAGACAATTTCGCCTAAATTATTTTTTGATTTATCATACACAGCAGTATCTATGTTTTACTACTAGCAAATTCACTAGCTGCCAACGTTTTACATTTTTCTTAAAAATCTATTCATTTACCACAAGTGTGCCTATAAATCTAAATTAACTAAGATAACAAAACTGAACTGAATCCTGTTCTTTTTTCTTTTTTTATTGAAAGCAAAGTAGCCTAAGAAAAAGTAAAAAAAAATAAAATAAAATGTAGATTAAACCAGAAGGGGGGGAGTAGATGAGGAATGGAACCATATGCTTTTTTAAAATAGAAACATTTTAAATGTTCATATTCAATTTTGGATTACAAATTTTATATATAAAAAAGATATAATAGTTGGAAAATGTAATTAATATAGTTATTAAATGACTACTAGATTTATATAAATTTATTCTGACACAATGATTTTTTTTAATTTTCCAATTGTTTGTGACAAAGCACATTTACAGGAAATGAATTGATTTATTATGTTGCATCGTTATATTTTATGTATAACGGAGTTCATTAAATAAGTGTATTGGTTTATTTTCTACTTTGGAAAGCTTTCCACCAAAATGATTGCCTAATTGGATATTTCCATCAAAGCTGGTGATATATTCTACCATTTGGCTGTAAGCCACAGTATAACAAGTTTACAGTGTATTTACCATAATTTCAGGAAAGTGTAGCTCCCTATGGGTAATATTTATGATTTCATAATCTTTAATCTTGTAATAACAACTCTTCCTCTATTTGCATGCAAATAATCTTCCAGTTCTCTTACCAGGAACAAAACACAGAGGGTAGAACCTTATAAATATTGTGAAAAACAATACTAGGATGAATCCTTATTAGCAGGATAAGGAGTTAAGCTAAACATAAAGAGTTAATCTGACCACATAATACTTACTAAAATGAAGCACTCTCATTGGCAATCACAGAGTGTCTGGAAGCATCTGGATAGGCTAAAATGTGACATGGCAAGAATCCTTGAGTTTGGGGAAAGCCAAACTAGAAAACTGGAAGACCAGAGGGCAGTATAGAAAGCATCAGGAATTAAAATCAATGTTAATTGTAGTGAAGGTTACTATAAATTGAATTGTCATAGTCCACAGGTGTGAGATCAGGCTGATGAAAGGAAACTTAAGGAAGCAGTGAAAGGGGTGTGGCAACGGAGGTAGCTAGGAGTTTTTGGAAGAAAGCTCAGAATAGCCAGGATTACTACTGCAGTAGAGAGGTGGTTGGGTATGTGAAGAAGTGATGGGACACAAAGAACTGTATCTGAATTGACCATAGGTAACTCATCACATCCCTGGTTTAGGCACAGAGAGAGTTGTAAGTTGCTTCTAAAAGTGACTCAGGTTAGTTATTTCTTTCATTTCATAGTGAAAATCTTCCACATATAAAGTCAATACATGACTTTCTTCATTGCTTTTCTTGCAATTTGGCTACAGTGGACCGACCAACTTACTGAAGAAAATCATCAACTGGCAGATGACCTGAATGTGTTCTACTATAGGTCTGAAAGGAGATCACTGTCAATTATTGCTATCTTCCTCACCTACCTCAGATACAGCAACAGTAGCCAAATCTCCTACACTTATCTTCAACCATCTATCTACCTTCCACCATGATCTTAGAAAAATATTCCATAGACAAAAGATTGGAAAAGCACTTGGATCAGATGGACTAACTCCTTCTTGCTTGAAAATCTGTGCTGAAGAATTGGCTCCCCCTCTTTATCCTCATCTTTAATAAATCACTGTAGATATTGTATGTCCCTTCTTGCTTCAAACACTCTACCATCATCCCAGTTTCCCAAAAAACCCTCCATCAAGGAACTAAATGACTACAGACTAGTTGCTCTGACATTATAGTTATGAAAACCTTTGAGAGGTTAATGCTGTTCCACTTGAAAATCTTCACTAATCCACTGGTAAATTCCCTGAAGTTTGCCTACCGACCAAACAGATTGGCAGTTGTTGCTCTTAATATGGCACTGAATTACATCTTGCAACATCTTGAATCCCCAGGGACTTAAACATATTATTACACAAGTCCTTTTCATAGACTTCAGCTTGGCATTCAGTACCATCATTGTCTTCATTCTAAACTGATTCAGCTAATTGTATCTGTTCATACTTGTAGGTGGATTATTAGCTTTCTGGCAAATAGGAAGCAACAAGTCAAGTTAGGGAAAATTGCCTGATCAATTAGCACAGGTGCCCCTAAGAGTTGTGTGCTGTCTCCATTGCTCCATTGCTCTTCTCTCTATATCAGGGGTGTCAAACTCACATCCAGGCTTGAAGAGAGGGGGGTGCAGCCGGTACATTGTTCCGGGGCCCATGGAGCTCAAAGGGAGTCCAGGAAGGGGATTTTTTTTAAAAAAAAAAAATATAAAACCAATTTTTTTAAAAGAAAAATTAGCTATGTACTTCAGTCTTTTCTTTGTGTCTATATCAAAACCACCTTGCAGGTTTGTTTGATATAAACTTTGTTAATCTGAAACTCAGTGAACAGTAATTTATTGAATTTTAATTTCATTATTTATTTATTTAAGTTTGCAAGTTTACTTTCATTTCATTTATGAATATATGTATATTTCATTTCAGTTTATGAATGGTTATGAAATGTCATCTCAAAAATCTGGAGCTCAAAAACGCAAGGAAAAACAGATATGTCCACGTGTAGGTGAGTGGACCCATATTAGTCTTGTTCCAGCAGTTAATAATCCTCTCAGTGAACCTGCTCGTGTCGTCAAGATGACGTCACATGATGTATCAGGACTTTTTTCCCTTTCGCTAAACTGGACGTGGCCATGGCCAGCACATCCAGCCCACGGACTGGAAATTTGACAGCCCTGCTCTATATACTGCATCTGTAAGGATTCCTCTGTTAAAATTCTGAAATTTGCAGTGGTGACTCTGCATATAGATGGGAGGGACCATTTTTCCCTCATGCCATCACTCTGCTGAACAACTAATCCTCACAATACTATCTTATGTCTAAGTATATTTACCCATGTTGTATGACTGTAGTTATTATTATTATTATTTCTATCTTCTTTACTATCTCCCCTTATTTGTATAATTATTATCAGTATTCATACTCTGTTGCTTTACATGAACAATGAGAGCTTCCGAACTGGAATTATGTATCTAATGCGCGCGCGCACACACACACACACACACACACACCAATTAAAAATAATTTTAATCTTATTAGAGATAGCTGACTGATAGAGCTCATAACTATTGATTATTGGTTTTCTAAATTATAAATGAAATTCAGATAACTGAGATAGTTAACTGAATATCAGGGAAATTATCCTTTTTTATCAATTTCCTCGAGATACTCAGCTGCCTAATAATCTTGAAATCAATTGTAGGGCCATTAAAGCCTTCTCACTTAGAGCAGAAAGATTCCTATAGTTAGGCACTTCTCATTTATTGTCACACAAAATTTATGGCATGATCCATTGGAGTGGGTCAAGTCTCACGTGATTATTCCCCTAGGGCTAAAACCCAAGAATTCAGCTGCAACAACTTGACATCTAAGTATTGTAATAAATTCCAGGGAAGCCTGAACTACTTTTCTTTCTGCAAAAGACATAGCTTATGTTGAATAAGGCATGTAATAATGTCTTCCGATCCATGGAAGGAATGAATCAATATTCCATTTAAACTAGTTGATTAAACACAAAATCTGTTTCTTATTTGAGAGAAATGACAGAATTGTCTTCCTAGTGTAATTTTCACACTTTACAATTGAGAAAAGGTAATTTTGTCACTAATCATTGCTTTGTAATTATGATCACACATGACACAAATGTAGATTTCATTCATTGCTGCTCAACTCAATGAAAAATTTACAGTAGTTCTGAGATTTTATTTTTGTTGCTGAGTATTCAAACATCTTAACCTATATAAAATTGCTTAGTTGTCACAAATTCTTTAGAAATTATCAGAATGGAGGAATTTGGTCAAAGCTCTTGGAGTTACTGTACTTACTATGAAGATATTTGGATTTAAGTAGCATGAAATTTTGCTTTACATTTGCCTGCACAATGTGGAAACATACACACCACCTGATAGGCACAGCTTATCTGCTTCATGAAGGGTTTCCTATCTGGGAGAGGAATCAGTAGCAAAATAGATCAATTGATCAAAGCAGAATTGCACCATTGCAGCTCAAACTCCTCTCTTTTGCCCGTAGGTTTATACAATACAATAGTAGAGTTGGAAGGGACCTTGAAGGTCTTCTAGTCCAACCCCCTGCCTAGGCAGGAAACCCTATATTGTTTCAGACAAATGGCTATCCAATATCTTCTTAAAGACTTCCAGTGTTGGGGCATTCACAACTTCTGGAGGCAAATTGATCCATTGATTAATTGTTCCAACTGTCAGGAAATTTCTCCTCAGTTCTAAGTTGCTTCTCTCCTTGATTAGTTTCCACCCATTCTTGTTCTACCCTCAGGTGCCTTGGAAAATAGTTTGACTCCCTCTTCTTTGTGGCAATCCCTGAAATATTGGAACACTACTATCATGTGTCCTGTAGTCCTTCTTTCTATTAAACTAGACATACCCAGTTCCTGCAACCGTTCTTCATATGTTTTAGTTTCCAGTCCCCTAATCCTCTTTGTTGCTCTTCTCTGCACTCTTTCTAGAGTCTCCACATCTTTTCTACATCATGGTGACCAAAATCGAATGCAGTATTCCAAGTGTGGCCTTACCAAGGAATTATAAAGTGGTATTAACACTTCACATGATCTTGATTCTATCCCTCTGTTTATGCAGCCTAGAACTGTGTTGGCTTTTTTGGCAGCTGCTGCACACTGCTGGCTCATATTTAAATGGTTGTCCACTAGGACTCCAAGATCCCTTTCACAGTTGCTACTGTTGAGCAAGGTACCACCTATACTGTACCTGTGCATTTTGTTTTTGTTGCCTAAATGTAGAACCTTACTCTTTTCACCATTGAATTTCATTTTATTAGATAGTGCCCAATGTTCAAGTTTGTCGATATCCTTCTATATCATTAGCCTATCTTCTGGAGTGTTGGCTATTCCTGCCAGCTTGGTGTCATCTGCAAATTTGATGAGTTCCCCATTTATTCCCTCATTCAAATCATTGATGAAGATGTTGAAGAGTACTGGGCCCAAAACAGAGCCTTGGGGTACTCCACTGCTTACTTCCCTCCATGTAGATACAGTTCCATTGAGGACTACATGTTGAGTGTGGTTGGTCAGCCAGTTTCAAATCCATCTGGTGGTGATGCTGTCTAACCCACGTTCTTCTATTTTATCTAGTAGTAGGTTATGGTCTACCTTATCAAATGCCTTACTGAAGTCCAAGTAAACTATATTGACGGCATTCCTCTGGTCCACTAATTTTGTCACATTATCAAAGAATGTAATAAGATTAGTCTGGCATGATCTGTTTTTGACAAACCCATGTTGGCTTTTGGCTATTACTTTGTTTGCTTCTAGGTGTTTGCTAATTCGTTGCTTGGTTATCTTTTCCAGAATCTTTCCTGGTATTGAGGTCAGGTTGATAAGTCTGTAGTTTCCTGGATATGTTTTTCCCCTTTTTTGAAGATGGGAACCATGTTGTGACATCATAAATGCCTTTGAAAAAGACAGTGCTTGCTGTGTGGTGATGCAATGCTGCTTTTGTCATTTCAACAAAGTTAGATCTTGCAAACCCTTGTAACTGCAGAAGAGGTTTTGTGCATATAAAGAGAACTCTCAAGACAAAGCCACACAGCTATTTTTCTTAGCTAATAATTGTGTATAATCCTAGTGGACAATAACTTAAATATGAGGTAACAGAGTGCTGCAGCTGCCAAAAAAGCCAACAAAGTCCAAGACTGCATTAAAAGAAGGGTAGAATCAAGATAATGTGCAATATTTTACCAATTCATTTTATAATGCCTTGGTAAAACCAACCTTGGAATATTGCATCCAATATAAAAAACACGTTGAGACTCTAAAAAGAGTGCAACAAAGATGATGAAGGGACTGGAGGCTAAGACATGTGGAGAACAGCTGTGGGAATTGAAAAAAGAAAAAAGGATCAGGCTGATCAGATAAAAGTATTCCAATATCTAAGGGGCTGTCACAAAGAAGAGGGGAGTCAACCTATTCTCCAAAGCAACAGAAAGCAAGACAAGAAGCTATGTATGGAAATTGATTAAGAAGTGAACCAAGGTGGAACTAAGGAGAAATGTCTTGACAGTTATAACAATTAATCTGTAGAGTGCCTTGATTCCAGAAGTTGTGGGAGTTCCAACATTGGTTTTTTTTTTTTTTTAAAAAAAGAGATTGAACAACCATTTGTTTGAAATTGTATAGGGTTTCATGCTTGAGCAGGAGGTTGGACTAGAAGACTTCCAAGGTTCCTTCCAACTCTGTTATTCTATTATTCTCTGGTATGCAGATGCATGTTTGTTTATAAGTTTCTTTCTGAAAGTTCAAAGGTTCCTCAACAACCTTCATTGATTTAATTTACAGCATGATGTCAAAGGATGGATTATTGGTTTTAGTTTAGGATGATGTGCAATCCCAGTGATGTCTCATAAACTATGGCCTCTAACAAGGGTGGTATACACTTACCTTTCCTACTGGTTTGCAAATGTGAGTGTACGTGTGTACACTCTTCCTTCGCTTGCATGTACCACCTCCATGCATGCACTTTTGGTGAAAAAATGGCCTAAATGGGATGCCATAAAGCCAGAGCAGGTGGGCAGGGCCACCCACAATTTCTGCTACTGGTTCGGGTGAACTGATTCGAATCAGTAGAATACCACCTCTGGTCTCTGAATATTTGAAGACATTGTAATGGGCAGTTGATGGAGTGTTTGTTTCTTCTTGTGATGTGCCCAAGCTGTTTTGTTGTTGTATGTAGAGGTCTCCAGTAATGATGTGAATGCATGGAAAGGTATGTCAGTGTTACATATTTTGAACAATCTGTAGAAGTGTGGGAGGTAGCTATCAAAACAGATAGAATAAATAATATGTGTATACTATACAAAAGAGACAATCAACAAGCCAAAAAGTGAACAAAAAGACAAAACACCTCCCCACCAACAATTAGCAACCAGATCAAATAAATTAACTTCAAGATTAACATCCAATCAACAACCAAGTAAACAACAACCCAAAGAAGACTGCCAAAAAAGCCACCAGAAAGACACCAACCAAATAACCTTTAAGACTACCCCAGAGCAAGCCACTAGAATATAAACTGAGAGCAAACCCACTCCTTACTAGCACTGATGATGTTACCTACTTTGGGTAATGAAATGTCTACAAGGAAAAAAAAAACATATTCAGAGGGCACTATTGACCCCTCGTTTCAACCCTGAGCTACAAATATTTTCCTTTATTAGTTCAAAACTTGCAATTCATGTAAGATTTTAGAAATAAGGTTATTGACTGTATTGCTGAAAAAAACCTATCCCTGCCTGAAAAACATGTTAGATATGGATGGTAAGAATATATTTGGAATAATTCTCAATCCACTTTAAGAACTGTTGGGGCTGAAAATTGATTTCCTGCTGCTTCTACACAACAGCACCTTTTCACAAAGGTGCCTACTCAAGAGTCAAAATGACACAAACTACACTAGAAAACAAACTGAAGAGGTAATCAAATACCAAAAGATATCACAAATATCATAAACAAAATGTCATATAAAATATTGAGATGCCTTAACAGGTATCAATGCTAACAACATCAGCATTAGTTTGAGTTACCTAATTCTGTTGGGAATTTTGTTATTCAATATTGGTAAAATGACCAGGACGTCTCTACCAGTGTAACATCTGGATAAGATTACTTAGACAATGCTTAATGGATTTCAATGTTAATTAGGACTGCTATATTTTTGCCTACATACCAAATTTCAGCTCCCAAGAAATTTATCCATGCACTGGGCAGGATAATGGGGAAAAAAAATGTATGTAAATTCATGTTTTGATTCTGAAATTGAAAACCTCACATTTTCAATAAAGCATTTAATAAAATATAGAAATAAAGATGTTTATTTGAAATGCCAAGAACTGTAAATAACATTTTGAAAGTTGAACTGTTCATTTGGGTGTTAGATAGTTGGCAAAATGCAAATTACCATGAGCTATTAAGCATCAATAGAGAGACTTTGTCTAATGAGAATGTTCAGTTGCATATCCAACAATATTGATATTTGGTATTCAAAATCTCTCTGGACACATCCATCAGTATTCTCTGATCATACTCCATTAAGGTCGCCTTGATGGTTTATCCCTTACCAGTGATGAATAACAATGGGCCCTGAGTCAATATTTGGATAAGATTATAAGATAATGTACAAGGCTTTTACTTCCAAGAAAACATCCAATTTTGACCTATTACAAGACTTCATTAACCTCAATTGAGTACATGAGAGAACTGTGAGCATGTAGGAGGTACAGGATCTACATTTTTATATTCCTTGATACATTCTACTTTATAACATTTTGAAAAAGTAAACTATGGAAGGGTTCTGCAATCCAACAAGACAGACACGGACTTCAGAGGATAATTAGAATTGCAGAAAAAAACAATTACTACCAATCTATCTTCCATTGAGGACCAGTATACTGGACAAGTCAAAAAGAGGGTCATGAAAATATTTACAGACCCCTTGCGCCCTGGACATAAATTGTTTCAACTCCTACCCTCAAAATGATGCTACAGAGCACTGCACACCAAGACAACTAGACACAAGAACATTTTTTTTCCGCCATCACTCTGCTAAACAAATAATTCCCTCAACACTGTCAAACTATTCACTAAGGCTGCATTACTTTGACTATTAGTCTTCTCATAGTTCTTATCACCCATCTTATGACTGCATGACTATAACTTTGTTGCTTGTATCCTTACAATTTATATTGATGTTGTTTTCTGATTGCTTATTTGTACCCTATGATTATCATTAAGTGTTGTATCTTATGATTCTTGACAAATGTATCTTGTCTTTTTATGTACACTGGCAGTATACCCACCAAAGACAAATTCCTTGTGTCCAATCACACTTGGCCAATAAAGAATTCTATTCTATTCTATTCTATTCTATCCTATTCTAAGAATAATCTGTTAAAGTAATATTTATATCTTTTGAACATGTTCTACTGAGCTGTTTTTTTTCTAATATAAGAAGTGGACTCTATAAATGTTTTTTAATTGTTATGCTTATTGCAACAGTCTCAAAATTATTGCCTACTTATTTCTTATATATTTGAATATAATCTTACTGAAAGTAGAATCAAACTTACTCCTATCTTGCCTTTATTATTACAAATAACTCAAGGCCGCAAAGATACATAACACACCTTCCTCCCCACACAACAGCAACCTTGTGAGGTGAGTTGGGTTGAGACAGAGTGACTGACCCAAGGTCACCAGTTGGCTTACATGCCTAAAGTGACTCCTGGTTTTTAACTTGTTGCTTTAACCATTGTTGGAGAAAGTGAAAAAGCTTTGGATTTTTGTAATGAACACTGATATAAAAGTGGGATATTTAGCTAATTTGAGTACATGTACATGGTGATCTTTCTACAGCAGTTTGCAAAACCATTAGAGATGTGGGAACAAGGTAGCAATAAACTACTTCAGTGAGAGATCTGTTATATAGAAACTAGGATATGAAAGGAACAATACAAAGGCTTCTAAAATGCTCAGCAAAAACCCTGACCTTGTTGGTTTTAATTCTTACTAAAGAGAATGGTCTCTCATATTTTTTTTCTTGGCTGGTAATCTTGTTCATATTCAAATCAACAAGATGAGCTGCTTCTGGAAATAGCCTTTTCTTGTGCAACAATTTCTCCCCTCCCTCTTTTTTCTCTTTTTACCTACCTACCTACCTACCTACCTACCTACCTACCTACCTACCTACCTACCTACCTACCTACCTATTTCAGAAGTGTGTGATTTATCACACCTCTATGTAAACTATTTTTGTATAATAGAATTGTATTTACAGTACCTAATATTTTTAGGACCACCTAATCCTACTGGCATCTACCCATGCAATAAAATATACAAAATAAATTTGCCCTATTTTAGTCATCAGGGACAAGAAGAGAAAATTACCATTGTTTCATTTTCCAGGATTAAATCAGCACTAGACCGGTTAAGATTTGGAAAAGCAATTGTGACCTGCTTTTTTCAGAAAACTTTGTGGAGTAATTTGAGATATGAGACATGAAATGAGGTGCGATTCCTTGTTGTGGTAAATGATGGTCTATCTATTGTGGGGTTAGATTAATTTCTGGTATAGTACAGACAAAATCATGTTACAATTGTATTTCTTTACTGTATTTTTAGCCTATTGTATTAACTGAATCGGTGTGTATTCCACTTAGATTTGGTTGAATATGAAGCCATATTTAAGCCTGAGCAAATAGCCTAATACAGTGATACCTTTTTGCTATTGCATGCCCACACCCATAATACATTGCATGTGCCCCACCTCCCTGCGCATGCCCACATGACCCCTGGTGTCCTGCTTTGGGCTTAGCAGGCCTCCCTGAAGCCTCCTGGGACCAGAAATGAGCGAGGGAGTGCTGCCCCCTGCCCCCCTTTTTGGACCTAGCGGGCCTTCCTGGGACCAAAAATGAGGTCCTGAGGGGCACATCACACCCACTCATGTGACACCTGCACATGCAGGCATGATATCTTATCCCCTGTGCATCTGCATGTGTCTCCCACATGTGTCCCATACATGCGTGGCAGAGACCCAAAAATCACCTGGCCGTCGGGAGGCACGTGCACATGAGTGGTGGAGCTGAGCTGGGGTGATGGCTCATGTGCCCGCAGAGAGGGCACTGCCTGTCACCTGTGGCACACGTGCCATAGGTTCGCCTAATAGAAGTAGATATACCCAGTTCTACTCAAACAATGAAGAAAGTTCACTGACTCAGTACAAGACAAGCTTTTCTTCCTTAAAAATCTGGTTGAAGAGGAAGAGATGGAATGAAAAGGAGGTCTAAAATAGCTAAAGCAGTCACAGGCAGACTGGATTTACTGGAATTACAGGTCAGAAAAAGTGAGAGCTATGGATTTGGAGAAAATAAAAAAAAATCACATAACAATAATAAACCAGATCAAAAACAGCAGGAAACCACATCTGAGTGAACCTGCCTAAATAATTTATAGTGGAAATGTAAGCCTAAAATAATAAGGCAGAACCTTCTTTGGTGTTCTGATAGGCAAGACTGCAGAAGTAATTAAATTCATTGGAGGGTGCATTATACTGCTTAATTCCCCTTACAGCTTTGTTCATATATGGAAGGAAACATTATAACTGTGTCAAAAAGTCTGCAAAGACACAAAGTCCATCAAATCTTTGCTGATGTATTTCGAAGACATCAAAGTTGATTCAACTCCTCAAACCATACCAAACATTTGATGTGAGAGTATTCAGTTGAATTTCCTCAAATTGCTTCAAAACTTTGTATAGCTTCTTGTTAAAATCTTTAGTAGAATTTTATTCCTTTCCGTTAAAAGCCAAGGTCAATCACAGTTGCCTTGAAGAAGTGAATTATTTTAGTGTTAAATACTAACTTATCTAAATTATACATGGAGAGAGGTTCATAGTCATGGCAATGTGTTTATACATTGTGTGAATGAATAACGTGTGTATAAATGTGTTAATTTATTTCAGTAGAGAGGATTTGCACTCTTTGTTAAACTCACTACTTGTGGGATGAATATGCTTTATCTAAATACTGTAGATATATTTGTGTAAAGCTGCAGACTTAAGAAATGGATAAACTTTTAAGGAGAGAGAAAAGGGCAAGTGGGAAGTAAAAGAAAGGAACTCAAAATGGCCTTGGCTTGATTTTGTTTGGTATAAGACAGGCTTTAAAGATTCTGTTGCTATAATTTACAACAATAAAGTAACATTTCTGGAGTCCCTATAGTTTTCTGTTTCCTGACCTAACCTACCTCAAGGGCTGATCATTTGTCAGAAGGTTTGTGCAAAATGGCTTGGCTTTGACTAAGTGAAGTAAAGTGATTTTTAAATTATTATTATTGAGGTGAGGAGACAACAGGATTCTTCTCAATGAGGTATTTTATATTGCCTTCAAGCCTTGCAGTTCCAACAACCCAAAAGATTCTTTTGAGCAAATGCTCAACATATATCCTGATGCTTCTTATACCTGACTTGTGCCTTTTTTTTAACTATTGATGTTGTTGGGCCTCTGGAGAAAAGCCAAGTCAAATAACAGAGCTGCTTAGCTTTTAAAAGTAAGGAGATTCAGAAGATCCAAAGGAACTTCAAAGAACTTTGAAGGTTCTTTACTCATACCCCTTTGAAAGCTCCTTTTGAAGCTGCTTTTTTATCTTGTGCTTAATTACTAGATAAATCTGCCATTTTGGTCTAGTGGTCTAGTGGGTAAGGCACCAGGCTAGAAACCAAGAGACTGTGAATTTGGACAGTCATTTCCTCTCAGATCACCTCACCTCATAGAGTTGTTGTTCTGGAGAAAATATAACTTTATTTGTTAAATGTACTGTAATGCTGAATTTCCTCATCTATATTATTCAAGAGCTATATGGTAATAAAATGCAGAAAAGGTATAAAACATTTGTTTAAGCTAACTGTAGAAATCTGATTCATAATGTACATGTGAGTGCATAGATTGATTTCACTGCATTGAAAATATTGTACATACAATAAAACCCACATTTACTTTATTGCTAGGTTACTGACAGCTTATTCACATATGAAAAGCATCACTTGGTTTTGCTATCACCAGCTTAGGAACTCAACTTCAATTTGATAGTTGATAGGTTTTAAATGTTTTTTTTCAGTCTGACTGTTTCAAAGATGGCTTGCTCTGCCCTTAAGCTGTTGTATTTAATGCTACATATTTGCTTAAGGTTTCTTTTTGGGCAGCTTTGTGATTTATGAATAAACTAATAAATAAAAATATATAGTGCACAACATTAAAATCTGGTCTTATTTTCAATGCATGCAAAGGTTAATAAAAGATAGGTAATGTGTCTGAACATTCCTTTAAAAATATTCTAAATTATTGTATCAACTGCTTCCTTCATGGTTATTCCTCTACACTACACAACAATTGTATTTCGCCCATTTATTAACTTTTTCTCTAGAATACCTACTTTCCAAGACCAGATTAAGAAAGTATCTTGGGACAAGCATGGAATGCATAAATGTTTCAAATGTTATTTTTCTCTTTTGCCCTTTTATTTGGATAACATAATCTTATACCTTATGTATAATGTTGAAATCAATTTCATAGACTATGCTTCTGTACACTTCAATTCCTTAAAAAAAAGCTTAATATTTTATTCTTTAGATCTATATAGACAGGCTATCACCACCTCAATCTTGAATGGCTTCTCTGAAGATCAATTCCATTCCTGGGAAAGGTCACTTGAAGCTCAAACACTGATAACCTTACTCAAGAAATATTAAATGTCAATGCATGCTTTTTTTTCCCCAAAAAAGAGAAGTGTGAGTGTTTGTGTCCATGTATGCATATGAGATTTCAGGATGTTTAGTGTTTTCCTTTGAATTACAGAGTACCATTTCAGACTGAACAGATCCAGATCCATTTTTGTGTGTGTAAAATTAAACTCTCTCCCCAAAACAAGATTTTGCAAATTAAACGTAGTGAATCTTTTTATACAAGGTAAGATTTCTTTGCAGGCCAGCCAATTAATTAAACAATTATTGTCAATCTGAATAATTTACACTAGCAAGCCTGAACACTTCTCTGAAGCACAATTAAGTAAATATTTATGAAAGAAGTACAAGTAATTGATGATTAAGAGAACATTACTGTGTTTTTTGTGATTATATCTGTTGTAAGTTATAAGACAATATTAAAATATCCATATTTTGCCATTGTGTCACTATGAAAACATAGAGATAACCCTGAGATATACTTTATCATGCAATTTCATTTTTTTAAAAGATAGATACCTTTATCCTTATTTAATTTTGTTTTTAATTTCTACCTTTCTTATATTGGTGTCTAATTATGATAGCTACCATGTTTTCCCCAAAATAAGGCAGGGTCTTATTTTCTTTTGACCCCCGAAATAAGCACTTGGCCTCTGAGCCGAGGTGGCGCAGTGGTTAAATGGAGCACTGCAGGCTACTTCAGCTGACTGCAGTTCTGCAGTTCGGCTGTTCAAATCTCACCAGCTCAGGGTTGACTCAGCCTTCCATCCTTCCAAGGTGGGTGAAATGAGGACCCGGATTGTTGTTGGGGGCAATATGCTGACTCTGTAAACCGCTTAGAGAGGGTTGAAAGCCCTATGAAGCGGTATATAAGTCTAATTGCTATTGCTATTGCTATTATTTTTGGGGAGGTCTTATTATTTTTGAGGTGCAGGAGGCAGCGAGCATGGTCACCTCATGGCTGCTGCTGTGTTGCAATATTTTTAGGGAGGGCTTTTTTTCGGGGAGGGCTTATTTTAGCACATGCATTCAAAAGCCCAAATGGGCTTATTATCCAGGGAGGTCTTATTTTCAGGAAAACATGATAGTTAGATGCCATCATGAAGGATTCATTTTCTAGCTACATAATGGGTTAAGTAGCTCCAAAATGGGC
Organism: Thamnophis sirtalis; assembly: GCF_051295495.1. Taxonomy (NCBI): domain Eukaryota; kingdom Metazoa; phylum Chordata; class Lepidosauria; order Squamata; family Natricidae; genus Thamnophis; species Thamnophis sirtalis. The sequence continues at coordinate 26,815,426 of NW_028261392.1, forward strand.
TAATTGGTTAACCCATTTAATGGGTTAGCTCTGAAATCCCAATACTGAGACCATCACAGTGAAGGGACAAAAGCTGTAAGCAGTGGACCAATTAACATACCTTGGCAGCACTCTCTCCCGTGCAGTGAAAATTGACATTGAGGTCAAGTGCATAATCGCCAAGGCAAGCTTTGCATTTGACAGATTACTGACCAACGTTTGGGACTGCCATGAAATAAGTTTGGCTACAAAGCTCAAAGTCTACATAGCAATAGTGCTAACTACCCTGATGTATGCCAGTGAGACTTGGATTGTACACTGGAGGTACGCTGGGCAATTGAACCACTTCCACATGACCTGCCTTCATAGAATTCTGAGGATCTGTTGGCAGGACAAGGTGCAAGACACAGAAGTCCTCTCCAGAGCAGGCCTGAGATCAGTTCACACCCTGCTGATGAAAGCCAAGACACACTGGGCAGGCCATGTTGCAATGATGCCAGACCATCACATCCCTAAATAGCTCCTCTATGGTGAGCTGTCTCAAGGAAAGTGATTGCATGGGGGACAAAGGAAGCGATATAAAGACACGTTGAAAGCCCCCTTCAAGTCCATGAAAATTGACACCACCTCCTGGGAAACCCTGGCACAAGATTGATCGATATGTTGCATGCTGATCCCCCAAGGCTACCAGGCATCTGAGGACAAAAGAACAACCATAGCACAAGAAAAGTGAGTACTCCGCAAAGCCAGAACTGCAAATGCTGCAACAATGGTGCCCACACATGTCTGCCTGACATGCAGCAGAACATTTCATGCCCATATAAGTCTTACCAGCCACCTGTTAGAGATGTCAAGATTCTCTTCAAACACAATGGACGAAGATCATACTTAATGGGCAAAAGCTCACTAATAAAATAAACACAATTTAGGAGGTGTAGTTTATTTTCATCCACCAAGGCTGGATCAATTCATCCTTTGTGAAATTGCCACATAGAGTATTGGTCCAACAACTATTATTTATTATGTAGGCATTCCCCCCACAATACCAAGGTAATTTCAATTTATCAATAAATAAGGTAATTTCAGCTTATCAATAAATATCCTTACCTGACTTGTACCTGGCTCTTCCTACTTTTAAGTCCGATACTTTAACCACCATATCATCCCACCATGGTTACACTATGTGGACTTTCCCAGTGTCAAATGCTGGAAAGCTATTCCAAAAAGGCAGAAGTGGAAAGGATTCAAGTGTGCCAAGTGGACTAAACAAAATGATTTCACTATGTATTTGGGAGAAATACACTATGATGTATGAGAATACATACAGAATGATCTCACTATGTATTTGAGAGAAGACATCTTAATTAAGAATGGGAGAAGCATGTACTCTATTAATTGTACACTGACATGATAAATGATATGATAAATGAACACTGACAATTATTTGACATTGTTTTGGTGAATTCTTACCACATCTGTCCTAAAGCATGTGCACTTCTACAGATTTTTATACTTCTATTCTAAATAGGGTGGTCTCCATTCATGAAAGGCAAGTCCATTTCAGCAGCCTTAAAAGAGATTCTTGAGTAAAGCAAGTCAACAATGAAGGACTTGGGAATGTATCAAATGTCATTTTAGCCCACAATCAGCCCTTTGGTTACAATTACTAGATCTGGACTGCAAAAACCTAGACTTGCATGTATCTCATTGATACAATTTAAGGGTTTTCTGGTTTTCTGCAGTCTAGCTTTCTTTGCCTGCAATTATTCATAGATCTGATGCTCTATATAGCCTCCTACAGAAGAATGTAGCTGCAATGTGAAAAGCCATAGCCTTTGGAGTGAGACTTCTATTTTCAACCTCAAGACCATTCATCCTAGTTATATTTCTTCCTAGTACCAACTGGCTCCCTGCATTTTTATTTTGGTATATGAGGATCTCTGTTTGTCTGTCTGTGTCTCTCTGTCTTCCTCTCTATCGCTCCCCTGCCTTTATTTTATTTTTTTGTAAATGACTCAAGGCAGTGAGCATATGTAATACTCCTTCGTCCTCTTATTTCCCCACACCAACAACCCTATGAGGTGGGTTGGGCAGAAAGAGAGTGACTGGCCTGAAGTCAACCAGATGGCTTTCATGCCTACATTCACAGTCTTCTCGCTTCTAAACTTGTGCCTTTTAATCATTCAACCAAACTGACTCTCTGATATTTTTCTCCAATGTTTTTCTCCAATCAAGGCAAAGCCACGAGGCCACTTTTTTTGGCCTGTTCCTGTTGCTGTTGCACTCTCTCTTTTTTGGTACTTTTTTCCATTTGGTTGTATTCTTCGTAGAAATATAATAAACATAAAATAAATTAAGAACAGAAACAAATGTAAGTGACAAGGAACAACACGAGATAATTCTGAAATTATGTTTCCATGGTTAATTTTACATCTTAGTATGTCTCTACCTGTAGTTATTTAAATAAAATTCTTCCAAAACAAGAATTTAGACAACTTTTATCTGAGGTTATAACTTAATTTACCTTAAAATATAAAAGATCAGCTTCTCATTATGGGAAGACCTAATTCTCTGGAGAATTTGTAAAGCTGGAAATATGGAAAGAAAGAGAAGAGAGTGACCAGGAACAAACTGACAATGGCTAAGAAAGACCTGAAAAACCATGTTAGGGACAGACTTTGATGGAGAAAATATGTCTGTATTGTTGCTAGGAGTCAAAAAGACTTGATAGCAGATAGGAAATAATGGTTCATATTTTTTGGATATAATCTAAACTTTTCTGTTGTACTTACTGGCTGAGGAGACAAATGGATTTAAATGGTTTTAAGTTTGGCCTAGCAAGATGTAGCAGGATCCAGCTGCCCCAATTTGAGAGCATGGCTCAGTGAGTCTCTCCAAAAATCGCCACTGAATTGTAATTTATAATGTTACAAAATAGGAAATTATTGACTGCAAAGAAAATAACCATATGGATGGCATTAGAATGTTTTAATTGAAATTAAATTAAAGAGCTGTGGCAAAAAACACTATATTTGCAATTGGTGGGAACATATTCCAGCAGAAATGGGAAAAAAAAATGTCAGGACAAAAATAATACAGTACTTGTCAATAATGATGATAAAAAGAGATGAAGTGGAATTTAGGAAGATTTAATAGAAAGCAAAAAAATAGCGGAGCATGAATTTTGACAGCTTATATTAGAGCTTTGACTTTCTTTTTGAATTTGGATTATATAAGTAATACTATATGTACATTTTTTTCCTTAATCTGAATTAAGACCATTCAGCTCCCTCATATAACTTTAAAAAGTATCATGCAATTCAAGTGCATGAAATGATGTGATAATGCCCATAGGATGTATCAATTTCCTGATCTCATGAGGTAGGAGAGAAACCAAGTTCGGGGCAAAAGATCCTCAAACAAACTTTGGGGAATGTAAGGATTTCTGATGTTTATGCAAATGCATTTAAGATTTAGATTGTGTGTGTGTGTGTGTGTGTGTGTTTGTGTGTGTGTCTTTCTGAGAGAGAGGGGGGGAGAGATGGGGGGGAGATTAAATCAAACAAAAACTGCCACAGTCTCCTTTTTTATTCTTTTTCTTCAATAGTCTGCTGCGGGCCAAGTATTGACCAGATTGAACCAAACAATAGGGTCATTCCGAGGGTATCCACAGGTGCAGTCAAAAAAATGTCAAGATATAAAGTGCAATGAAAACTCTTTTTATACCTTGTTAAAAAATGAGTAGAGTTTCATAGTCAACATCCATTCAATATTTGAAAATTTCTGAATCATTTCAAACTTTTGTACAGACAGGATATTCAAACAAAAGAAGTACATACACACAAAGTTGTGTGGTTTCTTATGCTTATTTCAGGATACTCCCGTCATCTTTGAGAGGAAAAAATCCACATAAACTCCCTTGATGATATATTATATAGGCCAATATCTAAATATCCAATATTCATTTCTCAGACCGGGTAATAAAAAAAAATAAAGCTATAGGATTTGCATAGCATTAGTGGCTCAAAACCATTTCAATGCTGGGGTCATATTTATTTCTACATTTTCACCCCATCAAGAGATACAAAATGTGGCCATGACATTATAATTCTTATCCCATGAATTTTGTTTCTAGATAAATAAAGAAGACTTAAAGATGTTTGTTTAAAGAGTACAGTTGAGAACAGGGTGGTCTATCACACACATTCGTTACTTCTCAACTGTACTGAAAAAAAGAAAGGGAGAGAAAGAGATGGGAGTTGTTGTATATTTTTTATTTGCCACCTTCATTTTCAATATTGTTTAGAGTCTTTTTGAGACTGAAACCGGGCAAAGCATTTCAATAGCAGTTTTGTAAGTGTGGTGGATTAAATCTATTTCAGTGATTTTGTGGTGAGAAATTGAAACCAGCTTTGTGAGAGTTGTTGACAAAGGAAGCAGACTATTTGCTTCATCTTACACAATGTTGAACTGAACTGCTATTTTCATACTATTCCTATCAGAGAAAGAAAGTGAGAGAGATGGGGAAGAAGGGAGGGAGGAACAGAGGAAGGAGGGAGAGAACAAGAGACTGAGAGAAAGAGGGAGTGAGAGAGCGAGTGAGAGCAATTTGTTCAGTTAATTATTAAAGTGGCATCCATAAAAGAAATGTATTAACTAGCCTCTGGAGCACTAATTCCGTTCTAAGGAAAAATAAAAAAGAAACAGTAATCTAACAGGGTTTGGTGATGTAGTTCCAAAATATCCACTTGATTATGAGAAAAATCAAGAGTATTTCCATTTCAGCATTAGCATCAACAGCTCTTTACCTAAAAATAGTTTCCTGCTTGAATATCTCTAATGCCTTTTACTAGTGATGGTGGTAAACCAGGTTGTATATTTCACCATACCTCTCAAAACTTTGCACCATGGCAGTAGTAGCAACTTATTTTAATTTATTTATTGTTTGTTTTGTTTAAAGTGGGGATAATAGGGGATTTGTAAAGCATGCCATTTGGCACATTCAATAAAAGAATCTCCCAGCTCTTTAACCAAGAGTATGACTTTATTGACAAATCTATCTAGGCGTGGCAGAAACAAAGTCAATTGGCATATTCTAGATTAAGGGTGGGTTTGTGCGGTTTTTAAATGCCACTTATTGATGCAACTGTTATACCCCTTCAATTCATTTGACCATGTTGGAGTTACACATTAGTGGTCAGCATGTCCAAAGCAATTGGTTAATACCATCAAAGCCAAAGCAAAAGTAATACTTCTATTTCTTTCTGATACCCAATTTCTCTCTTTCTCTCCCCCAAACAAATAACTGCCAGTTTTGATAACTCAAAATTATCAGTTATGGAAATTTTCAGCCAACATGGCCAGGGATTTGCATTCTGGGATTAATATTTTATCAACATATGGAGAGTGACAGATCCTTGATCTCTTTCTCTCTCCCTGTTTCACTCTCTCTGCCTGTGTTTATGCAATTCTGCACAAAGGTCTTTGTAAAAACCCAAGTGAGTCTGATTAGTAGCATTAAATTGTGCTTGCAGGCTTTTTTCTCCCCCTTCCATGCTACTTATTTGTGTTTTATGGTTTTAATTATACTTGGTTCTAGTCATATGGCTGCTGATACAATTATCATAGGTAGAATGTAACTGGAAGAACTAATATATTTTTGGATTATTATATTATAAATTAAATATATTTTTCTGGCATTAATTTTAAGGCATTATTTTTTTTGTTGCATTAAGATATGTTTATTGCACTGCACAGCAAAAAGTATAAGGTACATTTCATTGTTAACTGGCTTTTACATGACAAGTAAACAAGTTTAATTGTGTTATTCACCTCATTTACTTTAATGATTCAATAATAGATGTAACAGAAACCTCAAGACCAGATGGTAGAGTATGTATATATGGAAGGAGACTCAACATAAACTATGAATATTTTCATATCAAGTGTAAGATAAATGTTAAGTCCCTTAATCTTCACTCTTAGAGTTTGTCACCAGTTGACTAGATCTAACCAGAAAACAGTAGTTGTCTTATCTAAACTATAACTTGTTTTCAGTGCAAAGCTGATATTATGAGCCTTTTTCGATTTTTGGTTTCAAGAAAGAATCAATTAGGTCAATGAATTGAAATATCGAGGACTATCAAAGAGAAAACCACACCCCCAACAACAACAGCAGGTCAAGCTACTGTATATAAACAGGAGCAAGCCCTACACTCACTGGCACTGATGATGTTACATAGTTGGGTAATGAAAATCTCCAATTAAGGTCAGTGAACACCAAGGATACCCAACTGCAATATCTTATTATATTTATGCTTATATTGTATTATGAAAAATGCCATAGTGCTTGAAATTTTCAAAATTAGAAAAGGATATTTTTATAATTCTAGTAAAAATGAGTTATATTTTATATAATCTTGCTATTTCTGCTTAAATCTCTAGAAAACAGGATATTTTAAAAGAAATGATTACATTACCAGGCAATTTAGAATGAACTCAACATGAGTTACTTCTAAGCAGACTACGCTATTAATCAATGAATCTGCACATTAAATATTTTACTTCTAATGTAGAACTTAATTCCTTATTGATTTTTCCTGAAGTTCTTGGTTCAGCACAAAAGTTGCCATAGGGAGTTATATCAAATGTTTCTCAAATTCACTATTAGTACATCCAGGCTGGCATCTATCCTGAACCATGGTTACATTGCACTGCTTCTTTCACATCAGAATAAACTAATAGCTAAAGCAGAGGCAGTTTGGTGTAGCAATTAATGTGACAGGCTAAAAATCAGAAGTCTGTGAGATCTAGTCTAGTGTAGGCACAAAGCCAGCTGAGTGACCATGGGCCAGTTGCTCTCTCAGTCCTAGGAAGGAAGCAATGGCAAACCACAACTAAAATTATTGCCAAGAAAACTATAGGGACTAGGCCAGAGGTGGTATTCAGCAGGTTTTGACCAATTCATGAGAACCAGTATTGGAAGTTTTGAGAAGTTCAGAGAACTGGTAAATACCACCTCTGACTGACCCTGCCCCATCTATTCTCTGCCTCCCGAGTCCCAGCTGATCGAGAGGAAATGGGGATTTTGCATTAACCTTCCCCTGGAGTGGGGAGGGAATGGAGATTTTACACTATCCTTTCCCTGCCACGCCCACCAAGCCATGCCCCCCACCATGCCACGGCCACAGAACCAGTAGTCAAAATTTTTGAATCCCACCACTGGCCTAGCAGTAGTAAAAAGCAGATTCAAAGGGCCACACACACACACACACACACACACACACACACACACACACACACAATGAATAACAATGAAAACAACAATAATTTGCCTTGCCAGCAAATAAGGAATCATACTGATCTCATCTTCAAAGCAACATTATAGAACCATCAAAATCTATTTATATTTGTATTTCCACCCTAGTCTAACTTTGTTTGATTAGAGTTATTTAATTGACTGGGGGATGAACTTATCAATACTATCATTTGGGGATATGACAAAAAAAACCCCATCCTGCTTTGATTTCCTTCCTGTTTAAACTGGAATGGGGCAAAATTTAAGCAATGATTTTTTATGGTGCGCTGTGAATTCTGGCAGAAGGGAAGATAACCTATCTATCTCCATAACTTGCCATCATCTCCTTCCATTTAAAATGACCCCTGATATATACTGACAGTACATGGTGTCAGAGAGTAGAAATGGATAGGAAGGAAACCAGAGGTAGACATGCAGCTAACAAGTGAAGTAAATGCAAAGTAAACATACTCTTTATGTAGTAGACCTTTAATATAGTACAGAGTTATTTACAAGACTTTGTGCATGTGTTTTACATATATATAGTATGTCTAGCTAGCCATAGTGACCAAGAGGAAATATAATACATAACTTAATACCCTGTTTCCCCAAAATAAGTGCTTGGCCTTATTTCGGGGGAGGTCTTATTATTTTTGAGGTGCAGAAAGCAGCGAGTGTGGTCACCTCATGGCTGCTTCTGTATTATAATATTTTCTGGGAGGGCTTATTTTCAGGGGAGGACTTATTTTAGCATATGCATTCAAAAGTCCGATTGGGCTTATTATCTGGGAAGGTCTTATTTTCAGGGAAATCGGGTACTTAGAACTTAACTAAATGACTTACATTTCTACTGCTTTGTTTACAATGACAATGCAAAAATGCTTCACTGCTAGTTCTTTTTTCTTCCACACTTGCTTATCCTCAGGATTAGGAATGTTCTCAACTTCTTCTCTTAATGGTTTGTTGGGCACTTATCCAGCCTCTCAGCCATGTAGAGTTTGTTGGCCTCCCATTGAGGGTTCAGAACTGGCTTTTCTTCCTGCTTTTTTCTCCCCCAGGTTGTCCTTTGATTTTAACTTGCTTGGTACTTCTAGATCTTCTCCTTGGCTGTGGATATTCTTACTTTTGGTCTTTTCAAATGCTCCCTCTCCTGTTCCACACCAGGTCTAGTCTCCTCTCATTCATATCTTCTGTCTCTCCACTGTGTCTTTTTTATTGTTCTTTCTTTTGAAACCTTTGTGTATCAGCTGGCAGGTAATGTGGACACGTTTTAAACCTTTATTTATTAAGTTATTTATCTTGGCTCTGCATGGGCCTACCTGCCTGAGCTGGGCAGCTGACAATCAGATCACTTCAGAGAAAGAAACCTTTGACCTTGACTGTCACACACATTTCTCTGGGTGAGGATAGCTCATCTTTCCATTCATGATGACCTGATATTGCAAGAAATGTAAATAAACAAAGAAGAAAATACTGATGACAAGCCACTGAGAATATACAAGGATTTTCTTCTCTAGCCATACCTGGAAATAAAGAGGCCTCCATTGTGGGTCAAAAATGATATTTCCTTAAAACAAAGTTGCACACAAGCTCAGGGGAAAATATACCCCTTTTGCATTTAAAATTAATATATATTCTCTCTCTCTCTCTCTCTCTCTCTCTCTCTCTCTCTCTCTCTCTCTCTCTCTCTCTCTCTCTCACACACACACACACACACACACACACACACACACACACACAAACTTGTATGTACATATACACATGTGCATACCATGCATTCCCAAATAGCAACTTGCCCAATCAGTAGTAACGCGTTCTGGAAGCAAATAATTAAAAAAAATAATCCAAAATATATAATGTCAAATTAATAAAATGGTTAACATCACTGGAATCTTTTGAACTTCTGACACTGTATATTTTTGAGAAGTTACAATCTTTTACAAAATTCATGATTTACTAATTACTGGAATTTCAACAAATTTCCAACAACACTCTAGGGTGTTGCAGAGGTGAGGTGAAATTTCAGAAATCTGGATATATTTTATCTCCAAACATACTATTTTTTCTGCGTAAAGGTAGAAATTATGTAATAAACATTGTTAACAAACAAAAAATATATTGTAATATAAATGAATTATAAATTTATTAGCATATCATCTGTATTACATTAAAGAATATAGTATCTCAAAGCTAATACCCTTTCTAAATGAAGAGAAGATGGACCATATATTATTTCTAGACTAAAGATCTGAGGTGAAACTCTATTCAGATGGTTAGACATGTTTATTTTATTCATGGAGGGTACTGTTTAAAAAGATGCTGAGAAGAATCTAGTTTTGGCAGGACTCAAAGGGAACCTGAATGTCGTGAAGTATCCTGTAGCTCTATTCAATAATTATCCTGTAGCTCTATTCAATAATTAATATTTTTGGAAGAAGATGATAGTGGCAATAAAGGGGCTTGAGGCCATTTCAGCTGGATGTTATACATAATGATTATTCTTCAGAGGACAAAAATAAATGAAAACTGCATGTTTTTGTTGGAAATGGAACATGTCTTTAGTTTAGGTTGCAGATTGCCCATTCTCATTTGTTCCTTGAAATTGAACAGCAAAAAAAAACAAACCCCTTTTCTTTCTTTCTTTTTTTCTTTCTCGTCCTTCCTTCCTTCTTCTTTCATTCTTTTTCTTTCTTTCTTTCTTTCTTTCTTTCTTTCTTTCTTTCTCTTTCTTTCTTTCTTTTTTTCTTTCTTTCTTTCTTTTCCTTCCTTCCTTTTTCCCTCTTTCCCTCTTTCTTTCTTCCTTTCTTTCTCAGAATTGCCTACAGCAAAAACATGAACTGAAGACATATATGCTTGCAAGAAAATTATCATTGCTTGAATATCTTTAAAAAGCTGTGGTTGCTATGTAACTGAGATATCAAGCACAATTTGTAATATTTGCAACTATAAATATACAAAAATATCCCAAAGTAGAGCACTTGTAAAACCAACAAAATGTGTTTGACACTATCTCAAAATTAATGTTTGAGAACTCTACTAGTATTACTGAGAATTACCACCATTTAGATGCAGATTCCTATGAGATTTCCGATTTGGTTATAATTAGATGATTTCCAATGCCCTAACCTGTTTTGGGGCTAAATGTAATATTTACAATATAGTAGAATACATAATATTGTTAGCTAATAAATCAATTGGGATTTAATGAACATTAAGAAAAATAAGAAGGGGTTTCCCTCCTAATCCAGCATTATGTTTCTAAAATTGGCCAGGCAGATGGTCTAATGTGTTCATAAAATGGGAGCTAATATAATTAGGACCTCATATTCAGAGACTTTACATAGTTAAACATGGTAATTGCTTGGAAGAACTATGTCAAAGAGAGAGGGAAGTACCCTTAGTTATACTTAGTGTAAAGGAAAAATCCATGCTACGTTAATAATCAATATCAAAAAATGTCTTTTTTCAGTTTGAAATAAGGTAGAATAGATGGCTCATTGTTTCTTCAGTTATCAGCACCCATTTCTGTATGCTTAGTTGCTTAGAAGGTTTTCCCAGTTCCAATGTATGGCTGTGAAAGTTGGACCATAAGAAAGGCTGAGCACCAAAGAATTGAAGCCTTTGAATTATGGTGCTGGAGAAGACTCATGCAAGTCCCTTGCACTGCAAGGCAATCAAACAGGTCAGTCCTAGAGGAGATCAACCCTGACTGCTCTTTAGGAGACCAGATCCTGAAAATGAAACTCAAATATTTTGGCCACCTAATGAGAAGGAAGGATTCACTAGAGAAGAGCCTAATGTTGGGAAAGATTAAGAAGGGGATGACAGAGAATGAGGTGGCTGAATGGAGTCACTGAAACAATTGGTGTGAGCTTAAATGGACTCCAGAGGATGGTAGAGGACCAGAAGTCTTGGAGGAATGTTGTCCATGGGATTACAATGGGTCGGACACGACTTCACAAGTAACAACAAAGGTGCTTAGAATAGGCTATCAACATGCCTATTTTATTAATAATAATATAAATTGCAGTCCAGAAAAATGAAAACTCCTCTCCCCATGGAAGGGGGTGGGTAGGATCCCACAGAGAATGCCCCAATAAAAATGTACAATTTTGCTACTCCCTACAGTTTTACATAAAATACAAACAAGTGTGTGTTTGTTGCTGGGGTTAAGTGCCCTCCTACCTCTACACTAGCTTCACACAGCACCAGATTGCATTTAGATTCACACAATAACGGATAACAGAAAATCTCATTTATTTCTTTTCCTTCATATCAGATTTAATGGAAGATATTTGGGTATATGTCAAAGTAGGGCAGGATCTCCATGCATTTGCTTGGATAAAGTATGGTATACTGTATTGATTTCTTATGGAGAATGTTCTATCTTTCATCTGTTAATCCTATCTTCAACACTTAATCCCAAAGGAGCATACCATGAGGGAACTTCTCCTAATTCTCTTCTTCCATAAAAATGCTGATTACCAGTAAGGGAGAAGCATGTCCATTGAGAAATGACTAATACTTTCTTCACCTTCTCATTTACTCTACTACCAAATTTGGTGCAGAATTTTGCAAGGCCATTGAGGACTAATTCTCATTTTATTTAATCAGGTTCTAAGTACGACATAAAAGGGAGAAAATAAAATGGGCAGTAAAAGCGCAACTGCATTGGAATAAATTACTGACTTGAAAAGATCCTTTGCTAATGAGTGAAATATGGCAGATTAGCACTTTCTTCTCGGCCTGTCACTAGTACAGGTCCCTCGTCAGTTCTTGAGGCATGAATGGATTATATCACTCTCAGCCCATTGCAAATGCTCCAAAGCTTGGGTTTTCAACTTAAATTCAAACTTGCTGTTTTCTGACCTGAATCATTTTAAGTTCTTCTGAACAGATGATCTCCAGGATGGTTCCATTATAGCAGTAGCCCCAATTCTGATTGGCTAAAGTGCCTAGCATATCACCTGATGTAATGGGAAGAGGGACTAACCTAGAAGAATAGGAGAAAGAGCTGATACCAAGGCAACAGGCAGATAAAAGAGGTCTGAATGCAGCCTCTAAAACAGAATGAGCAAAAGGCTCAGACAGCACACTCCCTACTTTACATGAAGACAATGGACTGTGAAGGCACATTGATACTTGCAAGATTCTGTTACTACAGCTTTACAATTAAATGAAGGATGTCCACTTCATCTTGGGTTGCTGGGTTGTCATGTTCCCTGCTAGTCATTTTCCTGTAGTTGATCTGATGATGGGCATTAAGTCAAGGAACCATCTTCAACTCTAGGAGCTCCCCTCATGCTCCATTCAATCCTCATTGTCTCTTTTAGTTGCTACCCAAGCTAGCTGAAGCATGTTCCTTTTGTTTTCTCCTCCCCTGTAAAACAGTAGGGCATTTTTTTCCTTTTTTTCTTTATTCCCTTTCTTAAACATCTTAGAATGTTCTAAAATTGGAACATTGCTGGTTTGATTTGGAAAACCCAATTGTACACATTTCCACGAACCTATTGAGGAATATAGAAGTGAAAGCTCAATCTATGCCCTATTGCTTTGATTAGTGCAGCATTGGAGTATAATATTTCCATAATATGTGTAGGGGGGGGGGGAGAAGTAAATTCTGGGTCAATTGATATAATGTGAGAAGCAGGGGTGAAAGCAAAGGAAAAGTAGGCAAAATACATGGAGATTGTGGGGAAAGAACAACCTTAAAAGGAGAAAGGAAGCAATGGTAGATCAATCTATCCAGAGTCAGCCAATGGGACTTGCCTTCCTGTTATGGATGAGAAGGACAAAAAATAGGAATAACCATCAGGTCTTGCAGTGGCCATAGTTCATACAGTGCACTAGCTCCAATCCATTCCCCTGCCCACTAAAGCCAAAGGGGATTTTCAGAAATTGGCTTGAGAAATGGACAGACCGGTAGTATGTAATTGCTTTCCATTACACCTTCCTATCAACCCCATTAAAATACTCCAATCTGTGGAATAGGAAACCATGTAAAAACAGCAACAAAACACCAATTGTTATGCCTCTCCTTGCATGTTATGGTGTATTATCTCACTTTAAAACAATTATGTAGTACATTTCATGCTATAAAGTGATGTAAGACATCAATAGAATAATGCAGAAATTGTAAATCAATGTTGCCATGTTTTCAAACACATTGTTCTTTCTTTTTTCTTGAAAGTATCATATTAATAAGAAGATGCCTTTATTTCTGGCTGTCAATTATTCTGCTATCAGCAGAATGTGGGGTGGTGTGGGGAAGTGAATTCATGTACATGTCTGAAAGAGATGATTTCAACTTTTATTCAGTACAACCAAACCAAGGTCTTTTATGTGTCAATAAACTATGTGAGCTAGCTTTCTTTCCTTCCTTCCTTCTTTCTTTCTTTCTTTCTTTCTTTCTTTCTTTCTTTCTTTCTTTCTTTCTTTCTTTCTTTCTCTCTCTCTTTCTTTCTTTCTTTCTTCCTCCCTCCCTTCCTCCCTCCCTCTCTCCCTTCCTCCCTTCTTTATTCCTTCTTTTCTCCCTCCTTCCTGCCCTCTTTCATTCTTTTTTCTTCCTTCTTTCCTTCCTTCCCCAAATAGAACAGGAAGCAGCCTTGTCATTTTTGAGAGGTTGTTGGTTTGCTCTGTTTTCAAATTAAATTTTGGTCCCTGGTCCAAACATACTGCTCTGTTTTCAAACTGACTGTTCTGTTGACTTTGCCTTCATTGCATGATTCATCAGAGTGGTGCAGCAGCCAATGAGATAAGCAAACAACTAAAGGTTTATCTGCCAAGCTGCTAATCAACTCAGTTCAACAACTGATATTAGTTAGGGAACTAGTGGATTAGAACAGTGTATTTGCAAAATGTCAGGTATGTTTGCTCTGTGATGGCATGAGCTACAAATGAAAGAAATGAAACATCAATTCGTGACCTGGGAAGGGGAGGAGGTGAATAATTCAACCATTTGCTTTAGAAGAGAATGGCCTATTGTAATAGAAGAAATGTATTAAGAATAAATTTGGAAAGATAAATGCAAGCCTTGGTTAGCAAATCTCTACATAAGGTACTTACCTAAAAAAAATATTTCAAATATTTATATACCTATACAGTACATGAAAAGGGACTATTGACAATGTTCTATTTGATCATATAAAACAGTAAAAACATTATTATTAAGGAAATAGCTTAAGACTGGAGGTGTTAGTGTCTGTCTCTTTATCATTTATAGAAAGTGATGAATTTAAATATTTTTCTATTCTTACAGTGACATGCAATGATACAACACACAGCTGGTTTTTCTCTGAGTCTTTCGAATGATAGAAGGACATGGGCTTGATTAATAACTTTCAAAAAAAGCCAAAGTTGGTGGATGTATGGAGGAGCTGAATTAAATTTCAAAAAGTATCAAAATGTTTGAAAAATCATCTGCAGTGATGTAGCAGTTATCAAGGGTTACATATGAGATATTTTCATGAACTCCCCCGCCCACCAAAAATTCGGATAAAAGAGAGATCTGAATCATTGTTTCTCCCAAAGTAATAGAAGAATAAAAGAATAACAGAGTTGGAAGGAAAATTGAAGGTCTTCTAGTCCAACCCCCTGTTCAAGCAGAAGACCCTATACCATTCCAGTCAAGTGGCTGTCCAGTTTCTTCTTAAAAACCTCAAATAATGGAGCACCCACAACTTCTTCTATAAAAATAAAGGTTTTTTTATATTTTGTTCTCTATATATAATTATAGGTATACATTCACATAATTATTATTCTTGTTTTACATTCATAATTCTTATACATTTTTCATTACATTTATAGAATTGTAATATTCCATTCGGGTTGTTTTGGTTACCATCCCTCGCCTATTTTGACACCACCTTCTTCCCCCTTTCTTTTCTCCCTCCCTCCCTTCTCTACTTCCTTCCTTCCTCCTTTCCCTTCCTTCTTCCCCTCCCTTTCCCCTCCTCCTCTCTTCCTCTTCCCCTTCCTACCCTCTCTCCTTCTTTCCTTCTCCCTTCCGTCTTCCACTCTTCCTCTCTATCTTCCTTCCCTCCTCTTTCTATCATCTCCTCTCCTCTCTTCCTTTCTCTCCCTTCCTCCCTTCTCTACTTTCTTCCTTCTTCCTCTCCTTTCCTTTCCTTCTTCCCTTACCTCTCCCCTACTTCTCTCTACCCCTTCCCCTTCCTACCCTCTCTCCTTCTCTCCTTCTCTCCTTCTCTCCTTCTCTCCTTCACCCTTCCATCTTCCTCCTCTCATTTCCTCTCTTCCTCTCTTCCTTTCTTTTTCTATTGCTGCAGGTGTTTCTTCCAGCTCTTGATTTCTATTTTCTTGGGGTGGTATTTCTGAAAACCCAGTAATCTTTGTATATCATTTCTTGTTCCTTTTCCTTCTCTCTCTTACTCAAATCCATTCACTTCATAGATAAGCTACATGAAACTTATCTCCCCCAATACCTAGAGTATTGCATCCCGTTTTGGTCACCACACTATAAAAAAGATGTTGAGAAAAAGTGTAGAGAAGAGCAACCAGGATGATTAGGGGACTGGAGACTAAAACATATGAAGAACAGTTACAGGAACTGGGCATGGCTAGTCTAGAGAAGAGAAGGAACGGGGGAGACATGCAGCAGTGTTCCAATATTTGAGGGGCTCCCACAGAGAGAATGAGTTCAAGCTCTTTTCCAAAGCACCTGAAGGCCAGACAAGGAATAATATATGGAAACTGACCAATGAGAGATTCAACCTAGAAATAAGGAGGAACTGTCTGACAGTGGGAACAATCAACCGATGGAACAGCCTGCCCTCGGAAGTTGTGAGGACTTCATCATTTGAGACTTTCAAGAAGAGATTGGACTGCCTTTTGTCAGAAATGGTATAGGATTTCCTGCTTGAGCCGGGGTGGGTGGGGTGATAGACTAGATGACCTATAAGGTTCCTTCCAACTCTTGTTAATCTGTCTGTCGGTACAATTTTTTGAAATCAGATTTTCCCAATTAAACTGAGGGCAAATCATGTTTAGGAGTGAAAAACATTTTGGGCCACCAACTATTGAATGGTTTGATTTACTGTTTTTGTTGGTAAAAGACAGGAATATGCTATTTTTTAAAAAACAATGGTTGAAGTTTGAATATTGAACTACTATGTGATACCATTTCCAGTGCTTGATTATCAAAGATCCTATGGTAGCATTTCAGATTCCCTCTGTTCCAGATTAAGCCTCTTGTAAAATTAATTTATAAGTTTCTTTTTCATTCATTTGTATTTTGCTTAGCCTCATAACTACTCTCAAGGTACAAACAAAATGCTGCAATGTTACCACACAATTAATGTTAGAAGAGAACACCTTAAATGCTGCAGGGAGTGGATTTTGACACCCATCAAGCCTGTTTGTCTCACGTTTACTTGTATAAACATTCTGTAATGCATAAAGAATGGCAGTTCTGCATAGGCTTGGAAGTAAAATGTGCGCTTTATTCCTCAGATGAGAAATGTTGTATTTTCCCAAGAGAGCATGACTGTATAATTTATTGTGTTTACTAGAGGATGACTCCACAGCTATGAACGTTCAGGTTCAATGGAAGAAGGCAGGGCAGAGAAAGGAAAGCCTTCAATAGCGATTTCAGATGTTCAGTTTAATGCAGGCTTCTAAAAGGGGCATTACATAATTTTGACAGGAACCAGTTGACACCAAGGAATTATTAAATGCATACATGCAATACATACATAATCTGGAAACCCTTCCCAAAGAAAATTATGAAAATGTATACATTCTTAAACTTGGGAATTTCTTTCTTTCTTTCTTTCTTTCTTTCTTTCTTTCTTTCTTTCTTCCTTCCTTCCTTTCTTTCTTTCTCCCTCTCTCTCTCTCTTTCTCTCTCAATTGCATTTATGGTGTGTTGTAATAATTATAACTTTTTGAAATCTGAATGATTTTTTTTTTTTTTTTTTTGCTATGGCACCCACCCTCTGGAACCTAATTTTCTAAACCTCGCTGACTCGTGCAGGGCCTTAAAGATTAAATTTTCTTGAGTCTGAGTGCTGTCTATACTAAGGGCTTTTATGATTCTCAGGCTGTTTTGTTCTATCTCATTTGATTTTATGTTGTTATATATTTTATTTATTTTAATGCTATGAACTTCCCAGAATCATGTACATAAGATGGGTCCTTATATAAATCAAATCAAATCAAGAGAAGTGTATGGCACGCTGTATGTTTCAAACATATAGTTAAGCAAAAGTCTATTTATATGAAGTCATGGGCAAAGAAAAAAATATAAATCTTAAACACACTAACAGAGAGAGAGAGAGAGAGAGAGAGAGAGAGAGAGAGAGAGAGAGAGAGAGAGAGAGAGAGAGAGAGAGAGAGAGAGAGAGAGAGAGAGAGAGAAACCCAACATTACATTGTTCATAAGGACAAAAAAAAGCAGTGAACGATACGAGAATGATCAGAGTTTTATATATGAGAAATAATGTTTGGTGTGATCCTTGGTAATAATCAGGGAAGAAACAAATGAAGTAGATTTTTGTGCAGGGGTCTGGTTACTTACGGGACCATCTATATCCAATAGTTTTTGCTTGCCTAATAAGATTGGGTAAAGTGGGCATATTCCATGTTCCCTCAATTAAACAAAGTAACCTACAAGGACCAGGAAACATATCTTCTCCATTGTGAAGCCTGCTTGTGCAACAGGGCAGATCTGCAAATATCCAGGGAGCTCCTACCCTTTCTAGAAATCTTGTTTTTAAATATTCTGAGGTGGGTGTCAGGCCTGGAAGCCATCTTTTACGTTGGGCCTTCAGGCCTGTCACATTTATTGTGGGAAACTGGAGGGAGGATTATATGGAGTGGGGTAAATATAGTCAAAATAACATTGCTTTCTCGGAGAGTCAAGGACACCTTGTCCTGCACCTGGAGTGGTGTGACTGGGAGGTATCTCCAGTTGGGACGATGCTTGATTGGACCAGTGCTGGGTTCCTACCCATTCGGACCGGTTGACTTGAGTAGATAGTAACTCAGCCTGCCACATCCCCGAACCGGTTCTATTGTCATCGGCGCCATCTTGATTTTCAGTTCTGCGCATACGCAGAACAATCTTCATTGCAAAAATGTAATTCTTTGTAATGTGTTCTCGCACAGACTTTTTAAAGTACAAATACTCACACGCACAGAGTGCATATTTGGCATGCGCACACGCAAAAAACTTTGTTCATCGAACCAGCAGTAATGCCGGCAGCAATCCACCCCTGGATTGGACCATGTGATGGACATGTGGGTGCTGAGCAGGGACTTGAACTTTCAATTGGGTGGGGAAAACCTAGAAACTTTCAGATTCAGGTTTTCCCAGATGTGCCAACATGACATCTCTAACTTTGAGGAAAAACAGGCCTTGGAGTCTTCTTTCATTAGGGGTGTTACTTGGAACTCTGACAGTGTTTTTTCCCCACTGGTAGTAAACACAGTCCGCATTTCCTTTATGCTGCTCTTAGCCAATGCAGGTTGTAGTTCATGGGCTAGAAGGTATTACAAATTCTCAGCCTCTGGAAAAGATAGTGCAGTCATGTTTACACATGAGCTACTTTCAAAGCAGAAGAATGGAATGGAAACTTTTTTGGGGAGGGGCATTTTTTGTAACCCCCCCTCCCCATTCTGATGGGCCACAGTGTAAATATTCATCATGTATGATAAACCTTTAGATATTACTGAATTACAACTTCCAATGTCTTTCAATGTTAGTCATACTGGTTGTTGCATCTAAGACTCAGGAATTTCTGTAAGGCTGCAAGTTCCTAGTTCTGCTGTATGGGTTGTACTTGAACTATAATAATCTTTGCAACAACACTTGCTTAAACTTTCAAAGTGTAACTTTTTAAATCCCCCCAACAAAGTGAGGTGAAGGTTTTTGTTGAAACCTAACTGATGGCCAGGAGATTCACCTTTTATGTTTCCAAATTTTCATGGAACATGTTGAAACCAAATCAGACTTTTTCTGAGATGTTTTCAGTTTTCAATCTGTACTATTCTTCAAATACTATAAACATGCTCACGCCTACCTATATATACTGTATATATCCATAACGGCGAACTTATGGCATGCGTGCCACAGGTGGCACATAGAAACCATTTGTCAGGGCACACGAGGCATTGCCCTGTCATCTCCAGCATGCTTGTGCACACTGGCCAGCTGATTTTGGCCTTCTTTTGCCATCCGGAGCCTTCAGGGAAGCCTCCTGAAGGCTCTGGAGAGCGAAAAACGGCCCTACAAGCAAACCGGAAGTCTGTTCCCGAACTTCCATTTTTCCTGTAGGGCCAGTTTTTTGCACTTTGGAGTCTCCAGGGAACTTCTGAAGCCTCCAAAGGGCCTCCGGGGAGGCGGGGAGACTGTTTTTGGCCTCCCCAGGTTCCTAGAAAGCCTCTGGAGCCTGGGGAGGGCAAAAAAAGAGTGCCAAAAGTGGGGGGTGGAGTGCTGTTTCTGCATGAACGCACGCAGAGGGGGGAAGCATGCACATGTGTGGCATGCCCATGCACGACCCCCTCTGCACTCCCCCCATTTTTGGCATGTGAGCCAAAAAAGGTTCACCATCACTGGTATATATAAAAGCCAACTACCACTCACTCATCATGAAATCTCCAGAACCGTAAAGCCTACAAACTTGAAATTTGGCATGTGTGTTCCTCTTGGCTTCTAGGTGCTCGCTAAGAAAGGATTTTTCAAAATGATCATCAGATCATTAGTATTTCTTATATGGTAATTAACACGCTCTGATGTGAAGGAGTTAGACATTCTACTCCCCCTCCCCACCTGAAAAGAACTCTGTTCCTACTACCAGTTGCCTCACATTTCATTACCTCAGTTCAAACTGGCAAATGTTCCACTCCTTCACTCAAGAGTGGTCTGGGGCTCCTTACAGTACTAAACGTCAGTACCTCACCAACATGTCTACACCTTCCACGTATGGAACTGCTTCTGGACTCAAGGCAGCAGGAGTGATATTCTCTTATGTGTTTCAATCACTGACCACCTCTGAGCCAATGGATCGAAGCAGAGTGAACCAGATTTCTCCTGCATTACCAGATCACATAATTTCATCACAAAGTATGGGTATCCAGCTCGTGTTTGTATAATGCTAGAGATTGCTGAGAAATGACAACCAGTCAATTTCCTTTTTTCTTTTCCCTTTTTGCTATTAATAGCTACATCATAGAACTATGAATGAACAAAAATTCCTTCATTCACCTTTATGGGGTGGCGATGCTAGCACTACCCCACCTTCAGTTGTTTTGTGATGAGCAACAAAAATAGCCAATAAAAGTGTCCATGGATTGGTGAGGGAATTTAAAAATAATGATGAACTTAAAAACTTCCAGCATGACTGATATCCTGGGTGGCATAATTATATATCTCATAATTTATGTTCTTTAAGTTTGGATCTCTTCAGAAGCATGCACATTGAACTGTTCAAAAGTTAGCATAGACTGGAAACATTCAACGATACAATGAACATCTCTATTTTGTGCTAAATCTGTTTCATTACATGGTTACATTTTGGCATTTCTCCCACTTTCTCCAATCTTTAGGCCACTGTGAAAGATTTTTCTCGCTTGTCACCATATCTTTCATTGAGTTATTACTCATCTGATGATGACTGAAAATGGTTGAAAGCTATGAAATGAGTGGACACAAGAACCGTGTAGATGTTTTCTCACAGCAGACGGTGGAACACCCTGAAAAGTTCAGAACAACGTTTGAGTAATTAGCTTTAGTCATCATTACCTCATAGGCCAGATTCAGGTTATTTTTCCATGTTCTATCCAATATGGCATAGAGAACATGGCAAATATATACTCTGAAACAGTATAAAAGCTACAAAGCACCAACTTGGGAATTCTTACAGCTAGTTGTTATTTTCATATCAAGCAGTACATTATTTTCAAAGAAAGTATTTTTTCTTCTAATTTCAGAACCATATAAGGGAGAGAAAGCCATAAAGAGAGTACATGCTTTTGTATAATCAGGATTCTATGGGCAACCTTGGGGGCCGGGGAGGACTTCCATGAACTTTGTCAATTTCAGAAAATGAGTCATATAGCTTCCATATGGAGACAATTATATTAATTCCAGAATTGAAGTGCTGTAATCTTCATGTCTATATAGTTATCCTTGGCAAGCTAGAAAATGCAAAATATTTTATGATGGGATTTTGATTGCCTACATCAATGACATGTTTATGTGGTCATGACTCTCATTTCAGCTATTGAACCTTATGATGTTCTGTTTTAATCTTTTCAAATTAAATTCATCATATCAACCCGTGTAGCCTAAAAATATTACAAATCTAATTTTAAGACTACACTGAAGCTAGTTATTCCACCGAAAATCTAAGTTTGTATTGATAAAACAACAACAATGAATCACTAATTGTTTATTCCATTGGATGAATATAAGTCAGAATTAAAGTCAGTTTTCTATTATAAAAAGCAGAGCAGTAGCGATATTTTCTTTCACTTTTTGTCTTTCTAACATAATATGCACAGGGGCAAAATATATTTCTAAATAATTATGGAATCCAAAGATTTTTACAAATCAAATATACAGTCTCTGTTCCCATTTCATATGTTATTCAAACATTGATCACTCTCATATTCATAGGAGATACACACAATTTTGGAATCTATGAGAATCCCACATTAATCAAGTTATCACTATCATTTTAATCACATAAATAACAAAAAAAGATGGAGGGAGAGAGGGAGGGATGGAGGGAGGTAGAAAGGAAAGAAGGAAGGAATATATATATATATTCCTTCCTTCTTTCCTTTCTACCTCCCTCCCTCCATCCAGACAGAAACCCAATATTTTTACTGTTGCCTTTGTTACATTTTGTGTTGTATTTGTGCTGATAAATAAATAAAGGGAGATTAGTATAGATCTATTTCAAGCTATTTAGCTCTCATCAGCTAGCCATACCCTTACTGGGATTCGAACCTGGATCTATGGGAAATATAGATAGATAGATAGATAGATAGATAGATAGATAGATAGATAGATAGATAGATAGATAGATAGATAGATAGATAGATAGATATTTCCCATAGATTTTACAATAACAGAAAGTCAACAGGCTTTCCCCATGTTATGATATGAATGATAAGGTCAGGTATGGAACGAGGGCATATAGTCCCTTGGCTATTGAATAATGATTGGGAACCATTATTCTAAATTACAGTAATATGAAATTTTATATCTTCCCCACATACCGACAAATTTTGAAAATAATGTTTGTTTGTTTTTCCATTAGTAATGGAAATATTTACTGCCATTAGGAAAAAACAAAGAAGCCTCTTTTCAATCCAAAAAAGGAGTTAATGTTTAGTATGGAACCTCTGAATTTTCAAAGTTCAATGTCTATTGCTATAGCAGTGCTGGAAATTATATTATATATATATCTTGATGCAGCGATTCTGTTTAGACAATGCCTATAGGAAATTCTGGGAATTTCAAGTCAGAGTTCAGGTGCTCAGTAGGTTGCTATAGATCCTCAAGTTAATACTCTTATATTATGTCAGAATGTATTTTCCCCATAATATGCATTTTCATTTTTATTTCCCCTTCCTGTGTTTGTAGTCAAGTTTGAAGATGATGAACCTTAATTCTCCATGACAATTTACTTCTGCGCTGACCTCGTTACCCTCTGTGGGAGTCTTGGGTAACAGACTAAACCACTCATTTTTACAGCTCCTTTTGCTGGCTTAGTAAAATATTCTACTCCACATTTCCCATAAGCAAGGGCTCAGGTGGATCATGCCAGACAATCCTGAAGGTTAAAGAAACAGAGTTAGTGACACTGTAATATTTGCAGCATTCCTTAGATATTTTATCTTCTTTTTATGTAGTGACAATCCCAAGACGCCCTCCTTAAGATATGCCACTCATCTTATCAAAAGCCCAAATAGCTTTTCTTGAAATAAATCAGATTGCAATAGAGAGACCGGGGAGGCCCTTCAGGTTTCACTTTAAGCCAAATTCCAGTGTCAGTTGAGATTAGAATTAGAAGGAGTAGATGCATTAATGGAGAAAGGTTCCAGACTTCTATTCCCCAAGGTAAATTAGAGGTCTTTTTGAGAAGCAAATCCATTGTGGCCGTACCCACAGATTCCTTTCTAGGGAAAAGGTCACCTCTTTGCATGGAATAGAAGCATGGAACATTAATTTTCTTGCAGACTGATCTACAAGGAATACATTGGCACTTCCATTTGTATATGGAGGCAAAATTATTTAATTGTAGGGTGTATTTGATATATGCATAAATAGATTCTTAGTTGACACTATCCATTGGAAGAATAAGTCCTCCCAAGCTCCCCCCTTTCCCCCTGCTTTTCCTGCATGAACTCCAATCTTTACCTGATGGCTCTACATAATGGTGTCACAGAACATAGAATAATAGGGTTTGAAAGGACCTTGGAGGTCTTCTAGTCCAGGGGTTCCCAACCTCTGAACTGGGGACTGGTACTGGCCCATGACCTGTTGGGAACTAAGTGGCCTAAGCAGAGGGCAAATGAATAAAGTTTTATGTGTGTAAGCATGGGATCTAGGTTGCATTGGAAACCATCCCACCCTGGTCCATGGAAAAATTGTCTTTTACAAAACTGGTCCTTGATCCCAGAAAGTGGAGGACTCCTGTTCTAGTCCATCCCCCTGCTTGAGCAGGAGACCCTATACCATCTCAAACAAATAATTGTCCAGAGTTTCTTTGAAATCCTCCAGATGAAACACCCACAACTTCCAAAGGCAAGCTATTCCATTGGTTGACTGCTCCCATCATTAGGAAATTTCTCCTTAATTCTTGGTTGTTTTTCTCCATCCTTTGTTTCTTGTCTTGATTTTTTGGTTCTTTTGAAAATATTTTGACCCCCTTGTCTTTGTAGACACCCCTCAAATAATGAAACACTGCTATCATGTTACCCCTAGCCCTTCTTTTCATTAGACTAGACCTATTCAATTCCTGTAACTGTTCTTCATGTTTTAGCCTCCAGCCCCCTCTTCTCTGCACTCTTTCCAGAGTGTCAACATCTTTTTTTTAATGTTGTAGTGAAATGAAGTATACCAAATGTGGTCTTATTAAGACTTTGTAAAGTGGTACTAATACTGCACATGATCTTGCTTCACTGAAATTTAAGTATACTATGTCCACAGCATTTTGCTCATCCACTAATTTAGTCACTTTGTCAATTGATAACCAGTGTGATTCAAGGTGCTGGTTATGAACTATGAAACTCTACAAGGCAGAGGTGGTATTCAGGAGGTTCTGACCAGTTCTGGAGAATCGGTAGCAGAAATTTTGAGTAGTTTGAAGAACCAGTAAATACCACCTCTGACTGGCCCTGCCCCAATTTATTCTCTGCCTCCCAAGTCCCAGCTGATAAGGAGGAAATGGGGATTTGCAGTAACCTTACCCTGGAGTGGGGAGGGAATGGAGATTTTACAGTATCCTTTCCCTGCCATGCCCACCAAGCCACGCCTACCAAGCTATGACCCAACAGGTCATGCCCACAGAAGTGATAGGAAAATGTTTTGAATCCTAGCACTGCTACAAGGCAAAGAGCTTTGGTTACTTGAGGGACTGCCTATCTCTCATGGTATGAGACAAGCCAGTATGATCCAGCAGAAGGATCTTCAGTTAAACAATTTCATCTATCAGGACAGCCAAAGTATACTTCTATGATTATCTGCCTTCCTCCTAAAATTCTGGCTGTTCTCCTAGGCCTTGTTTAGGAAGCTTAGATGAAGGGTGGGTTCCGGCAGGCACTACTGTCGGTTTGCGAATGTGTGCTTGATGCACGTTGCTTGCACATGAGCACTGTAATAAAAAGTTGTTCTGTGCAAGTGCAGAAGCGAAAAACAAGATGGCAGCATCGATGGTGGCACCTATGGGGCTGCCCGGAGAACCAGTTTGGGGGCATGGCAGGCCTGGGCCGTGCCGGTTCCAGCAACCCAGGCCAAGTTACTACCAGTTCGGCTGAACTGGTCCGAACCAATAGGAACCCACGACTGGCTTAGATTATATCAAGGTGTAGTTCTTTATTTATTAACCAAATTTATATAAATGTCCATTTCTGGGGTAGCGGCGAAACCACCTCTAGATGGTGTTCAATGATTTGTGGAATAAAAATGTTTATTTTTATTTATAAATAGTAAAAAAAATAAATCTGCTTCTACTTTTTATTCAGGATTTCAGCATGTATCCGTTAAGGAGTCCGTCAGGAGTTTACAAAAAAAAAAAAAAAAATCACCACCAATTAACTTACATATCATCATCCAGACAAAATGGTAATTTACATCTGATAGGTTTATTGGATTTGTCTGGGAATTAATTATTTGTCGAATCTATGCAAGAAATGGAGAACTCGCCAGAAACCACTTAGTTGTTAATTTTGGTTCAATATTTTTCATGAGTCACTTGTTGATAAATGAGAATGAAAGGTTTCTTCCAACTCTCATAGTTGTAATCAGCTGTAAACATTTTTTGTAAAATTGCTTATTATTTTGTTTCCCACGTATAAAGAGAACTGCATCTACCCCCAAGCTTATCATTTCAGCGAAAAATGCTACTGAAATTAGATTGTTAATTAAAAATGATAAAATGGGCAATCATTATATTTCTTTTCTATTGTTCAAAATCAGTTAGTAAGTGCCTTCCAATCAACTTTAATGAGTTCCTTGTGAGAAACTTCCACTATTATTACAACATTAAAATAGTATCACTTTGGATAGTAAAAGTCTCACTGGAATAATATGATGTCTTGTTTAACTGTTATGGAGCATAAGCTTTTAAGCTATATTTTAAGCTGCGTTCAAGATAGGAAGATTTGTAAGGTATGTTCTTCCCCATTTCCAACTTGTCAGTTAGTAAACCTCTCCCCTTTCCTCATTCTTCGGAAATGCTTTCTCAACAGAGGTGTGCCAAATGTCTTTTTCACTCTCAGGTTAAGACTGATAATCAGCCTAAGGATTCAAAGGTTTGAAAAAAAGGTAAACTTTCATTAAATTTAACAATTATGATCTAGAAACAGGCAAACAAGACTGTCAATGTTTCAGATAACACACTGGCATACCCATGGCCTTCACTGTACTGCATTAAATTTACATATGACAACATTTTGAGAATTAGCTCAGGATGTTCAAAATAGCACCTTTTCCAGCGAACAAATGCGGTTATAAGGCATAAACTCTCATGATCTGCATTTAATAAAATTTGTTAGCTGGAAAAGATGCTACCAGACTTCTCCTAATTTTTGCCTAACATAGTTCTCTTCCTACAATGTTAAATGATTCTTCCTGTACAATTTTATATATTAACATAAGAGATGCTTTGTTGGATTAGGTCTCTGTATACACAACATTCTGTATCACCATCCCAGAGCAGAACCAATAGTTTGGAATTTTACATTGGAGCACTGGTGTATGTGATCACTAGTGTATGTGATCTCTATGCAAGTTATATAGAGAAAAGAGGTGGGGGAGAGAGTCATATATTTGGAAGAGAGAACTGGCTGCCTTACAAACTTGCAACCAGTTTGGTATCTATTCTTCGTTTTTACAATTTCCATTTAGAATATAGAATAACAGAGTTTGGAAGGGACCTTGGAGGTCTTCTAGTCCAAATCCTTGCTTAGGCAGGAAACCCTACATTACTTCAGGCAAATGGTTATCCAACATCTTCTTAAAAACTTCCAGTGTTGGAGCATTCACAACTTCTAGAGGCAAGCTGTTCCACTGATTAATTGTTCTGTGAGGAAATTTCTCCTTAGTTCTAAATTGTTTCTTTCCCTGATTAGTTTCCACCCATTGCTTCTTGTCCTACCCTTAGGAGCTTTGGAGAATAGTTTGACTCCCTCTTTTTTGTGGCAACCCACAACACTGCTATCATGTCTCCCCTAGTCCTTTTTTCCCCCATTAAACTAGACATACCCAGTTCCAGCAACCGTTCTTCATATGTTTTAGTCTCCAGTCCCCTAATCATCTTTGTTGCTCTTCTCTGCACTCTTTCTAGAGTGTCAACTCTTTTTTTTACATCGTGGCGACCAAAACTGAATGCAGTATTCCAAGTGTGGCCTTACCAAGGCATTATAAAGTAGCATTAACATTTCAGGTGATCTTGATTCTATCCCTCTGTTTATGTAGCCTAGAACTGTGTTGACTTTTTTGGCAACTGCTGCACACGGCTGGCTCATATTTAAATGGTTGTCCACTAGGACTCCAAGATCCCTCTCACAATTACTACTACCTGAGCAAGGTACCTGTCTATTTCGTTTTTCTTGCCTAAGAAAGATACTAGAGTATCCGGTAATTTGGTTACAAGGTGCGTGCATATATTCAAACATTGTTATTATTTTTATCCTGACTTTATTACTTTATAAATAATTCTAGGCAACATAATGCTCCTTCCTCCTCCTCTTTTATTTCCAACAACAACCCTGTGATATTGTTAGGTTGAGAGGGAATGACTGTTGTAAAGTCACCGAGATGGATTTCATGCCAAAGGAAAGATTAGAATTCATGATCTTCTGGCTTTTAGGCCACCGCAAGAACCACTACACCAAGCTGAAGAGGATATGGTAATCATTGCAATACCTCCTTGCACAATCTTTTTTTGGTTTGTATTTAGCAATTGGTTAAGTTTTAAAAGTGGATAATTGGCAATACTTTTAAGCACTACTGATTCAAAGAAGATACCAAGTAAAATTAAGTTTATTTCTTTTGGGCATCACTTTATCTACATTGGAAAATTTGAACAAGAAGATTCATTGTGAACAATTGTTCTTTGAGTTATTCAGTTTCTAAGAAGAACTATAGAGCCTATTTTGACATAAGAGATAATTCAGTACATGGTTCATTTCATAAGAATATTCAAGGATTACATCAAGACCTGATTTACAGCTATTAGACAATCCATCTTCATATATGCAAAAGTCACACCTCTTGTGTATAGATCATTTAAGCTCTCAGATCTCCCAGAATTTATCATCATAATCGATTAAAATCTAAAATGTCACAAAAAAGAGAGTGACTTCATTTGCAGGAAACAATTTGACACAATGCCCAATTATCCATTGCAAGAAAAAAGTTTCCTTATGAAACTAACAATATAAATAATATTAATTAAACATACTTTATTTTTTCTCTTACAATTTCCATTAGTGATTAATGTGCTGGACGAAATGGATGGCAGATTCTGCCCCCCCCCCTTTTTTTTAAGCTTTGGGCAGCCTGAATTAAACCAAATTTGTCCCAATCTCCCTAGTTTCTTAGGAAGATTGAAGCTAGGGACTAAGCATGCATCAGTGACTCAGATGCTCAGCAAATTGTCAAATTTCAACATTCTTTCTTGAAATATTATATTGAAATATTGAAATAACCCATGCCTGGAGATTTTGATGACTCTCAACACTTGTCCAACTTTAGCGCTCAACTTTGAAGGCACTAAAGCACATAAAGAGAGTCACCACCTCTCACAATCCCTTCCCATTACTTGATAGATTCTGCTGCTGCTGCCCCTCTATGCTGTCTTCCCTCAAAGTTGGGGGTGAAACATAAATCCTATGCATTCTAAATAATCCTTGCAGTCTCTCTAAGTTTAATTGAAAATCCAAGTCTACAGAACCAGAGGGATTTTGACTACCATAATTTTGTTCTAGAGAAGTAAATGACCTTCCTCTCCAAGTGGTTGTCAATCCAGCCTCTTTGGCTTAATTCTATTCAGGGGTTTAGATGTTTGCTGCTTAACAAAACTGACAAAAGCTCCATTGACTTTAAATAAGGTCTCCCATGGATCACCAATTTGATAAATGTTTCTTTAAAAGGCACTGTTTCTTGCCAGATTGCTTTCCTTAGCTTCCAACAGATCTGGTTTTGAAGCAGGGCAAGTCTATGGTTGACTGACTACAGTGACAGAAGGAGCAACTCACCTCTAATATGCAAAAAGCACATTCTGAGGTAATAGGACCTTCAGGGAAGATGTTTTTAATAAAGAAATCTATTTATACCAGGGCATTAGTTGAGATTTATATCCTGTAGACCACGATGACAACTCAATAATGACTGTTCCAGACCTCTATATTAATAAGATTTAAGATTGCAATGTTTCCAGAAATGTGCTTTTTAAATATTATGATTCAGAAAATGTTCTGCTGAAGCTGAACCTCATCAACAGGTTTTATGGAGTTGAATTCAAAGAATTATAGTGCATGAAATAAAAGAGAGAATGAAAACTCCCAACTGAGCAAATTAGTTAACTAGTTATTATTTATAGTTAGAATTCAATACATCTTTTGCAGTGGGGTTCAAACCTTTTAATGTTCACATTTTTGGAACAAGGTAGAATCTCCTCATGTTCGTATATTGTACGTAACCGTTGTTATTTCATAAATGTCTAGAGAACTATGTTTAAAAAGAGTGGACATCTGGCAGAAGTGTGGTTTTGATATCCAAGGTCTTTGGTAATAGTAAACACTTTGCCACAGACTTTAGCAAAATTGTTTTTTTTTAATCCTTTACGGAAAATGAATATCAATCAGGAATGAAATAATTTGCCAATATATAGAAATCATTTGGTTTGATAAAATTTAGGATGTGCAAAAAGCATCTGGAGAAACAACCTCTAAATAAGTTGAGTAAGTATTTTAAGTGTTTTAAGTGTTTTAAGGAATAAAAAGGAACCAGAAGTAAGAAAATTATAAAGAAACTAAAATGTGTCAACTTCATTGGCAAATGATTTTTTAGCAGAAAGTCCTTACCTTTGACAGAATAAAACATGCACCACGAACTGCAGATAGAGAGGAATTTGTAGGGGGAAAAAGATCAGTGAAAAATGGCTCACAAGGATTTAGGTAAATATTTACTTGCCAACTGTAAAGAATTATCAAGTGAGTAACTTTTAGCAAATTTCCATAGCACATTATTGCTAATGATATATGTATAGCAATACTAGATTATAAGTGTTATAGGCAGTCTCATCTGCAGCAAAGTACATAAAATTATCACACATCTGGGAAAGTCTTCACATAAATGGTAAAATTGAATCCTAATATCTATGTTGCGGACATGATCAGAATCATAATAATCATCCCACATCATCATTTGCTCTCCTTCTTCTTCTTGTGGACACCCCATGACCATAGGCCTAAAGATATCTTAAAATCTGACAGGCCTTTTTTGGTTAGAGGGACTGAAGTATTTATAGAGATGGTGATTATGGAAGTGGGAGCCACAATTCAAGATTAAAATATTTTTGTAGACTGCTCTCGTACCTACGAGACCGTCTCCTACAGCATACCTCCCTAAGACCAATAAGATCGCACAGGATGGGCCTTCTCCGGGTGCCTTCAGCTGGACAATGCCGGCTGGCGACGCCTCGGAGCAGGGCCTTCTCTGTTGCCACTACCCCCAGAGATCCAGACCCTACCCATTCTCATGGCCTTCCATAAAGCTATTAAACCTGGCTTTTCCGGCAGGCCTGGGGCTGTTGACCTCTTGATTGAGGTCCACCCCCCCCCCTTTGATTGGGTGCATGTTGTGTTTTCTTCTTAATCTTGTTGTATCTTATTGTTTTAATCCTTTTTTAACATTTTTCATTTCTGTAAGCCGCCTGGAGTCCTCCGGGATTGGGCGGCCTATAAATTCAATTAATGAAATGAAATGAATGAATGCTCTACTTGTAGGATTTGTTGAAAACAAACAAATATGATTTCATTTTATAGGGTAAGGTGGCAGGTATTTTCTACATATGTAACAGAAGTAATTACCATAGTAGAAACTTCTATGAAACCTGAAACTATTCTTTTTGAGCTAACAGCGTGTTTGGAGAAAGAAGGCCATGGTGTAAACACATCTGTAATCACAGTCAAACCATGGTTCTAGATACAGCAAATAAAAGTTTCTCCTGCATTCTTGTAGTCAAAAAGTAAAGGGAGAAGTGACAGTAGAAAAATCAGTAATATAGAACAGAAAGCATAGAATCACAGGGCTGGAAGAGACCTTGGATGTCTTCTAATCCAACCACCTGCTTAAGGCAGGATTCTTATACCATCCCAGTCAAATGTTGAGTCTACTTTGTGTAGTCTATTTTTGAAAACCTCCAGTGATGGAATACCCATAGATGTGCAAGCATGCACACACACACAACCTAAGTAGTCAATCTCACCTTAAATTTCTTTTGAAGGTGAACAGGTTATCTTTGCAGATTATTTCATATAAAGTCCTCTTTCCAGCCTCTGACAGTCTTTAGGTGGAAAGAAAGCTGTTCTATGTCTGTTTATACTCTCTCTCTCCCTCCTTCACTCTCCCCCCTCTCTCATACACACAGACACACACACAGAGACACACACACAGAGAGAGAAAGAGAGAGAGAGAGAGAGAGAGAGAGAGAGAGAGAGAGAGAGAGAGAGAGAGAGAGAGAGTTTAATGCATTAATATTAAAACTAAGTTTCTGTTTCAAACTAAACTGTTAGAGTAAAGCATAGATTAAAATTCAGATTTCACACTGATTCATGTCTTATGATGCTTTTTTGGATTCAAAAAGGCATCATATTTTAACAATATGCGTTAAAAAGAAGACTTTAGGATTTAAATACCTATTTTTGACATAGTTAAACCAATAGAGTGGCTTAAAAAACCTTGTATTCTAAGCCTTCATTTTGTTAAAATAAAGGAAAACATATTGAAAGCCATATCATTAACACATTAAGTGACATACCTGTCTCAGATTTCCACATACATTGCTTCAGTAGTTCTCAGGTAAGCAACACTATTTCCTGTTTGCTCTTGATGTATTTGCATCCTTTTTCTGGCACACAGACTTGCCTAAATTTATCTACGGTGGCATTTGCAAAGGTAACTAATAAACAAACACAGCAATTGGCTTCTGACTGAAAACAGATTTCAGTAGATAGCTAAGTTTTTCCTTAGCTGCTTGCCTGCCTCTTCAAAACATGGCTTTGTTTACTTTAAGGCCTAATGTCAATCAAAGACAGCTTAACTGGCTTAAAATACTTTGGCTAACTCTTCGAAAAGAAAATAAGATGAAACATCCAGTTGAGAAAAGGATGAGGAGGAGAACAGAGTTGGCACAACATCAAGTTGTTGTTTTTGGTTTGTTATTGTGTACTCTGATTCACATGCAGACTTAAATGCATTGCATAGATGATATAGGTGTAGATATAAACATTTTATCTCCCACGCACACTGATCCTGATAGTTGTTGAAAAAGTACTGTAATTTCTAGTATAGTGTGCACCCAGCACACTCCCAATCAAGCCCTCTTCAGATCAGAACAAACATACAAGCTATTCAGTTCAGTTCAACATATTGATGTTTCTTACTAAACATCAGCAAGCATCCAAAACAATTAACTGGCAAAATGGAAAAAGTAAGAGCTAAAAATCAGAAGAAAAAGAAGCATTGACTAAGAGATAAAAAGGTATCCTGTAAAAGATGACAAGCATCCATCCATCCATCCATCCATCCATCCATCCATCCATCCATCCATCCATCCATCCATCCATCCATCCATCCATCCATCCATCCATCTATCTATCTATCTATCTATCTATCTATCTATCTATCTTTCCATAATCACTAGAAAATTATTTTATTGTAGGTAATGTAGGTAATTTCATACTGATATGAAAATATCACTCAGAAATGTGGAGAATGTGGTTGACCTCACACTACTGAACCACAACTCTCAATATCTTTTTACTACTGTCACATACTTCCTGGAGCTGCTGAGAAATGTAGGTTTACAACCTCACAAATTCCCCTAGCTGAAAGTGAGACAAGCCTTGACATTTCTGATGAGGCAGCTAAAGAAGTGTTTCTCTTATTTGTTCACACTTCTAATTTGTTCCTCAAAGCACAAATATCCACATTTGCAGGTTCTTCCCTTGACATTCAGACAAATCTAGCCAGCTGCATAAATATTTGGGGGAAAAGTGAACAAAATATGCAAGGTGATAAGAGGGCAACAAACAACAAGACAAAGTCAAATATGGTTTGAAAATGCTTTGACATGTGGAAGTCTTTTTAAAAAAATATATAATCTTTCCCCAAATTCATACTACTACTGAAAAAGATATATTTGTCATTTATCATGGTTGAAAGTTACTAACTGATTTACTAATGGCTCACTGAGAGAGGGTGTTTTGCATGTGTACAAAAACACCATGTGTTGGTGTGCATGTGCAGTTTACTGAAAACTGTTCTGCGCATGCACAGAAACATGCCGGTGACAGGAAAAGAGACCAGGAACCAGTTCAGGGGCATGGCAGGCCTGGGTCGCTGCCAGTTCCAGTGATCCAGGCCGCCAAACCATTATTGGTTCAGCCAAACCAGTCTGAACCGGTAGGCATCCACCACTGGTCGAAAGAAGGAATCTAATGTCTTTGTCACTTTGCCTATGTATATTTGATTCATTCTCTCTCTCTCTCTCTCTCTCTCTCTCTCTCTCTCTCTCTCTCTCTCTCTCTCTCTCTCTCTCTCTCTCTCTCTCTCTCTCTCTCTCCCTCTCTCCCTCCCTCCCTCCCTCCCTCCCTGTTCCCCTCCCCTGTGTGTGTGTGTGTGTGTGTGTGTGTGTGTGTGAGAGAGAGAGAGAGAGAGAGAGAGAGAGAGAGAGAGAGAGATTGCACAAAGAAGATTTCTGAGTGTGTGTGAAATATTTTTCCAGAAAGCTATTCATGGTACTTAGTCACACTTCTTTTTTAAAAAAAATCAATTTTATTAATATCATATTTAAAGCTGTTCACATTTACCCTTGTTGACTCTCATTGTTTTTCTTGCATTTGATCTTTATTTTTAAAATATGCTTTTCATTAGCATGGAACAGAGCCATGTGTATCCAAGTGCCTTCTCAAACTCCCCAGCCCACCTTTCCTTGGAGATGTGACTTCTCACATAGTTTACGTAACACAAAGACCCTGCTATTCTTGAGAGAATTGCAGGAGAATAAACGAGGTCTGAGAAGCATTGGGTGATTCCCTGAATGGTTGAGAACATAGCAACTACTACTACAACAACAACTTGGATTGGCTAAAAATAAAATATAGTTAAGGTTTAGGCACATACCAGCTGACTAGGAATTTTTGCATACCCATTGCTTATGAATTGTTGGAAAAGACGGGTGCACAATAAGGCCGTGTTTTGCTTTCACAGTGTGCTTTGTTTTGCCAAATTGTATGTTCTGGGAACACCCAGAGCACTGGTGAAAGCAATGTTGAGCCTTCAGATATCAGAGGCTGATTTTTTGTCTTTAAAGAAGCGTTTC
The DNA here is from genome assembly GCF_051295495.1 of Thamnophis sirtalis. Taxonomy (NCBI): domain Eukaryota; kingdom Metazoa; phylum Chordata; class Lepidosauria; order Squamata; family Natricidae; genus Thamnophis; species Thamnophis sirtalis. Next base: position 26,850,004 of record NW_028261392.1, read on the forward strand.
CCAACCTACAGATTAACAGAGTTGGAAGGGACCTTGTAGGTCATCTAGTCCAACCCGCCCTGCTCAAGCAGGAGACCCTACACCATTTTTTTTACAGATGGCAGTCCAGTCTCTTCTTGAAAACGTTCAGTGAGGAAACTCCCACAAGATATGTGGACTTTAGCTCCCTGAATTCCAGGGAGCATGGCTGAGTGGGGAATTCTGTGAGTTGAAGTTCACATATCTTAAACTTGCTAAGATTGGAGAATGCTGCTTTAAAGAATATATTTGGAGAAAATTCATGAGATGATTTGCTTTTCAATCTGCACTCACACCCACTGAACACTAGAAAGGTTGAACGTTCAGGTACAAGGAGAGTTCTATGAAAGAATTTGCTAGCAATAATTTAAAGTTTATATGGCAAGGCCAAAAGATTTATGTGCCTCATCTGTCTTGGCTTAAGCATTTCCTATTTTGATAAGACTCAGTATGTCCCTTTATGTTTAAAAGAGTTAAGGTATTTTATACATTAATTCACTTTTATAGATTCAGAGGAATGTTAGAAACATCTTCCTAATACTTAGGAAACAGTTGAAACAATATAAACAATTACCCCAACACATGCCTGTATTTCAAATAATAGCAAAGAATATATATATAAGGGTTACAAAATCACAAAAACTATTATAGCTAAAGCTATTTAACTTATCTGAAATTCTGCAGTTCCCCAAAGCTTTTTTGATATTTAATTTTTAATGTCATTTGTTTGTTCCTGCTTTTCATTCAGATTCAATTCTGTAAATTTGTAATGATTTATACATGCAACTCAGATTATCCTTGTTCCCCACAGTTTGGTTTATGTGTCCAAAATTAACAGGATTACACTGTGAAAAACTAATTATTTCAGATATAAATGCTTTACTTACTCTTGAAATAGCCTTCTTTGGATTATTTTGTGCCTCTATTAATCTAAGGGTGAGACATTTGAAGTATTTTGGAGGTATCATGAACTATCTATCAGAAGCCCACTTCTGAGCCCTACAAAAACCCAACATGACATAACAAATGCATATTCCCTGTAGCATTTATGCCTTCAAAAATGAAATATCCTTTTATCCATATAGACCTATTATTTTATTTTTCTTCCTTTCTTTTTTTCATCATAAGAAGAATTTGTGCTCATGTTTTAAATATCTAGTTTTTCTGGTCATTTATCCATTAGAATTTAATTTTATTATCTTTCAGAGTTCAGAATCTGACTTTCTGAAGTCCAAGTAGATGACTGAAAGCTCTCAACATTTCCTGGTTTAGTTGTCTTGAATGTCAACATGTTGTGGTAACTTATCTCAAGGTTTGTGATATCTTCAGCCCATCAAGCAATCCTTACTATTTTGGGAATTAAATTCAAGACAGCAGATCTTCCTGTACCTTGTTCCATCTTTTAAAAGAGGCAATTGTCTTTAAAGAAGGTAATATGTTTTTGTATTTCTGTTTTCCAGCAGATACCAATTTAATTGAAGTGCCTCATTACCACGATAGTCTTTCCTCTTGAGAATTTGCTGAGGTGATTTAAATAAGTACTGTTCATATTCTTTACCAGGATATACATGTGTGTGTGTGTGTGTGTGTGTGTGTCCAAAACACACACACACACACACACACACACACACACACACACACACACAAAGGGAACAGTAGGACAGGGATGGTAGGCACGCTGGTGTGTTTATGCACGCCCCTTATGCATCCTCAAGGGCTGGTGTATGTATTGTCTGAAAGGATAGTTTTCAGAAAATAAAAAAAAAATAAACTAAAAGATAGAATTCTTCTCATTTAAAGTGGCATATTTTATTTGGTGATCAGTTATAGCTGCATGAGTAAGATTGAATTTTAAATGAATCCAGTTCATCTCAGGCATGGTTCTTCCAACTTCGCTATTGGCAGATTCCATAAAAGAACCATTTCTAAATGCAGGTTTGTTTAAAGGTTAGCACAGTCACTGACAGATTGATCTTAAAGAGATTGCTTCAAGAACTCATTGAAAATAGATGTGCTTAGGACAACAACTTATCAAATGAGTCATCTCATTCATCACTTTTTTAAGGCAAGCATTACGCTTTAAAACATATTCCATAAACAATGTTATATTTCAGAGGAAATTTTTCATGTCTTTTAATAACCATATTAGAAAAGCTCCATTTTCAAACTGGGGAATCATTTGTCATTAACAAGGGACTTTTTGTAGAAGGTCTTGATTTAAATTCTTAGGAAAGGTGGCTTCCATCTGGGATTTTTGAGCACATTAAGCTGAGAATGACAAATTCAAAGGACCAAATTATTTAAAAAAATGACTGTGTTGTGGTAGAGTTGCACAGTCAACAAGCTATTTGGTATATAAAAATAATAAAAGATAAAAATAAAATGGAGTAATCTAGGTTGTGACAATGTAGTTTAATATTGTTTTTAGATATTCAGATATCTTTAGATATTTTTTTCTCATTTCATAAATGAAACACATAAACCCTGCATACCCGGCATCACTGGAAGCTTTCAAGAAGAGACTAGATTGCTATCTGTCAGAAATGGTGCAGGGTCTCCTGCTTGGGTCAGGGGTTGGACTAGATGACCCACAAGGACCCTCCCAACTCTGTTAATCTGTCTACCTCACAAAGATGGATTAAAGCAAGATTTTCTGGAAGCTTCTGTCTCATGCTTTTTTTCCATGAAGCGGGGAACAGGTACAAATACCCCACTGTTTTATGTATTTTAATATGCCTTCGTTTAGAGTGGCAAGAAATATTAGACCATCTAAGCCACAGAAGGATTTTGCTGATGGAGTGACTATCATCTGTAATGCATGCTGAGGTCCAGATGGAATATGTGTATGTTGGGGTGGAAGTGGAAATAAACAAAATGGTCATTATTTCCTGTGTAAAAACCAATTACTCATCCTAAATGCATGCATATTACATAAATCAGGCAATCTGGTAATCAGGGTTAGGTTGTTTTTTTTTAAGCTGGAAAGATTTGAAATGCATCTCTTCATATTATACAACCTCCTGAGCTTGTAATTTGTTAGCAAACATCTATGCATTATTCAGAAGATTTTAATAAATTCAGTAGCCAACATATAAGCGTTTGTGTCAAGCATAAACTTTTTTAGATACAGAAAGCAACCCTAGATCAAATTTATCAACTCCTGGGAATAGTCGTTATAGAACACATTTATTTTACTTGAATTTCATAAGCAGTTGTTTGATTGATTGATTGCCATCAAGTCATTTTTGACTCCCAGAAACCACATAGATAGATCTTCTATGCTGATCCATCCTTAACTTGTTTTGTCAAGTCTCCCTACGATGGACTAATTATCACCACAACTGAGTTTGTCCATCTTGCAACCATTCATCTCCTTTTCTCTTTCCTTCCACCTTTAGAGCATTACAGTCTTCACATAACAAGTACAAAGTAAGTTCATTAAAACATGATCGTGTGTGCCTCAAGTGAGACCCCTGGGATGATTTGTTTGATAAGGTGACCAGACGTACCGATTTCAGCGTGACAATCACACTTTATAACAATTTTTCCCGTGTCCCTCCACGTTTTAAAAAAGTCCCGATTTTCTGGCTTCATGTTGAAAGCCCAGTGGATTTGCTTAAGAAATCCTAACTGGGACAAGAAATCCTAACCGGGGCAAGACAAAAGACACCCTGTCTAACTAACCTCTCTCTCTGTCTCAGTACTTTCACTGAAGATATTAAAACTTTAAAGCAACAAAACGGACCCCCCCTCCACCCATTTTACTTACTTTTATAAGAAAAAAAATGATCTAGTACCATAGAGCTGCAGGAAATGGCTAGAGAGGCTACTTCCTGGATTTTCCGTAGGGGAGGGGCATGGAGGTTGGAGGTCTGCTCCGAAAAATGGTGACTTGTCTTAGACTATTTAAAAAAAGATTCTATCCAAAATACAAAATACCAGCTGCAGTTATTCACTTAAGAACTGTGGCAAGAAAGGTGGTATAGTGACCAAAGTTACAATGGCATTGAAAAAAGTGACTGATGACCATTGTTCACACTTAGCGACCATTGTTCACACTTAGCGACCGTTGCAGCATCCTCATGGTCACGTGATCAAAATTTTGATGTTTGGCAACAGTTACAATTTATATTTGTAAATTGTAGTTATGTTGAAATTAAAAAAAATATTACAATACTATTTTTGCGGTGTATGAACATTTTTGTTGCTCTGTATAAAAATTTTAATCAAGCCCCCCCCTCCCCCGGTCAAAGGTGTCCCTCTTTACCAATCTGAAAATCTGGTCACCTTATTGATCATCCATCAGTTTGCTTTCTTGACTGTCCACAGTATTCTCAGGCGCCTTCTCCAATACCAAAGTTCAGAGAGACCAATATATTTCCTATCCTGCTTCTTTAAAGTCCAACTTTGTTTCCATTCAAGATCACATGGAATACTATATTTTGCATAATTCTATTCTTTCTAACTATAGACATATCACAGCATTTGAATCTTTTTTCAAGAACTTCATGCCATATTTCTTGTTCCTTTATCATTGATGGTTGATCTTAAAAGGCAGAAACTACCCAGGACATCAATACCTTACTCTTAATCCTGTGGCTCATTGCTTTACCTATTGTTGTCATTAGTTTGATCTTCTTTATATTTAATTTTAATCATATTATGTCACTGTGCTCTTTGTTTTTTTATTTATAAATTGAGAAACCACCTGTCTTCCTCACAGAGGGACTCTAAGTGGTGTACAATTCACATATTAAAAATCTAAATATAAAAACATAAGGGAAAGGTACTATATTTTTCAGAGTATTAGATGCACCAGAGTATAAGATTTTGAAGAGGTAATTTTTTTAAAAAAAGCTTTTGCACTCTGCAGGCCTCCCAAACCCTTGCCATGCCTCATTTTTTGTGAAAAAAGGGGCCTGCAGAAAGTTTGAGAGGCATGCAAAGTGCTCCTGGGCGCTGGGGGGGGGGGCAAAAAACGAGCAAACAATGGGCCATTTTTCACTCGTTTTTGCCCTCCCCCAGTCCTTAGCCCCCAGGAGCAGGCCTCCCAAACCCTCTGCACATCCTTTTTGCAAAGGAGGCAGGGTTTCAGGAGGCCAAAAATACTGTATAAGACGCACCCAGATATTCATCCTCTTTGTGAGGGGGGAAGATGCGTCTTATACTCTGAAAAATACAGTGCTTAAAATTCAACACTAAAAGTTAATTAAAAGGCAGACGGAAGGCTTTTAGGGCACTAACCAGCCAATCAGCTCAGTAAGCTCCATGGGAGATGCAGAGCCAGGTCTTTTGACATTTCCAAAGGGCCTAAAGAGGGTTGGCACCCTGCATCTGAGGTAAGAATGCTTCAATAGCAGAGAAGGCTCTCTTCCTGAATCCCACCACTCAGAATTCTTTAATGGACAGGGTCTACACCATGCTTTCTTTCCCTGACTCACCAGGTGTGACAGGCTGATATAATGGGATTGTCTTTGACTTCAGAACCAGTACTATTACAGGGAATCTACATTTGGTTCCAATATTGGCGCAAAGTATTCTGCCTTAGGTGCATTGTCCAAGCTTAAAAGACAGCATACCACTGCAAGTCCTGTATTAGTGGAACATCATAGTGAAACAAGACAAGAAAAAAAAAGGCCAATTTACTCATTACTTTTTTTGGAGTAACAAGGAAAATATCGTTTACCTGCTTGTAATCCTACTTTTCCCAACATTTCAGTTTGGTATGCAAACTGGGTAAAATTGAGGTCTACACACAAATATGGCTTTTCCCTCAAATGCCCCCAAACATCCAAATCCTATTTTTGGATTTAGGTTGGTTAAACTTTTATCCACCCCCCCTTTCCTAATTAATATGTTCTATGTTCTGAGACAAATTACAACAGCAGCAGGGAAAAATCTCACCAGGTTCAGGAGCAAAATAAAGCACATGGCAATGATAAAGTTCAGTTTGCTTTGGCTTTCGAACATCCTGAATTCATTAACAATTTGTCCAGCTATACCTAATTTGTTGAGAAAACAATTTAGAATTGAATTTAGATAAAAGAAAATCACAACATAATTCTTATTCTCACCAGTCCTTTCATCTGTCTTTACAAATGAAGGGGTGATATCTGCATTCTTTTCTTGTATTGCTCATTATAGTTCTTGTTTCCTGTTCATCTATTATCATGATTAAGTTTGAGCCTATTCTTATAATCTTAGATGTCCCACTTATATCCATGATTGGCAGTTGAGAGTATTATACAACAAAAACTTGATGATAGAATGGACTAAGAGCCTTCAGAGACCAAAGAAAAAATACTTGAAGCAGTGAGTATCTTTGTCCCAAGAACTTTAGCATCCACATTATATATTCAATATTTAAATTGAGGGCTATTAGTTTTTGTCTTGCAATAGTATTACTTTTACAGTATAAAGGATTTCAGCATTATAATGTATGTATATGAAGATTATTATCATATTAACTTTTTCATTCTTATTTCATTTTCGAGAGCCCAAAAACTTTAGTTTTGGACCTGAACTTTGTACAATAGAAACAAATTTGCAAGAAATGCACATTTAACCCTGGACATAGGGACCAGTTTTCTTTGTTGTGTATGGAAATAATAAAGCTATGCACCTCTTTTTGATGTGCCCATTGGTGACAAAGATACAAAATTGTCTTAAGATTACACAGCCCATGATGCTTCCCCAAGATATATTAACATGAATCTGTCAAATATTGTTGTGGCTCGTCATTGGCCAGCAGAGCTGGGAGCAGATTCGGACAGTGAGGAGTTTGGGGAAGAACATGGGCCAGTCCTGGAGTCTGAGGAAGGCTCTGATGAGGGCTCTGTGCCAGAGGCAGAGAGGGGGCCAGAGCCATATGCCAGTTATCAGCTGCCTTCAGAGTCAGACATCAGTAAGACAGATGAACAGCTGGAGCCTGTTCCCAATGAGCATCTGTGCAGATGCCAGATGAAGAGAAGAGTTAAAGAACTGGGATTGACTTGGGAGTAAGGCCACAGGTGGATGATGAATGACCCTCCCAGAAGAAATAAAAGAGGAACAAAACAGGAGTGGAGTTTTCAGGAGACAATTAGTTTGCTTAATTTGTTCGTGACTTTCCGAGACTGTGTGAAGTTTCCAAAAGATGACCTAATTAATTTACGAGCCTCGAGACAAAGTTCAAAAGAAACCCATTCATTTATTAGGATCAACATTTTGGCATGTTCTTCTATGGAGCTGAACCTGATATCTGGTTAATGGTCTTTGCATTTTACCCCTAACTCTCCCGTCCCTCAGTCTGTATCATAAATCATATCCACCAACGAGATTGTAGAAATTTGAGATCTGAGTGGCCAAATGTATGCATGGAATCCTCCCTCCAATGTCAACTTGATAATAGTCATGGTAACACTTTATAAGTTGACATCTTGCCAAGTTTTGCAGATATCGTCCTGGAAGCTCTCTATGCCAGATAAGGTCTGTGACTGTAAATCCTCCCTTGAAAGACTTTGCTGGATGTTAATAAGCAGAAATCACAGTAAATTAATGAAAGGGTTTTTTGTCGGGACCAGGAGTTTGCTTCATGCTCTTGGGAAGCCTAGGTCAGAACAAATATTTTGTCGAGCAGAATACATGATTAAGAGATGGATTTGGCTGGCAAAAGTTGCAAAACAAGCTAAGAATCAGAAAACTTCCAAGTAAATAAATTGCTGGAATAAGATTTATAAATCAATTGCTTCCACTAGAATGCTCCAGGACACTATATGTTCATATGTCATGCAATCCAGTAATCCTGTTTTTGAGAAGAAAAATGCTTATCCTAGAAACTACTGGTATTGGATTTTTAGTGATGTTTGTTTAAGTGAACAAAAGATTAGGCATAAATTGTGTTGGCACCCAATGTTCTGATAACTTAATTTCTTTCAAGTGTGCCAACAAGTACATTGTGACTAGTTTATATGATCCTCTCTAGGGAAGTGATTTATTGCCTCTTGCTCTTTGTACCAATGCAGTTTAACTATTCCACTCTGTATTGGCCAATATATTGACCCAGAGCTGCTACTGATAAAATTTGAGAGAATAATCTCATATCATATAATTTAGCCCAGGCTGTTCTATACTTTAATGCTTCAGTTAGAGAACTGATATTGCCAACAACTTTAATGAAAATTAGTAGGGGATACATTGAGAAGTCCTAAATTTCATTGATTTGCATAATTCATAGAACCAGCTATTTTATTTTTACATATTGAAATATTGAATATTATTCAAAACCAATTTATCATTTCCATCCTAGTTTATGTAGATTCTTTTTCTTTGCCTTTTTTCAGTTAAGTATCAGAAAGTAGAATTCTTAATTATGACCAGGACAGCAGAATGCATCTAAAACACCTAGGTTCCATTGATGACACAAATGATGAAATGTTTACCAGTATATCACAAGATAGTTGTGGACCATAAGAAAGTTGGACCATAAGAAAGGCTGAGCACCAAAAATCGAGGCCTTTGAACTATGGTGCTGAGAAGACTGCCAGATGATCAAACTGCTCTATCCTAGAGGAGATCAACCCTGACTGCTCTTTACAAGGCCAGATCCTGAAGATGAAACCCAAATACTTTAGCCACCTAATGAGAAGGAAGGACTCACTGGAGAAGAGCCTAATGGGAAAGATTGAGAGCAAAAGAAGAAGGGGACAACAAAGAATGAGGTGGCTGGATGGAGTCACCGAAGCAGTAGGTGTGAGCTAAAATGGACTCCAGAGGATAGTAGAGTACAGGAAGGCCTGGAGGAACATTGTCCATGGGGTCATGATGGGTCGGACATGACTTTGTAACTAACAACAACAACATCACAATACAAAGTGCTTCCCTTATGAATTTATGTGTGTTATTGGAACACTACTATGAAAAGTGGTTTTGACCACCTCCTCTGTCCAGTAACGAGAGCCGAGAAATGCTTAATGAGAATGTCCTTTAATAGCAAGACCAGACTCTTGGCTGAAAGCCAAGTAAACAAACAGATAAGGACCTTGGCAACAAGTCTGACAAACCTAGGCAGCAATTCAGACAAACTCTGGCAGCAATCCAGCGTTCCAAGTTAGTTTCTCTTTAGTCAAAGCGTTGACTTCTGCAAGAAGGGCATGGCACAAGCAGTCTTTTTTATAGTCTGGAGAGGAGCCTAATGACCATCAGCTGAGTGTAATTACCTTCTGTAATTATGTAGTTGTTCTTGACACCGAGTAGCTCTTTGATGGCATGCATCCCAGAACAACTCACTGTTGGTTTCTGGATAACTCTCCCTTGTCTCCTCCCCATTGATCCAAGGCTCAGGTGCCACCTGGTGGCCAACCAGTCTCTCTGCGCCCTGCTCAGAGACGGAACCCTGTCCAGGGTCCTCCACCTCCTCCAGGGCCGACTCATAGGGCCCCTCGCTGTTGGAGTCTGATGGCAGCTCCAACGGCTCCTGCTGGGCCACAATAAAAAGGTATAAGAGTCAGGGAAGGAGAAACACTATCAAGATTTCAAGTCTCTTTTATTATAGTAAAAGTAAAATTTTAGCATTTCTTGTGGTATCTTTTATCTGATCTGATCTTTGTTGAAGGACTCCTATTCAGATATATGGGAAGGTACAACTCCCATTCAACAACAAATAACAAAAATATTATGTGTGTATAATGCATGCTTAATATTATGTAACAAGCCATTCAACAAAGAAGCAACCTTGCTATTACAAGAAAAACAAAATGAAACCATAGTTAGAAGCCATTTTGTTTGCTATTTAAAAAATTCCTTTCCAGTTCTGTAAATCATGGCTGAGTGTTGAACATTTGAGGGATAATACAAAATCATCTAATTAGTATTATTATATTTTTATCCACATTTGTGTTTGTGAAATTTAATCTGATGAATTTACTGAATACCTCTGCCTCCTATTGGACTGAGAGACAATAGCTGGCTCACAGTTACTTAGCCACAGTTTTACGCCTAAGGGAGACCCAATACGTGCATTATCCTGATTTCTAGATCAGCACCTTAATTACTGGTTATATGATAGGAGACTGAATGTAGACGCTAGTTTGCTGAAGGGATAAGCCGTGAATGGCAATTTATTTGTATCCTGTATGAAAACAAAATGCATTTGAAATAATTTTGCCTGCTGCAGACATTATAGCATCTGTCTAGTCAACTTCTGGCTAATCCAATGATATCTCACCTGAAGCTCCAAACATATCATTGGAGAAGAAATTGGGGTATTCTTCTAGCCAATGGAGCAAATGAGTCTTCAGCTGGCGCAGGCATCCTGCCTTAAACATTTCCATTTCTCATTCATTCCATTTCCAGATTCAAACTCAGCAGGTTTGTGAAAATTTAACAATACAATCATGTATATTAGGTCAGTGGGTTTAAGTCTCTGAAGAATTGCCATCTTCAACAATTAAATAAAATTTTAATTAAATAAACATGTTTAACTAGTTTCTGATCATTTATAAACTTCTGCAAACATGAAGATTAAAAATATTGTTTTTTTTAATTGCAAAAATAATCTCGATCTCAGTAATATGATAAAGAGGAATGATTATATCTGACCACATTCCTTGACCCACTGCAATCTTTCTGTGTCCTTTCACCTTGCCAGCTTGTTATTCCTTTCTCTCCATCACAGGTGGTCTCCTTTCCTGAAAATGATGTTGGTTTCAAAAGCCCTGAAGTCTATGGGGACCATTTCAGTTAGCTTGGATTATTTAAGATCTAAGGATCACTTTGCTTATACCTTTAATCTGATGGGTAATAACACAAGGCTTCTTTCATAATTTCTTTAAAATACTTTCATTTTAGTGAATAAATACCTCTTGCACCAGGCTCTACCTATAAACCTATGAACTTTCAATGTCCTTTGTTGAGGATCAGCCTTATTCTATAATCACATTAAGGGTCTGCTTCTGAATCCTATGCATGCCCTTTCCAACAACAATAACAATAACAATAACAACAGCAGCAGCAGCAGCAGCAGCAGCAGCATAAAATATCAATCTTACATGGTTCCTAAAAAAAATGTACCTCTTAGATTTTTGGTGATCTATGAGCTAGATCATGTCATTTCTTTGTCAATTAGTGTTTACCAGTAGTTACATTGGGGGTGGGTTTTTCTTCTCAAATTCCCAGCCTAGCTTTCATACTTTAATTCTGTTGGGACACTAGGAGCTCTCCAGGAACTCACAGATGATAAAGCAGCTGAGAAGGAACCAATTAATTCAGGAGAACATTTCTCCTTTCTTGTTAACATTGTCTATGAATTTCAGGAAGATTACAATGCTATGCTGCACAATAAATGCCTACCAGTAGTCTCCACCTTCATTTTATCATGGCAAAAGTTTTACTCCACAGTAGATAGTCATTAAGGAGTTTGCTTAGCAGTTGAATAACAGATAATTCTTTACAAAATTGCCATGCGGATGTTAATTAAAGGCTCAGTATTAAAAGTTTAGGTGACAAGAGTAGGGGAAGCAGTAATGTTCCTTAGATTGTAGTGATTAACTTTGTGGCACACCATATTACCTAGCAGTGTAATTAAAAATAAAAAAGCAGCAAAAAACCTATATAATGCATGAGAAACAAGATGGATGCATTGATGAACTAAATCATCCTCAATTTTGAAAAGTTGCATACTTTCATAGTATGGGAAAAATAATGTGCAGGAAAATGTTATTAAAGGTGAAATATTTTACTCCACATTTCACTCCAACTAACCATGATGATGTCAGAATAATGGAACGTGCATCATGAAATCACAAGGCATATCACTTCCCCATACAGTATGTAATTATAAGCAATGATAGGATGCAAATAAGAATGTGATATATATATATATATATATATATATATATATATATATATATATATATATATATATATATATATATATATATATATATATATATATATATATATATATATATATATATATATATATATATATATATATATATATATATATATATATATATATATATATATATATGTAGGTCTCTAGTTGTTCGGGTTTTCTCCCGCGTAGAATTGGATATGTCTTTGCGACGTTTCGACGAAGTCACATTCGTCATCTTCAGGCTGCTGCTGACTACTTCAGGTTTGGTGTTTCCAGGAGTAGTGACACTACTCCTGGAAACACCAAACCTGAAGTAGTCAGCAGCAGCCTGAAGATGACGAATGTGACTTCGTCGAAACGTCGCAAAGACATATCCAATTCTACGCGGGAGAAAACCCGAACAACTAGAGACCTACATAGTAACACCCGCGAAAACCTCAGAAAACATATATATATATATATATATATATATATATATATATATATATATATATATATATATATATATATATATATATATATATATATATATATATATATATATATATATATATATATATATATATATATATATATATATATATATATATATATATATATGCCTAATATGTAATACAGCCCAGGTTCCAATCCCAGTAAGGGTATGGCTAGCTGATGAGAGCTAAATAGCTTGAAATAGATCTATACTAGTCTCCCTTTATTTATTTATCAGCAGAAATACAACACACACACACACACACACACACTATATATATATATATATATACACACACGCACACACACACACACACACACACACACACACACACACACACACACACCTGGTATGCCCAAATATGGGAGGAAGCCTACTGCTTCCTATCTCTGTCTATCGGTTCGTCACAAGAGACCATTCAGACAGAAACCCAATATTTTTACTGTTGCCTCTTTTACATTTGTGTTGTATTTGTGCTGATAAATAAATAAAGGGAGACTAGTATAGATATATTTCAAGCTATTTAGCTCTCATCAGCTAGCCATACTCTTACTGGGATTCGAACATGGGCTGTATTACGTATTAGGCAGTTGTGTTAACCACTAAGCCATATCTCTATATACATACATACATACATACATACATACATACATACATACATACATACATACATATTTACTATCGGTTCTGTGGGAGTGGCTTGGTTGGGGTGGTTTGGTGGGTATCGCAGGGCATGTAAAATCTCCATTCCCTCCCTACTCCAGGGGAAAGTTACTGCAAAATCCCCATTTCCTCTCCATCAGGTGGGACTCGGGAGGCAGAGAATAGATGGGGGCAGGGCCAATCAGAGGTTGTATTTAGTTGTCCAAACTACTCAAAATTTCCGCTACTGGTTCTCCAGAACTGGTCATAATCTGCTGAATACCACCTCTGATTTTGTGGCTTGCTCCATGTTATCTGTGGATATTCATGCCTAGTATGCCTTATATATATACATATATATATTTCCTGAATATCTAGCCAGATTTACTATTTGGACAAAACAATTCTTTAGCTTTGCCTCCTGTCTGTTTTACTTAGTAAGCCTACCTGTCTAAAAAACCAGCTTGGAATATTGTTCTTTTAACTTTTCCCTCTTTTATCACTATCATAATTAATTCAAAGACAGCAGTAGAACAGGTGCATATGTGTGCACACATGGACACCTACACCTATGTGTGTGCATGTTGTATGGGTGTGTTTTTTCATGTACGTGTTTTGTTTGTGTTTCCTTAAAATGAAGGGAAATTGAGGTGGCCTTTATACAGGAAACAAGCACGAGCATACTGATAGATTGATAATTAAAGCATTTATTAGATCTTTGGCAAATTATCTTTGAAGAACATCATTAATGTTTTTACAATATCTAGCCACAACTGAAAGACGACAGCAGGTCAATTTTAATGACAATTTCAGCAAAAGGACGCAAAGGTCTTCTCAAAGTAAAATACAATATTTCAGTTAGAAGAAAAACAGTGAGAAAGTAAGCTGTCACTGAACGTCTCACAAGAACAGAGCATAAGTTTATGGGTGAACCAAATGACAGCATCCAGCCAAGGACAGGAAGAGGCAGAGAAGCCTTTGTCTCATGGCTTCCCTAATGCTCCTAGAGAGAGGTTCAAAATTGCTACGTTCCTGTTGCTAAGGGCAGCAGAACACAGCAATTTAAACTTCTTCACTCCGAGGAATAGGAACAATTTATGGCTTCTTCATTCTCTGCAGTGATAGCTACAGTTTGCCTTGCCTGCTCACAGCTTAAGAAAGAGAGGCATTTGACTCAGCATGGTTAAATACAAGTAAGGAGCAAATAAATACTAAGTGGTTTATTTCAGAATATAGGGGGCGGGGGGGGGAACCAAACCTTTATGGGCTTAGTTAACATGACATGTTGGTGCAAGTTTAGGGCTGGTTTCTACTATGCAATTTCAGTCTTCATGCTGGTTACAAACCTCTCCCAGCCAACCAGCTACAGACTCTCAGCAATTGCAGGTTTGTGACAATTGTAAACATACACTGATCATGTGCTCATCTGCCATTGATGGATCAGGCAGAAAAAGCCTTTGAGCCTCTTGCATTAGCCTTTCTCATATTGGTCCTTACATTCCAGGACCTCACATTCTTACCATCTATGGACCCTCACTATGGATCTGGGGAATAGTTCCAAAGCTCTATGTGTTAACCATGTAAAATTTATTACTCTGCACTCAACTTATTAGGGTCACCCAGAGTCATAATTCTTACTTTGTGCTAAAGAAATGTTCTTCTTTATCTCAAAAACCTACTTCTGCAGTACTGTCTATTGGCTGCTGACTAGTTTAGTCTCAATTTATTACATTAATACAGGGTATCATCTAAATTACTTATTGGGCCTTATTCATTTTCTAATATCCTCATTATATGTATTATGTAGTATAGGACAATTCTATAGGTCAGACACCACACAGGAATGCTGGTAGAGTGTATGTGGAGGGGTGGGGAGAGTCATCTTAGTCTTTCCAAAGTCTTTATTGTCCATTTGGGTAGACAATAATACTGAGGGATCATTCAACAAAGCTTCACACAGACACACTGTATTTCATCTCACTATACTCTATGCCGCCAACCTAACCATGTGAAGTGGATCTCTAATGCAATATGTGTTCTTCATAGCATCCAATTGACAATTCTATGATAGCATATCTATACATCAATATGAAACTTACTTAATATTACTCTGTGTATATAGGAAAAAATAATATGGATAATATCATATTAGATTAATGGAACTTCATTACAATCCATATATCCTATGTCTCTGTCTCCCAATCTCTTGCTTGCGGTCTATATATTTGTAAATTTTATTTATTTGATTTAGGTGCTGCCCATTTCTAGTCTACAGGTGACTAGATTAATGTTAAGATGACTGCCCGCATTCTAAAAAAAAAAAAAACATTCATGCCATGTTCTCTTATTTTCCAAACTTTAGCATACAATAAATTGGATAAGTGGCAGCTCTATGAGTGGGTAAGGAGAAGGCCCAAGTATGTGTAAAGGCATCTTCTAGATGTAGATCTTACCTGAGGCTGAAGCAAACATGATGCTCACTAACTGCCCAAATTTTGTGGTTTTCAACTGTTTTAACCTTAGGTTTCTATCCATCTCTGCTTATACACGTGCCACACATTCCATATTTCTTTATTCTGGTGTTTACATGGTGTTACAAATCCAACTCCTTGAAGACTCTCAAAGAAAGCTAGTGAAAAAGAGGATGGCATTGAATTGTGAAGTAAAAGAAAATAACTGTTCACAATCAAGTTTTCCATTGCAAACTATCTACCACAATGGTGAAATTCATTTTTTTTTCTACAGGTTCTGTGGCTTGGTGGGCATGGCAGGGGAAGGATACTGCAAAATATTCATTCCAGCCCCACTCTGGGGCCAGCCAGAGGTGGCATTTGCTGGTTCTCAGAACTACTCAAAATTTCCACTACCGGTTCTCCGAACTACTCAAAATTTCTGCTACTGGTTCTCCAGAACCTGTCAGAACCTGGTGGATTTCACCTCTGATCTACCAGTTCCTTCCAAAATACCCTAGAAAGTAGTACTCAATTGAGATTTATGGAACTTTCCCCTGGCAATCTCATAGATTTTGCTGCCACAGCAAGACAAAGTCAAATTTACTCCAGCTCTAAAGCTATAAAGGCTGTAGGTTTAAAGCTTGAATTAAAGCTACTGAAGTGTGACTATATGCTGTTTACTCAAAAGGAAGTTCCATTAAATCACAATCTTGTACGTGCATGCTGAAGCAGAACCTCTATTTGCATTTGCATTTATATTCTTAAAATCACCAAGACATGAGTACCTAAGTAATACTCCACTTTACCCACCATACCTATCCTCAACCCATTGCTTACTCTTGATGAATCCTGACCTCACAAAATCCGATGGCAGGTTGATATGCTACGTCCTGGTATAGTTGCTGGCAAGCTAAGAAGATCCCTATTGGCTGAAGCGCGCATGCCGGCTGGCGGGAGAATAACAAGCACCTGATTGTCTGCCTGTCTGACAGCTAACAGTATAAATAGCTGTCAGACAGGGGGCATCTGTTCTTGTTGTGTAATTAACTAGTTCTGTTAATAAAACCTTGATCGTTACACAAGCCTCCTCTCGTTCCACAGTAGCTTTGAATAAAGCAGATAGGTGAGATAAGATGGTCACACATCTCAAACCCTTGAACTCTTGGTAACTACAGTATGGTTAGGGTGGCCAGCACTCATGAGATCAGCTGAGGCAAGGGGGAATAGTCTTGGAGGTCAGGTATAGTGTCACAGCAAAGAAGGTAATAAAAAAATAAAGCAGTATATAAAAATTAAAAACATAATGTGATGTAACATAACATAGGCTTCCTCACCAGTGGTGGGTTTCAAAATTTTTTTGAACCTACTCTGTGGGTGTGGCCTCCTTTGTGGGAGTGGCTTGCTGGCCATGTGACCTTGTGGGAGTGGCTTGCCGGCCATGTGTTTTCTTTCTTCTCTCTCTCTCTCTCTCTCTCTCTCTCTCTCTCTCTCTCTCTTTCCTACCTTTTGTCTCTCTGTCCCTTTTTCCTTTTTTTCTTTCATCTCTCTCTCACTTTTTCTTTCTTTTTTCTTTTTTTCTTTTTTCTCTCTGTGTGACTCTGTGTGTATGTGTGTGTGTGGGTGTGTGGGTGTGTGAGTGGTGGGTTTCAAAAATTTTTGGAACCTCTTCTGTAGGTGTGGCCTGCTTTCTGGTGGAACCTCTTCTAACCGGTTCTATAGATTTGACAAACCGGTTCTACTGAACTGGTGCGAACTGGTAGGAACCCACTTCTGTTCCTCACATAGATGGCTCTTTTTTAAAATGAACCAGGAAATTGGATTTAAAACCAATTTGGTGACTGCATGTTTGACACCTGTCCTTTCTTCCTAACTATTGTTTAGCATTTAGGTCAGTGATGGCTAACCTTTTTGTCCTTGCGATAGCTCGTGCGTGCGTGCCTGTATCCATAATGAAATGCACGTGTGAACTCTGCCCCCCCCATGCATGCACATGCACCACCACCCCATGACCGTTTTCGACCTAGCAGGCCTCCCTGCAGCCTCCTGGGATCAAAAACAGGCCATGGGCGGGGGATGCTGCACTCCTCCCTGTGTCCTCCAGGTATGTGTGCAAGACCCCCCTGTGTATGCATGTGTGTCTCCTATATGCATGGCAGAGACCCAAAAATCAGCTGACTGGCAGGAGGCGCATCCCGTGGTGAAGCTGAGCTGGGGCAACAGCTGACATCCCCACAGAGAGGGCTCCATGTGCACCCGTGGCATATGTGCCATAGGTTCACCATCATGGATTTAGGTTCTTCCAGTACATAAGAGAACTGTTTTTTTCCTTTATTCGACAAGCATTACAAAATAACTTTTTTATTTTATTTATTTATTATTGCATTTATTGCTGCCCATCTTACTATGAAGTGGCTCTTTTGATCCTAGTCCTTGCACCTGTAACTGGGAAAATGAATTGCCCTGGTAAGGTTTGAGGTTCTATTTGATGGTGCTCTTGGACAAGAGAATCCCATTGACATGAAATAGGGGTGGGGGGAGCTCAAGAGAAATAGCAAACCTTAAGGAAGTTGTGGCCTCAGCAGCAGCAGCTTTATTTATCAGAGTAATTTTTGCAATGTTGTGCAGGCTGGGAAATGATGAAGACAATTAGGAACAGTAGGTCTATGGGCTGCAGGAACCATTTCACGCCACATACTGGCAGGAGTTCCCATGGTTTGCTACAGAATATTAAGGCTTACATATGAAGCATTTAGCAAATAACGCAGCCTTGAGATATTGATGCAGAACAGCCAAGAAATCTCTCCCTACTCTGAACCTCACCAGTGAATTCCAACATCTGGAGGCAAGCAGCCTGGAGAAATGCAATCTACACTTAAGTTGAATCAATTATGTTTTATTAATATTTTCTTTTGGTTGGTTGATAAAACTAGACTAAGCCATATTCATCAATGAGATGCACATGTGTAGGCTGTTCTCCATGTCCTCAAATGTTCACCTAGCAGGCATTCATAGAGAGGAAAACAAATTGTTTGGAATCATGCCTTCACCATAAAATGTGAATCCTGGGACCCCCCTGAATAGATCCATTTGTTTTCTTGGCATCAGTACAGAACGTTTAACAGAATACTTTTTCTACTTTCCGGTCTAGACTCTTTTCTAGTGGTCTCTCATCCAAGTTCAAAATGGAGACAACCCAGCTTAGTTTTCAAAATTAACCAAGATTGGCTAGATGCTAACACTGTGATGGTGAACCTATGGCATGCACGGGCACCATGGGTGGCACACAGAGCCCTCTCTGTGAGAATGACTAGCTCTACTGTGCATACACGGGTGCCTACTGCCAGTCCAGTGGTGGGATTCAGTCAGTTCACACCTATTTGGGAGAACCAGTTGTTAACTTTCTAAGCAGTTCGGAGAACCAGTTGTTGGAAGAAATCTCATTTTGTTTGTTTTCCACTTTACAGGGCTAATCCTGTATGGAAAGCGGGAAGGAAACATTCTGGTGTTGTTTCTAGCCTGATCTTTATTGCCCTGCTTACAGAAACTGCCTGTCAGGTGCTCCTTCATTTAATAATCAAGAAAGAAACCATTCAACTCCATGCTTAGAATTAAGTGTACTTTTACTAATTACAAATGATGAGTAGCAAAGCAAAGCTGAATCTGAGTAAATTGGCGCGAAAGCAATAGATATCATGTATAATTCAATCCCCTCCCCTTGGCACCCCTTTTCATAGTCCAATAATAATTCACCCAACCATCAGGTGGGAGATGTCTTCAAAAAGCATCATCAGGGTGGAAAGCTGGACAGTTGGCCTTGGTGGGAAACTCCCTTCTTCCACATGCACAGATAGATAGTCAGGACAGCTCCTAATAACAATCCTCCAGTACATAATGATTCCCCTCCCAAATACCATGCCCCCCCCTCCCCGTTTCAATGGCAGCCGAAAAACAGCAGCGAAGCAGAGGCTGACACTGCCTCTCCGTTACATTGTAACAGCTAAGGCGGAAGCATCCATCGACCTGAGTGACCTTGAGTTGGCCATGCCTACCCAGTCACATGACCACCTAGCCCCCAGATGGTCATTAGAGCAGAGAACTGGTTGTTAAATTATTTGAGTCCCACCACCGCGCCAGTCAGATGGTGTTTGGGTCTCTGCCATGCATGTGTGAGGGACGGGGCACATGTGGGGGACAGCTATGCACATGTGGGGGTGGGGCGCATAAGTGGGTGGAGACTCGCATTGCATTTTGGGGTCTCATGCCCCATTTTGGCTTCCAGGTTGTCATGCAATGACAAAAAGGTTAGCCATCACTGTGCTAACACATACCTTCATTACCAAAATTCATTTTATTCTGTTTATTTATCAAACAAAACAGTTTCAAAATTTATCCCTCCCTCCCCACCTATCTCATCCATCTTTTATTTGTTGAACACAATGAGTTTTCCTCTTCAATTGCCATCTATACTGTCCTTCCAACACTATTACCGGTAATCAAGTAAGGATTGCTTTATGTGTTTTTAGCATTTAAAAAGTTTCTTTCCTCTACATTAACAAGAACCATTACATATTAAACTACCAATTAAGGCCAAATTGGTCAGTTGCAAAAGTTCATGTCAAATTTTGCTTATATTTGCTTTTTTCCATGAAAATGTTTTGCTGTAAATTGGAATTCTTTCATCTGGAGTACACTTCTTTTCCTTCAAAGATATATTTCATAATGAGCTTAATTAACAAGAACAACCAAGCAATTGAAAAGATTAGGATTATCTCCTTAATGGTTGCATTATTTTTAATGAGATTTACATAACAGTTTGTCTTATTTTATCAAATGAGTGCATTACTCCTTTTCAATAGCTTTTGCAGTGAGTCGTATCTGTGCCTTTGGAGAGATAGTAAAGCCCATTTTACACAAACAAATAAACACAGAACCAAATGTTTCACTTGAAAAAATTCTCATCAGTTTTCAATAAAGCTGGATTTGCTTTATCTAGTTAACCATTTTCTGACTCTAGCTCTGGCTTTGTTTCTATTTCTTCTTTTAATTAAGAGTTTGCTATTAAAAGTTGAAGGAATTATTTACAACCCTTCAGTCATTCATATGAATGACTAATGATGAATTGGTTAAAATGCATCATTTCTTCTACGAAAAAGCTTCAGCCAGTCTTCTTTCTTAATTGTCAACACAATCATTTCATGCTGGGGCACAAAGTTTATTTCAGGGCCAAAGGAGCGCTGCAGTTGGCTTTGATGGGCTAGTTTCCTATTCCCAAAAAATGAGTGGAACCAGAGCAAAGAAATATTCTATTTATGTTCAAGTGAATATGCATTAATTAAATATATTTAACAGGCACAGTATATTTCTTAGGAATTTAAAATGCTTGACTTCCATCACATTAAATATTGCAGTTTGTGAATAACATTTTGAGAGCCCCTGAGCACTTGAAGTCTTTCTTATAGTTCTTTTGCCTGGTATAAAGGTTGGTAATTTTCATGAATAGAGACAATGGGTTTCATTTCCAGTGATGAAGTGGGCTCTGAAGTGTATAAATTATATAAGGGATAGAATAGAATCAAGTTTTACATCCTGTCCCCCAAAACAGCCTGCTGAATTCCTATTAAAAACCCTTTATATTCTTTTTTCTATCCAGTGATTATGTTCATGCATTATTTTTTTCCTATGCCTCTCAATGTAGTAAACAGAGTGAAAAGTCCTTCCCCACTGCCTCAAAGAAATACTTCCCTACTGTGTGTAGAGCTTACAAGGACATACACCCCTATAAACGCCCAGGAAAGCCTTGTTTTAATGAGCTAATTATGGAAGGAGGTACCTGTCATTCAGGATTTTTTTTTTAAATCAAAGATCAGGGCATTTCTGTCATTTGTGCAATGACCTCATCATGTAAACGATGTAATTGCACCATTTACCATTGTACTTCATTACACCATTTGTAATTGCATCTCATTACCCAAAGATTGTAAATCACAGTGGAAGTTTGGTCTAATGCAAGTTAAGTCCAAGAGTTGTGGTGGCGCAGTGGTTAGAATGCAACATTGCAAGATAATTCTCCTGACTGCCAATTGCCAGCAGTTCGAGTCTCCCTGACTCAAGTTTGACTCAGCCTTACAAGGTCAGTAAAATGAGGACCCAGATTGATGGGGGCAATACGCTGATCTGTAAACTGCTTAGTTTAAAAGCATTGTGAAGCAGTGTATAAGTCTGTTATTGCTATTGCATCAAGTTCTTGTATAAATAGAGGTTCCTCTGTACTTAAAATATGTACAAACAAAGATATGGACTCAATCCAAGCTAAATATTCTCAATAGGGACCTAGTTCATACACCAGGCAAAGACACAGTTTGTTTCATAATAATATTTTTTTGAATAACTCCTACCAAGTTCACACAATTTGGTAAACCAGTGTCAGCCAGTCGAGGTAGGTAAGACCTGGAAAGATAAGTTACAAGGAGTTTTAGAATTTACCTTATTATGGTTAAGGTACTGTAACAGAATCTGGAAAACCAAAGTCAAATTGGCTCTATCTCAACTTATGCCTAATATAATCAAGGTGAAAATGCTTTTAAATGCTTTTAATTTCTTTCTCAAACCGTCTACTTTTTCAAGAGGCAAACATTTTTTCCTCTAATAGCTTGGTACTTTCTTATTTATTTATTTGTCAACAAGTACAAGGAAACAAGTATGAAAATATATGAAAAATGGCACAAAATAATGGTTCACCCACAAAAGGGCGAATGACAAAAGTGCGCCTGACTAAACCACGGTGACAAAACTGCGAGTTCTAAAGCGCGCTGATGAATGAGCGCTGAAGCGTGCCGACAACAGCGCGCCGACAGAAGCGCGCTGTAACCCTAACCCTAAACCTAACTCTAACCCTAAACCTAACCCTACCCCTACCCCTACCCCTACCCCTACCCCTACCCCTAAACCTAAACCTAAACCTAAACCTAAACCTAAACCTAAACCTAAACCTAACCCTTACCTTAACTTAAATCACGCTGTTGTCAGCGCGCTGTTGTCGGCGCGTTGATGACATCATGGTTTTAGCGCCGTGGTTTTGTCAGCGCGCTTTTGTCATGCGCGCATTTGTCGGGTCACACAAAAATAATGGATATAAATAAGCAAAACATAGCCATAAACACATAAAAAGAGTACATATAAATGGGGCAGTAGGACAAGGATGGTATAGGCATGCTGGTGCGCTTATGCATGCCCCCTTAGGGACCTCTTAAGAAATGCGTAAGGTCTACGGTAGACAGCTTAAGGCAGAAGGTATGGGGGTTAGAGCAACTAACAATACGATCAGGTAGGGTATTCCACACATTTAATACTCTATTGATGAAATCCTTTTTCCTGCAAACAAATTTAGAACAGATTACATTTAATTTCTATCTATTGATAGCCCTTGTGTTATTGCAGTTGAAAAAAAGTAGTCATTAACAGGTAGCAATAGCAATAGCAATAGCAGTTAGACTTATATACCGCTTCATAGGGCTTTCAGCCCTCTCTAAGCGGTTTACAGAATCAGTATATTGCCCCCAACAACAATCCGGGTCCTCATTTTACCCACCTCGGAAGGATGGAAGGCTGAGTCAACCCTGAGCCGGTGAGATTTGAACAGCCAAGCTGCAGAACTGCAGTCAGCTGAAGTAGCCTGCAGTGCTGCATTTAACCACTGCTCCACTTCGGCTCTCGTAGGTAGGACCTTATGGCAGATTATCTTGTGCACTAAGCTCAGGTCGTAACGTAGACAGCATAATTCTTCCTCTTCTGAAATTAACCCACATTCCTTCACAACCAGAAACCAAGTTTGCAAGCCATAATTGAAATGGTAAACAGATATTATACCAATCCCCCCCCCCAAAAAAATCACAATTTATTTTAGTGTAGTATTTGTAGCCAGACACTATGATTAGGGAGGTAAGATAAACCCAGCTCCATATTACTAAGTGTAAGTTGTATACTTTAGTACTATCTGAAAATTAGTAGGGCTTTGATCTTACTTAACTTTAGCTGTTGCTTTTTTCTGTATGGTATTGGCTAGATTATTTAATTATTCTATATACTTCTGTTTCTGAAAATAAAAAAAAAATGAATTCAAAGAGTCATTATAACAATTCCTTTTTCATGAAAAATCAAAGAAAAAACAGAGAGAAGAGGATTCTCTGATAGGGTTGGTGATGTGATGTTCAATCTTTTGTCTTGGCCAAATTGGATTTTTTTTTTCAGAGAAACATAATTTCATTGAGTTTCCAAGGACTGAATAATAAAAGCTGAGTGCAGTTTTTAAGGCCTTCCAGAATACTTTTTTTTTCTTTTTAAAAAATGCTTGCTGACAGCAATAAAGCTCTTTGAGAACCTGAATATGTATTTTAAAGTTTGCTAACTTCCTCATGGCCATGCCATGTCCTTATATACTACCTGAATCACATGGAGAAAAATGATATCAGTTACCAAGCTGTTCCTGTCTACATAAACTGCATGAATATTTATAATTTTATTTATTTAATTTATATACCACTATCAAGCAGCTTTGGGTGTAATACCCATTACATCATGGCACAATGCTGAAGCTTTTCAGTTTATTTTATGGCTCTTATTTTAGTGTCCATCAAAGGATGATGATCATTACTAGATATAAACTTTTTTTTTTCTGAGAGAGACATTCAGGGGAAGGGAAAGTGGTTTTTACTTTTGGCTAAGTGGAAAGGGCCTAATAATGACTTTCTCTATTTGCAATTACCAGCTGCTATTAGTTTTTAAAATCCACCCATATATTATTATATATTATTCAGCCCTTTAAATGAATTTATAAACCATATGGGGCCTTTCTATCAGTGTATTAACTGCTGAGTTCCTGAAAATTTGCAATGTGTGCTCACTTTAAAAGATTTTGGGTATACCTGTGTATCCATTTAATCTATAATGTCTACCCCCCCCCCCCAATACCTTCTATCAACCATGTGTTCTTCTGGATGGTAACAGTTTCAGCATGTACTAAGGAGTAGGTCCCAGAATTAATGTATCAGCCACAAGGTTTGTCATAAGTCAAGTTGTTATCTACAATTTTATTTTTTTAATGCTGAAATCATGAAAGGTGGTTTTATGTTGAATGTGGTAACCACAAAAAAGAAAAGAAAAAAGAAAGAAACAATATATCTCTGGAGATTTTCACATAAGGGAATGTAACCAAACATCACGCCAGAGGATACCAAGAGCCAATTACATTGCTGACTTCTTTATTGCTTCAGATGAACATTTCATATTTGTTTTATTTGTAGCAGGTTACTCTGTAATTAAAACCCTGCATTCTTAGTTTGGTTGGGCTCCTGAATTATGGAACTGTGAATGCCCTGGAGTTCTACCATATACCATTAGCTACTATATCTTTGCAGTTACTCAACAGAAGTTCTATAAATAGTGGTACGTGAATGTCCATGTAAATGCTAATATAAATATGGAATCTGAATAGCTTGATAATTATGATTTAATTGTGGGAGAACAAGAGAATTACACCGGAGTATCTTTGAACTGATGCAAATCTTCTTCCTGATTAGAGGTGTCTCTGAAATTGTTTCCAGATGGTTCCCTATATTTTAGAGTACTGTATAGTGTTGAAAACCACTTTTGTGTATTTGCTTTCTGAATTTTATACAGAATACTGTGTGTATGCAGTGTTGCTGCAGTCCTGATACTTGTTTTGTATCTTTTTCATGCCAAACCTGATAAAATCACATGTACTGCATGTACTGATAAAACACTGATTATATATATTATATATTCCTCTAGATTTAAACTTTGCAGAGTTGTATTAATGTATAAGTTGTGAATGTCTATACTCTGGTACGAAGCATGGATGTAAAATTAGTGTTAACTAAATGCATTTCATAAGAACTACAAATGTTGTTAAGGATTTCCTATGATTACTCCAAAATAATTGATATGCAGCTGATAAATATCAGCCATAGGATCGAGACACCAATCAGACATATCCTGGAAATCATATACATGCAGTATTCTTTACAATATGCACTGCATAACCTGTCATTACTGGATGGTTTGTGTTCTTATTATATTTCACTGAATCAGGCACAAAAGATTTATCTGAGAAGCTTTGATTGATCTAATCCTTTTAAAGAGCTTTGATATGTGTTAATGAAGGCATTTTCTGCTTACAATGCAGTACCTTTATTTCCGATCGTCAGTTAACCTGACACTGCAGCCTATTTTGATATTGGATTTGAAGCATGCTTTTGTATGCAGCAATAATCATATCCAGGGTATTCATTTTCAAGTTTATTAAGTGGGAAGACTATAAATATGCATGGAAAAAAAACTATGCTCACAATAGTTCTTGCTATTATAGCATGATATTAATTTTCACTATACAACTCTATCAAGCATGAATTTGTAAAGTCCTGGGGCATAGTGTGTTGAGCGATGGTTTATGTTAACAGAGTATTCATGGAGTGTTGATTGAGTCTATATGCATTATCTATTCAGAAATGTATAGACTGCATGTATAGACTCTTTTTATTATAGAATTCTAGACATATGGTCTTTTATTCAAGCACAGGACAAAGTCAGAATTGCTTAGCTTTCGAAAGACCATTGCAACGTGTCTCACTAGATCATGCTGTAGTACTTATAAAAAATAGGTTTCCTGTATTCTAAATCATTCTATTCAGTTTCTTTTTCTTTTTTTGTCAAAAGAGATTTATTTTAAAAACCCTCTTAGTCTGATTATGCTTAATTTTTTTCTTTTAATATTTCTCTTGGTATGAATTTTGAGCTTATTTCATATGAGGGAAGTGGTAAAGTATGCTGTTGTTGAGTGATCTTTTCATCACTCTGAACCCACCCTGGCTGCCTACCCTTCTTAGTCAGAGAATAATAATAATAATAATGAGAGGAATTCCTTCATGGTTTTATTGAAATGTGAGAAGCCAGAGAGGCTGCAGTCCATTTGAGAAATGGGAGTCACTGAGAGTTGGACAGCATATTAATTGAATATGTTAATAAGATTGGTTGCAGAGTCAGAGAGATGTTGAGAATGTGTTTCATATTTTTATCCACATACAGAGTCCTTCCCAAGGCAGATGTTGTTCTTTGATGGTGTTAAAGGTTAAATATTAATATAATTACTACCGTTATCTCTTTTATTCATTAAATATGAAAGTCGGTCAATTGAACATTTAAAAATGCATCACAAATATCACTGAGTGGTGCCAATGGTTGATGCGAGTTGCTGCCAGCATCCTAGGTATCAATCAAGTATCTTCATGAAATGTATTATGTTCTGAGTAATGCAGTTTTTTGCAGTTCTGCTGGTGTTATTGCAGGAAGCTGCAATTTCTTGATGTATTTTATAAAATTCTTGGACATGGTACGAAGTGCCCCCATGACAACGAGTATCATTGTTACATGTTTCATCCATAATCATGTAGTTTCAATGGTCAGGTCACGATATTTCGTGATTTTTTCCAGTTTTTTTTTCTTTGATTCTGGCGTCTCCCGGTACAGTAATATCAATAAATTGTAAGCTTCAGTTTTCAACAACTGTGATATCTGGAATGTTGTGTTCCAAATGACAATCCATCTGCATTTGAAAGTCCCACAAGATCTTCACCTTCTCATTTTTGACACCTTTTTCCATTTTATGTTCCCATGACATTTTGGATAAAGGTAAGTCGTATTTTTTACATAATGACAAGTGGATTAATTTAACAACTTGGTCATGTCTACTTTTGTAATCAGTTAGTGTGATTTTGCTGCACTCACATATTAAATGTAAAACAGTTTCATCTTTGTCATTGGTATATATTTTTCTACTCCTGAAATCAGCTTGCTAGTTATATCTCTCACGTATATGCATATATATATAAGTCTAAGCAAAATTAAAGAAGGTAATGTTTGCAATATTTAAATTAAAGTATTGCTTCTATTTCTGGATCAAGGTCTTCTCAGGATTTTGTATGAAACAGATTTGGTTCACAAATTCATACATTAAGATGTTTAGGAGAAATAATAACAAATCTTTTAAAATCATTTCTTTGTTTACTCAGCACCTGGATAGCATGTAACAGGTTAAAGAATGATAAAAATCCTCTCAGCTATTTTGAAGAAGGATGAATAATGGGGAATTCTGAAATGAGACTTAGTATTTCAATATGTGATTACTGCAATTTGCCTTACAATTTATTTTCTACACAGTGAAGCAGATGGAAAGCAATAGAAATCTGTAAATTGTATTGAGTTGGCTTTATATAGTCTATTATATATATATATATATATATATATATATATATATATATATATAGATAGATAGATAGATAGATAGATAGATAGATAGATAGATAGATAGATAGATAGATAGATAGATAGATAGATAGATAGATAGATAGATATAGATAGATATAGATAGATATAGATATAGATATAGATATAGATATAGATATAGATATAGATATAGATATAGATATAGATATAGATATAGATATAGATATAGATATAGATATAGATATAGATATAGATATAGATATAGATATAGATATAGATATAGATATAGATAGATATAGATATAGATATAGATATAGATATAGATATAGATATAGATATAGATATAGATATAGATATAGATATAGATATAGATATAGATATAGATATTAAAGTCACAACCCCTGGTATGCCCAAATATGGGAGGAAGGTCACACTTCCACTCTCTGTCTTCGGCTCGTCACAAGAGACCATCCAGACAGAAACCCAATATTTTTTACTGTTGCCTTTTTGTTATATTTGTTATATTTATGCTGATAAATAAATAAAGGGAGACTAGTATAGATCTATTTCAAGCTATTTAGCTCTCATCAGCTAGCCACACCCTTACTGGAGCACAGGTTCGATTCCCAGTAAGGGTGTGGCTAGCTGATGAGAGCTAAATAGCTTGAAATAGATCTATACTAGTCTCCCTTTATTTATTATATATAATCTCTCTCTCTCTCTCTCTCTGTGTGTGTGTGTGTGTTGTATTTGTGCTGATAAATAAATAAAGGGAGACTAATATAGATCTATTTCAAGCTATTTAGCTCTCTTCAGCTAGCCATACCCTTACTGGGATTCGAACCTGGGAATATTTGGGCATACCAGGGGTTGTGACTTTAAAAACACACACACACACACACACACACATATGTGTATGTGTATGTGTATGTGTATGTGTATGTGTATGTGTATGTGTATGTGTATGTGTATGTGTATGTGTATGTGTATGTGTATATGTATATGTATATGTATGTATGTGTGTGTATATATATATATATATATATATATATATATATATATATATATATATATATATATATATATATATATATATATATATATATATACTATTACATTATATAATCTATTACTTTCAAAAAGCATGTTTCCAATTAAAACTTTCAATGACCAAAAGAGGCACTGAACACTTTTGATCTGATTAACATGCAGGTATTGCATTCATTTCTAAATTTGACAAATAAAATATCCATTTTTGATGCTGATAAAAGTATTGCAATAGCATTTAAATTATCCTATCTAATAATTGACCAAAATATTATAGAATAATAACAGTAAGGTATAAATGTCAAGACAAAATGTTCTCAGGGAATAACTAAGGTCCAATTTATATTAATATCCTTATTCTGAGTCCTGAAATGTAAATTTACATGTAGAATATTTCACTTTAAAGATGGCTTGAGACTAACTCTCATTAGCTTGTTAATTCAGCAAGGTATATGCAATGTCTTATTTGCATATACTTCATTTTGCTCTAACATGATGAGTCTATTGCTCATTCAAATATCATCCAAATCCCCAATAGGACTAATATGTACTATAGTTTAAGTATCATTGAGCATAAATTTTCTATGGTAGAATAATATGGTCAATTGCATCAATGTTGCATCTAATTAGGCAGAATGAAATCCAACTAAATAAAGTAACTGAATAGCCAATTAATGATTATTATTATTATCGAGGACACAGGCAATAATTAGAGGGCATTACTTTCTCATTGTACTGTGGAATGAGGCAGAAAAACATTGGAGGGCAGAAGTGATGAAATGCAGAATTCCACTGAAATCTCTAAGCTGACCTGATCTTGGAACTTAGAGAGAATGAAATTTCATCAATCTAGAAATTGCCTCCTTAACTCTGTTAGCTTCTGGGGGAGTTTTTTTCTCCACTTCCAGAGGAAATATCTGATATGGATCCAAATAATCTAAGATTCAGGTCTAGGCATGGAAGAGACTACCTTTGTCATTCTTATAGATCAGGGTTCAGGGTGGACTTCAAAATTTTTAACAAGGGGTTCTCTGCCTGGTGCTGGGTTAGCGTGGCCATAGTGGGCGTGGCCATGTCAGCCTCCTGCACCACAACGGTGTGTGTGTGTGTGTGTTTGTTTGTTCTCCCCGGGATCCGAAGGTTTTTGTTGAGCCTCTGGGAGGGTGAAAACGGCCTTCCCAAGTTCCAGAGGCCCTCTGGAGGCCAGAAACAGGCCCATTTCTAGTCTTCCCGAACTTCCAGTAGGCCCATTTTTCAACCTTCCTGAGCCTCTGTGCATGCCCTGCACTTATCAGCATCCAAAACGGCCCATGTGGGGGACTCCTGAGAGGGATAGGGTGTGTGGGACCAGCCAGGAGTAGGATTTGGAGGTTTTCGGAATTGCAAAGAATCTTAGCTAGATGTTCTCCTGAACCCTTATAAACTCCCAGCAGCCCACCCATGTATAGGGCTGTTAAACTCACGGTGTGTGGGCCGGATGTGTCATGTTCTGGCCATGCCCAAGTCCAGTTTAGCAAAGGGAAAAAAGTCCTGATATGTCATGTGATGCCACTGTGACAATATGAATTTGACACCCATGCTGTAGATGATCTTTATTGAAGATATGGGCCTGGTCTTGTTGGACCTTTCAATGGTTTTTCTTTTTTTTTTCTTTTACCATTGAGCATGGTATTGTTAGGTATTGCATGGGTCAGGAGTTGGGAATTCCTTTTTTCTCATGGATTCTATGTTTTTTTTTTTCTCTGCTAGTGGCCTCTGTTAATGGTGGTAGGGGATAAAAATAGCCTGGTGGTTGCTTTCTTAGGAAGCTTTTGACAATTTGGGGTTTGATATGGTCAGTATGCTGATGACACTCATCTTTACATTGTGAGAGGCTCTCATAATTTTGTTTCTATAACTGAAGACATAGATTGAATGGAGAATTGAACTCTCTACTTTACTTTATTGTCATTGTACATATATACACAGTTTGCACATACAACGAAATTCACATAACACCCAGAAACCAGGCCCAACACATAACAATCACCAAACACACTCCCACCCAAGCATCCACACAACAGACCAAGTAGTGCTGTCCAATAGCTCACTGATGGTGGCCCTTTAGTTCATTGTTGAGTACAATTATAGATCTGGGATAAAATCTATTCAGAAGATGTGTGGTCCTAGTTTTAATTGTTCTGTATCTTCTGCCAGAAGGCAACAGTCTAAAAAGATTGTAAGCAGGATGGGAAGAGTCTCTGAGAATGTTATGCAACTTCATCAAACAGTGAGATGTGAAGATGTCATCCAGGGCTGGTAGCTGGAGCCTGGTGATATTCTGGGCAGTTTTAATGATTCTCTGTAGAGCTTTTTTTGTCCGCTGCAGAGCTCTTCCCATGCCATGCAAGAATGCCATATGTCAGGACACTCTCAATAGTGTTGCAATAGTGGGACAGAAGTAGATGCTGAGATAGATTTATCTTCCTCAGCATTGTCAGGAAGTACAGCCTCTTCTGTGCCTTCTTCACAAGCATGTTAGCATTCGGAGATATAAATGCCCAGAAATTTAAAACTATCAACCCTCTCCACCTCCTCACCATTTATGTACAATGATAAATATGCATCTCTCTTCCTCCTGAAGTCAATTATAAGTTCTTTAGTTTTTAAGATGGAGTTGTTGTTTATATAACCAAGTTCTTTTTCAGCCCCAATGAGGATTCTAGGTAGAGAAGCTCTATTGTTTTTAAAGAGAAGGCCTTTCTGGATTTGCACCTCCTGTCCAAATGCAGCCTTATCAAGGGCAGAAAGACCTTGTTTACAATCTCTTAACTCCTAATCTCCTTCTGTACATCTAGACACTTGGATGTTTGCCAGCAATTGCAATTGGAAACATTGTGACACCTGTACTGCTTTTAAATATAAAGTGCTAGTCTTAACCTAATAAATATAGTCTCTCTCCAGGTTACGTACAAAACTACATTTCTCCACTGGAATCAGCCTGACAATTGGGAGTAGTATTTTTATGCCTTTGAGTTATTGTTAGTTTGCTCTGTATGTGTGTGAGTTTTCACCAGTCACTCCTGGTGGCTGCTTGGATTTGTCCATGCAGTTTATTTTGTAAGATTTTGGAAGTGGTTTGCCATTGCCTTCTCTTTCCTAGGGCTGAGGGAGCGTGTTACTCAAAGTTACTCAGCTACCCTTGTACCTAAGACAGGGCTACAACTCCCAGGCTCCTGGTTTCTAGCCAGATGCCTTAAACCAGGGATGTCAAACTTGTGTTGTCACAGTGGTGTCATGTGACATATCACAATTTTCCCCCCTTTGTTAAACTGGACATGGGCATGGCCAGCACATGATACATCCTGTCCGTGGCCCCAGAGTTTGACATCAATGCCTTAAACATTACATCAAACTAAATCTCTTGTTTGCTCCCCCACCCCCATCAGACAAACAATAAAATAAATTGGACTGGCTGTGGTTACAAAAGGGGACAAGATCTGTCTATCTGAATTTGCAAGTACATATTTCATAGTGCAAGCTTCTTTAAAAAAATCTATATTCATTTAAACTTCTATTTGTGTCAATATTATAGTTCTTTTTCCTTGAAAAATTATAAGTAAAATAGCAGAAGAAAGAGAAGCAGAAAGGGAAAACATATTTGATACAAATTTAGTACAATAAAAGAAACAAAAGCCGACATTTCATTGGAGAAATTAGGAGAAACAAGATAGAAGATGAAGGAAATAGGGGATTTATGAACAAGCAAGAAGTATGAAATTCTCTCCATCTGAATTTCTTGGTGTCATCTTTGGAAGAGGGGAAAGTTGAACCTAACAAGAATGACACCTTTGATTCCCAACTAGGTCACCTTGGGTGATGTTCAGGTACAGTTATGGGCTGTTACAAGATCTATTCCTCTGAACACAAAAGGCATTGTAAGAAAGCTCTGACTCCAGAATTAAGTAAAGGGAATGAACTATTTTATCTGAAAGCAAGAGACATACCAATTCTGTTCATGGAGAAAGTCATACATATTCACTGATCATATTAGGTCTTTTTCATGGTCTGCAAAATTTGAGGCCAGTTTGGTTTAGTCAAAAAGGAAAACAAAGGTTCTAAAGGTCTCAAGTGAAGCTGATTCATATCAAATTGGGCCTCTGTTTCACCCTGCCCAGAGTGATCGAATTTGTTTGAAAGCAAGTTTTTAGAATTCTAGAAAAAATGGAGGCTATTCTCTTCTTCATCCCAGTTTATTTGATAATGTCAAACACAGAATCTTAGCAAATGATGAGCAACTGAGAAACAGCTCATAGTTCCCCCAGTCTTCCCTTATATATATTCAAATTGTTCAGGAGAAAACAGTGTGATGATACAGTTGCTACCCAAAAAATTTTCTATGTTATTCCTCTATTTCAGAAAAGGATCATACGAATGTAGACATAGAAGTTTGACAAGGAAGACTATAAATTATATCCATGAATCTCAGAAGATGCTTGGTGAAAAACATTGAGAAAGAGAGCAAAGAACAGAACAGAAAGTTCCACCAGAAGTTTGGTAGAAAAATATTTTTGTGTTTATGTGCAAACAGATGAAATTTCAGTCCTTTTTGAAAAAAATAAGTTTTAATATTAAAAAAAAACATTGATGAAATTGAGAAGCAATCCAAGTGCAAATGGAAACACCTGTTTTTCTCTGATATGCACATCCTGCTGAAGATCGAAATAAGTCCCAGGAGAAAGATAGGCAAGCCCGTTACGTCTGATGAGAATTCTGTGAGAAAAGAATAACTGTGACTTTTTTCTTTAAAAGAGGGTGTATATTCAGAGAGAAGGAATTTCCCTCACTATTTTGCTAATGTTAATAGCCCAAGATATTTATTGTTTAAACAAAGCTCCATTGTTTATCCATTTCTGTCCCTCTGACTTGATTCTCCAAAGTAATTATTATCTATCTCAGTACAACTATAATATTCTAGCTAAGCACAAATTTAACAATAACAATTTATTACTGGGAATGAAGAGCATTTGCTGTTCTTAAGGAAAAGGCATCTATATGGGAGGCAGAGCTCCAAGACTATCGATTAAAAGAAACATGATAGTGGGTTCACTGCCAGGCCCAACCAAGAACAATTGCAAGGCAAAGTTGCAATGACTTGATGAGTCGGTAAGAGTGAATCTGCTATTTCTAGCTTGCAAATTTCCAGACCATTTTCAGACTCTTTTTATTCTAAACTAGCTGATAACTCGGCGTTGTCCGAGTATTTATTTATAAAGGGGGAATGTCTGGACCAAATGTAATTTCTAATGTCGGATTCTCCCCCTTACCAAAAGGAGCCCCCTTGTGGAATACTGTGAAGCCATTATCATGGCAACTCTACTGTGCTGTACAGTAGAAGCCCTTTGAAGGCACAACAGGCTATATCATAACAGAAAACACAAACCAAGGGATATTAGGGGTATCTTACCCCCACAGTATTTCCGGAGAGTAAGTCATGTACATATATGTTGTGGCCCAGCAGGATCCAGTTGAGCTGCTGATGGACTCGGATAGTGAGGAACCATATGAGTCTGCCATGGAAGATATGGAGGATCCTGTGCAGGGTTCAGACTCAGAGCTGGGACCAGAGAGGCTGGTTGGCCACCAGTAGGCGCCTAAAGCATGGAGCAGTGTGGAAGATCAAAGGCAGTTTGTCCCTGATACTCGATTGAGACAGGCTGAGAAACGCAAGCAGCAACTCTGTAGGCAGTCTCATAGAAGATAATTACGTACAGGTGGTTGTGGATGGGCCTCTCCCAAGAGGGTTTATAAGTGAGGCATTAGGAGGGGACATTTGCAGGAAACAACCGTTCAAACTAGTATTGAGTAAATCTGTCTGTATTCTAGCCGTGTCATGTGGGTTATCTGCGTTGCTTCATTGGAACTTTCTGGGTTGCTGCCAACTTATTATTTTGAATGTGAGTTGCCTGGGCCCTCATCCAAAGGATTTGTTATCACATTAATTAAATAGTGGCAAACAGCCAAGCCTGTGTACTGGTTTATTCACAGGCCGTGTGTGTGTGTGTGTCAGAACACACACACACACACACACACACACACACACACACACACATGGAGTTTAGCTCCACAGATGGCAGCTCTAGACACAAACAATAGAAATAGGGGCCCTGTTGCCGAGGAGGGCTCCACCGAGCTCCTCAGAGATCTGGTCTGTATATCTAAATAAGATCATAGATAGCACCCCTTTTTGGCTAAGAAAGGGGCAGGGAGGATAGCCCCGTAGGTTAGGATCTAATCGTAAGCCACAGCCTTTTTTCTTTTATGGCTGTGGAAAGAGATTAGATCCGGCCGAAGCGGAGCTTTTATCTCCAGCCATTTCTTCTCAGCTGCCTTTTTTTTTTTTGGCAGCCCCAGACAGGCTAGCCCCCCCCCCCAGGACAAGACAAAGTTTTTTCAAGCTAGAATTGATACGGGCGGGTCCCACCCCTGTGAGATTTATGTTTTTATTACTATCGTAAATACCAGCACCATTCGTCTTAGAGACTTCTTTGTCTAAATAGACCTCAAAATGGCGATTTCTCTCCGTGGATGATTGATGTACTTAGCCGGTGTTATCTCCCTGCAGACTGCTCCTTAACAAAATAAATTTTTCTTTTTTGGAAATAGAGGGGAGCGAAGCTCTGCTTACTTGCTTATTTATTATGCCACCCAAGTCAAGGAAGCGTCTTGCTACAAAAGAATTTAAAGAAACACAGCCTTTGTCTCCTGTGCCTTCTGCTGGGGAACTTTTAACACAGGAATATCTCCTTAAAATGCTTAACGCTTTTAAGACAGAAATCAGGGAATTTGTATTGGAATTATATGATGATTTAAAATCTAAAGTTAATCAAATGAAGGCGAATACGTTTGCAGCTGTGTCTGCCCTGTCAGATTATTCTGCTGAAATAGAGAACAAATTGGAAAGTCTGGAGAAGGCTAACTTAAATTTGACTACCAATATTGAAATTTTACAACAGAAAATTAGAGACAATGAGAAACAGCTTATGGTGATAAATTTTAATAGGAAGGCATCTGCGATAAGGGTCAGGGGATTCCGTGAAAAGGAGCAAGAGAATTTGAAACAGACCTTTGCTGAAGCCTTCAGCCATGCGCTGGGAAGCCCGGGACTTAACTTTGATTGGCAGATTCGGAAAATCTATCGCCAGAACTCATTGATAGCGGAACAGCGACAGCTCCCGAGGGACATAATTATACATTTCTCTACAAAAGAATCTAGAAATGCGATCGTGCAAAAATTTCATAATAACAGGCTCCGAGTTGAAGGCCAAGACCTGATTGTTTTTAAAGATATTCCTTCTCAGATGCTGAAAGCAAGAAGGGATTACGCCTTTTTAACTAAGGAGCTTAGGAGCCAACAGATTCGATACAGATGGGAGGCCCCTGCCGGTATCACAGTTACATTTGAGAATCAAAGATTTCATCTTAACTCTGTTTCGGAGGCTCAAGATTTCTATTGTAGGATTCTGAAGGCGGGACTTCCTGACGCGTTTGGAAGAGTGGAGAGACAAGCGGAAGGAGAAGCCGAGCGGTTGGCCATGTGGTTGCAAGATGGAGGGGGTAGCCCCTCCTCCCTCGGAGAAGTAGAAAAACGGAGATCGAGAATTTAGACATTTCAAAATGCTTGAGGACTGAATGGGGGCTTGAGACCTTTCCCCGGTAGAAAAAGCGGACTAATTTTTATCAGAAGGGAAAGCTGGGTGAAACTACTTTGAGCTAGATTTTTAAACAAATGCTAGTATAAATTTGATAGTGGTAAATATCAGACAAGTAAGGGATGAGGGTAAAATGCATGTGGAATGAACTACGTTATTTGTGGTAAACATCAGACAAGCAAGGGATGAGGGTAAAACTTATGTTGTTTAAAGCTTATTAGAACAGAAAGTCGGTTGGGATTATTTTAAGATAATGTGTAAAAAGAATGCTGAATGATTTATGTTGTTTAAACCTTGTTAGAAGGGACTATTTTAAAATAGAAGGTTAACTGACTTTTGCTGAAAGTATTATTCGAATATGTGGAATGACCCATGCTATTTAACTTTTACTTGAAGGGAAAAATATCAGACAAGTAAGGGAAAAGGGTAAAATGCATGTGGAATGAATTACGTTATTTAAATCCTATTTGAAGAGGAAGTTGGTTGGAATTATCTTAAGATAGAAATTGATTTCTGTGTAAAGTAATATTTGATTTATGCTGCTTTAAAGAAAGATGATTCATGCTGTGTAAATTTTACTAGAAGGGAAAGTTTGATTACTTGTCTGTAAAGTTATATTTGAATATATGGTATGAACCACGCTGCTTAAATTTTATTGGAAGGGATCATGAGGTTAAGGAAGAGGAACGGGAGAACCTACAGAAGGTTGGGGTAAATAGCAAAGAAGTAAGAGACGAGAATAAAATATAGATAGAAGGATTTATACTATTTAAACATAGATAAAGATGGGGGGCTGAGATCAACACAAAGAGTGGTTTCCTTTTTTTTTTTTCCTTTTCTTTTTTCTTTTTCCCCCTTTTTTTTTTCTCTGTTTTTTCTCTGTTTTTTTTTTCTTTTGATATATTACTTTTATTTTTTAATCCATATGTACACAAGATATTTTAGACAGAAGGTAGCGCCAGGTGTGGGCCCTGGGAAGTCGGGAGGATTAGGGATGGGGATTTGTGGGGGGTGGGGTGGGGGGGTGTTAACATAGCCTTAAAAAGAACAAGAATGTATTTATATACGGTGGTGTTTTTTTTTGTTTTTTTTTTAATTTCTTTTTTTTTCCTTGGTTCATTTTACCTTTATCAGATCAAACAACACTCGAATAAAGGCATACACCAAGGAGGGAGGTAGAGGGAAGGAAGAGGGAGGAGTAAGGAAGGAGTAGGGGGAATGTAAGGAGTAAGGGGAATGTAAGGAGGGTGTCTGGGGAGTAAGGGGAGAAGGAAGGTTTGAGGGGAAAGGGAAGTAGGAGGGGAGTGTTAGAGGGAGAAAGGAAAGTTGGAGGGGGTAGATGGGGTGTATGGAGGATGGAAGGGTTAGGTGGGGTTGTGAATGATGAGTTGTGTTTCCTTTTTATCTGTTCGTTTTATTCCCTTTTTCTTTTTTTTTTCTCTTTTCTTATAGTGAATACCCTGTATATAAATGATTGCAAATGGAATGTGAAAATTGAATAAAATATATTTAAAAAAAAAAAAAAAGAAATAGGGGCCCTACTATTTCTGACATCCTGAACCCTCCAAGTTCTATAGAAGGAAATAATTGATTGGCTCTACCCTTGCTTCCTCTTTGCAAATAATCTGAATTCTTAACTCTGGCAAAAAAAACTTTTTAATGATTGCCCAAGGTTCAGAGTAGACTTAAAAGAAAGGTATTTAGGTATATGTGTAGGGTAAACCCAGAAAAGAACCTTAGCGAGATGTATCTCATATACATCCACCGTTGTTTCCCAATATGAAACTAGCTTTAAGCATATAACAAAATGGCCAAGCTAATAAGTGAAGTTTGCTGATTCAAATGATTCTTCTATCTTCATAATAACAAAAAATGATGCATGTGAAATAGTTATTTTAAACTGAAAATATGGTGCTCAAAGCTACACTGTTTAAAAAGTTTATTTTTTTTTACCATTTTTTATTTTTCACTTTCAAATCCATTCATAGATATACATTCTTATAATTGCTATTTAACATTTGTCTATTCATCCTTAATCTTTATACATACATACATACATACATACATACATACATACATACATACATACATACATACAACAATTTGGATCACTTTCTTGCTACCCGGAGCCTCTATCTTATTTTGCAACAACCTTACTCCTTAAAAAGTTTCTTATATAGTATTTTATCTCTCTCTCCTTTGCTATACCTGCATCTACAATACATGCACAGTTTTCAAGTCATTGAAAGGGAAAACAGTTTAAAGAGCAATGCAATAAGAATTGTATAAAATAAATATTTTATAAAATATTTTATATAAATATAGGTTGATCATATAATAAAATAAAAAAAAATTAAAATCCTGATAGCCATCCAAGCCATTGATAAGAAATCCTTCAAGATCGAGGTTGTGTGTGTGAGAGAGAATTATTGATAGAGTCAAATATTAAGAAGGAAAGTGTGTAGCTAGAGAAGAGAAAATCCCTTCCAAGTAATAATCTTTCGGTTCAACATCAGGTTAGTGAGTAAATAAGAAGAAAGGGGATGTGAAAATGTTTTGAATTATCACCATGAACACCTAATTTGATTAGAGAGCATAAATAAAGATTCAGGAAAGGAAATTCATGCGTCAGCAAATTTAGAGGGCTTTAATGATATTATTGTCATGGGGTTCTTAATAGCTCAGGGCATTTGTAATGGGATATGAGAGCTCTGCAGCTCGAGGTCACTATGTCAGATTTGGCCAAGGTCAATTGTAACTCAAATGTTCAACTATTAGCAGTATAAACTAATTATTTCACTATTTTGTCTCAATAGAATGGCCCATGTGCAATGAATCAAGATCCTCGACTCCTTTATGCTGCGTTCAGTGTCTTAGCTACCAAATGTCTAGCTCGAACAGTCAAGTATACATCGAGCAGAGAGAACTTTTTAACTTCTGAAACTGCATAGCACGTACACAGGTATATCTTTTCCAGCAGTTACAGTGAACCCTTCTAAGATAATACTCTGGATGTTATTGCAAAAAATTAAAATCAGCAGTGACAAATCTATGAGTGTTCTCTATCAAACTCTCCCAAGTGCTTTATCCAGCATTTGTTGGAAGAATGAGAAGACATTTCCTGAAGTGAAAAGTTTAAGTTTAAGTTTAATAGTTTAATAGAATTTGTATGCCGCCCACTCCCATTGGGACTCTGGGCGGCTCACAGCAAGATAAAAAACATTTAAGAAAAAGAAAAAAAAATAAAATTATTAAAATAATCCACCATCCGTTCAATCTAAGTGGGGCTGAAAAGAAGTTAGTTTTCCTAAATCCAGGTTTGTATATACCATTGTAGGAAGTTAAAGCCCATCCCTCTCCTAGAAGAATGAAAAATCCTAGGAAATTATTGAAAAGGCAGAATATTATATTTCCCTGGATGTGAAAAGGGAGGAACATGTTTTAAAGACAAACTAGTTCCCTGCAGCTTCCTGCCCATCCCCCTTTGTCAATGAGCCATTAAGATGCCCAAGCCAGTCTATTCTACATAATAAAGAGTTCTCCCCTTCAGCTCCAGAGTGATGGGATTAAGGCATGATAGTATTAGCCCTTTACCCCACTCACCACATGGTACCTGGAAATTCAACCAAACTTGGGACTCAAAACACAGCCTAGAGAGTTGCCCCTGCATGGCCCCATGGGAGTTTGACAACCAATCAGAATACATTTTTACACAGGAACAGGAAACAGAGAGGTGGGGCTGAACACAGAAAAAACCCAGCAAGCCCCTTTTTCTTCTCTTCTCTTCTTCTTCACCCAATATTGAAGTGTGTGATCATCTTTTCTGTTCAGGACTCAAGCCATGTGGTCCTGTCCATAATTAAACCATCTTTCCAAGCAGCTTCCATGTCTCCAGTGTCTTTTTCCCCCACTTGGTTCCAAACGTGCTCTACATGGGGCAGCCCTTGAAGAGCATTCGGAGACTTCAGCTTGTCCAGAATGCAGCCGCGCGAGCGATCGTGGGTGCACCTCGGTTCACCCACGTAACACCTATCCTCCGTGAGCTGCACTGGCTGCCTATTGGTCTTCGGAGGTGCTAGTC
Source organism: Thamnophis sirtalis (assembly GCF_051295495.1). Lineage (NCBI taxonomy): Eukaryota > Metazoa > Chordata > Lepidosauria > Squamata > Natricidae > Thamnophis > Thamnophis sirtalis. Next base: position 26,890,565 of record NW_028261392.1, read on the forward strand.
GTCACTTATAAAGCCCTTCATGGTATTGAACCTGGGTACTTGAGAGACTGCCTGCTGCCAATGACCTCCAATAGACCGATTAGATCCCACAGATTAGGCCTCCTCCGAATTCCATCCGCCGGCCAATGCCGACTGGCGACTACCCGGAGGAAAGCCTTCTCTGTGGCTGCTCCGACCCTCTGGAACGAGCTCCCCGTGGAGATTCGAACCCTCACCACCCTCCAGGCCTTCCACAAAGCCCTTAAAACCTGGCTGTTCCGACAGGCCTGGGGCTGTTGCCCCCCATCTCGAATGGTATGACTGTTGTGTGTTTTTAAATTATGTATTGTTATGTTTCGTCTTTTTATTTTCTGTCTGTACCCCCCTTCCCTGATTTGAATTGTGAGCCGCCCTGAGTCCCCTTTGGGGAAAAGGGCGGCATATAAATGAAATCAAATCAAATCAAATCAAACCCAAAAGGACATTTCTTCCAACACCAGGTAAAGCTAAAGGTTTCCCTTGTCCAGTTGACTCCAACTCAAGGATGTTCATCTCAATTTTCTTAGCCGAGGGAGCCAGCACCATCTAAAGACATTTCCATGGACACATGGCCAGCAAGATTATACACTGAGGTGCACAGAACACTGCTACCTTCCCATTAAGTGGTACCTATTTATCTACTTGCATTTGCATGCTTTCAAACTGCTTGGTGGGCAGGAGCTGGGGTCAAGTATTGGGAGCTCACCCCATCGTGCAGCACTTGGGTCTCAAAATCAGGCTGTCAGCTTTCCAGCTGACAAGCTCAGTGTCTTTAACCACTGAGCTTTTGTACAGCACCCTGTATGTACCATAAGTACTAGAATAACAGCAGAGCAATGTTAGTTTATGATGATCAAGAATTAATAGTAGTCTGAGAAGATCTTTTTTTTAACCTAATGCATTTTATTTGAAAGCTGCAACTCACTTCAAATGAAGGAGGACTAATTATACAGATATAATTTTGAGATATTGATACCTTGGGCGATATAACTTTTGAGCAACTCAAAAGGTAACAGATTGGTAAACTTTACTGCCCACTTTAGAGGTCAAAACTATGCAATAAACCTTGTGATCCAGTTAATAAAGCCGCAAGCCTAAAGTATATATAACTTACCCTGTATGTTCAATGCTGCACATGTCACCTAAAGCTCTACTTTAGATTTATACAGTAGCCAAAATGTCAGATATCCATCAGAAACACATACTTCTTGGTTGTTTCTAACAATAGTTTTGTGGATGCTCTTTTTAGAGTCCTTCCTAGCTCCAACATTAACTATTTGGGGATGTTAAGTAAAAAAAAATATTCTTGGCTTCTGATATAGGCTCAGAGCTCTTTTGGGTAAATTCTTTGCAATGTGGCCTTATTCTTCCTTGGATTGTCTTATGTTAAGTTATGATGTCAGCAATAAGAATGCTAATGTTCTTACTTTTTTTGCCATTGTTACAATTTTATTGTTGAGGTTTTTGGGATTATTTTGAAGAACCAGCAATGAATTAAAATAATACTTACTTCTGTGTAAACAAGTTAAGCTGTAGACTATTTTCAACTGATTATTTTTCCCAGCCCTACTTTATAAAAACAGTGTTGCCAAGTACATAATAGCAGAATGACACATAATTGTATGTTTTAAACTGTTATAGCAACTATCAAGTTAAATAAAAACAAATGTTAGTTAGCTTGGCTATTTAAATCATTTGCAATAGTTAGATGCAAAGGGTATCCATTTGAAAGACACCATGCATTTAAAAGTTGTTTTATTTTTTTTAATTATTTGTAATTCGTATTTTTAATAATCTTGTTTTATCTCACTTTCAAGCTTCATCCCACCTTAAATGTGAAGGCATCTCTAGGTGGTTTATAAATTAAGATTAAAAACAACAACTGAGAAAAGTAACAATTAGTGATGATATCCATTGACACATTGAGAACAAAAACTCCTAAAAATACCCAGGATCAGCATATTTCTGTCAAATTCCTTGTTCTCAAGTCAAGGTCAGCAAATGAACATGAGTGATGATGTTACTAATGGGTAGCATGAAGCATGAGCATTAGAAAGCTGGCTGAAGTCCAGCAGCCATGAAGTCAGATTCCTAGATGTGCTTCTAATATCAGCCCAAGAAGGCATCTCAAAAGGCATCTTTTCATATAAATTTGGAAAAAAATCATTGTAGTGCAATTAATACAGCTTAAGTTGACTGTGTCTTTGGCATAAAGGGAAAGAACTTGAAAATAAAGTGCTTAATCCAAACCTTTCCTAATTCCTGCTTCCTTTGAAACTTGATGTATTCTATTTTTTTTTCATGTTTTATTTCTTTTTCTTCTTCTATTGCATTGGCATCCTTCAGTCTCAAAAGACTATGGTATCATGCTCTGGCTGAATGCAAACCTGGAGTGTCCTCTCCAGAGCACGAGGCCTGGGTAGATTAATATGGAGGATAGATTGTTACCCAAGCAGCAGACCAACCTCTCCACGTCGCTGAAATAGTCCAATGGAATGGCAGAGCCAATATGATTGGTTCCAGCTGCGTGGCAGGAATTACCAGAATGTGATTGTATATAGTCACAAACTGCTTCCAGGACTCTGGCTTTGGATTTTGCCTCAAAGTTGACTCCTGAAGCCTTTTCCAGTAGTGGATATAGCCACAAGGCAGTGGAGGTTTGTAATCAGAGTTTCCCTTCTCCTAGAAGATGGTTCTGCCACTTTATCTGCCATTGGGAGGGGGGGGTGGAGCCTTCTTCTGCCCTCAAAACTATTGATCATCTTCTCCTGTAACCCTAGAAAGGGGCCCTTACAAGGCCCTTACAAGGCCCTTACAAGGTGCTACCAGCCGGGTCAGCTGGACCAAAGTTTCTTAAGGAAGTGTTACTTCTCCATCACTCACCATTTGTCCTGGCTTGTGACAGGCAGAGCCTGGCTTCCCAAACATTGGGCCCAAGTTTTTCTTTTATTTATATAACATTCAATTTCCATCGAATGGTGTTTGATCTCGGTACAGTTATTTTTAAACAGTCATAATCCACTTATTTGTTGTAGTATTCATCACAATAATATTGATAATATAATAATATAATAATATAATACAACATCTTCTTTAACAACTCTCCCCATCAATATTTCCTCTTTTTCTGTCTCATCCTTTCTAACTTCTGTTTCTGTTGTCTAGCCATTGATAAAATACATCCCATATCAAAAAATATTCAGTTTCTTCTTTGTCCTTAATAGTGAGCATTAGTCTATCCATTTCTGTGCATTCTAATATTTTCTTCATTACATTCTCATCTGACAGAATCTCATCATTTTTTTCATTGCTGTGCAAATATAATTCTGGTTGCGATTAGTATATGTAAAACTAGATATACAATCTTATTATCATATTTTTGCAGTATAATGCTAAACAAAAATAGCTCTGGTTTCAAGTGTTGCTTTAGCATTTTTAATGATTTTCTAGATGTGTTATAGAGATGGACATTCTCCCCTCCCTCCCACACACACTCTTTTTTAAAAAAAGAGATATTATTTTGGTGAGTACCGAGGGCCTCAGATTTCTTGAAGAACACTACAGTGTATAATGTGGTGTAAAGATTTATTGTAAGTTTTTATGTTAGTAGTTCAGAAAAACTCATCAAGAGAGTAAGTGTAGAAAAAACATCAACAATCAAGAAATCGATTAGTGACCTCTATAGCAGGCACAATTTTAGCAAGGAATTGTAAGAAAATAGAATTGAGAAACAACCACAAGAAAGAAGTTTAAGTAGCCAGAGTGGTCAATTGCTTGGCATTACTATATACACACATTTGATTCTTTAAAAGAAAAGTATGTGAAGTTTTACAGTACATATATTGTAGGGCTGATGAAGGGGGAAATCCAAAGTCATATTCCAAAGATGTAGTGACCCCTATTTGGGTCCGGGAAAAAAGCTTTCCCTGCCATTGCCCCACTATGTCTGACACTCCCACCACCACCGAGGTGAGGCAGGCTCCCATTCTCCTGGCTTTTCATAAAGTCATAAAAACATGGCTCTGTGGCCTTGCTTGGGCCATCCAGATGAGTATGCAGCCTTGGGAGTGGTTAGCAGCCCAAAAGTCCTCTCTACTACCTTTTTAAATAAATGTTTAAAATTCCTTGTATCTTTTAAACTTTACATAATTCTTTTTATGCTTTAAATGTTTATTGTACACTGCCCAGACTGCCTCTGGGAGAGAGTCTTTAACTATGGGCAGTCCTTAACTATGATTGAGATAATAGATAGATAGATAGATAGATAGATAGATAGATAGATAGATAGATGATAGATAGATAGATAGATAGATAGATAGATAGATAGATAGATAGATAGATAGATAGATAGATAGATAGATGATAGATAGATAGAGACGGAGACGGAGACGGAGACAGACAGACAGACAGACAGATGATGGATAGAGAAAGATGATAGATTAAAAAGAGCTAAAGAGAATGGGTACAAGAATAAAATGACAATGACTCAATAGAAAGAAGGATAAAAGGCATAATTGCATGTTATTTTTCTTTTAATTTACTCTCTTTTGCCACTTTTCAATCTTTGGGGTTTGTTTTGTATACTTTTACTGTACTGAAAAATGCTAATATTACATATAGAAAGAGAGAGCAAGAGGGGGAGGAAGCACACACACAAGCATCAAACACTTTATAAAATCCGACTCTTAAAATTATTCTCTTGACAGGTCACATTTTTAAGCCACCTGAAAGGAAATGCTTCATCCCACAGGTCTTATTATATCTTTTAAATTCTTCGGTAAACAATTGGATTGTGTGCAAATCAATATACTTTAAAGTAAAACTCCAGTTAAAAATAATATAATAAAATACAAATGGGATTCGGTGGCAAGAATAATAATAAAAAATGCAACGTGGAATCACAGTGCAAGAAGTTAAAGAGCAAACAGTGCAAAGCTATGAGAGCCATAAAAATGTGCTTCTTTCAAATGCCTTAGGGAATTTAAGGGTCTTAACCTCTGTGTCTCAGGGGAGACTGTTTGTCAGACTGGAGTCTAGAACTGCATCAGCTCTCTCTGTCTGTATCACTTCATGGGCACCAAGAGAAGTCCTTTGATGATAACCTTGAGATTCATACATACAAATAAGGGAAGAAATATTGTCCCAAATATCTACTTCCAAAGACCAAAAAAACAACATTTTAAATTAGGTTCAAATTATAGACAAGAAAATGGCAAAGAATTAGCATTCCATCAATCAGTCCTAGCTAAACTCCAAGAGTCAGACTCTTGGATTAATTGCAATCTCTGAACCATTTTCAAAGTTTATTGTGTTGTAATAAATCAAAAGCAGCTTACAAGGATCTTGATAACTGATACAGGGTTTTGATTGTATTTATTGTTTTAAAAGCTTTGTAAACTACCCATCTTTGAGAATAACTTTGGGTGGCTCAAAGTGACAATAAAACCACAGAAATCATAAGGATATAAAAACGGAAACTTAAAAACTAGCACTTCGATCATCTCCCCAGGATACTTTAACAATCAGTGTCAGGTTCTCCTCTCTCTATTCTACCTGAATGGTTGTGGGATCTAGTTATGTCTGTCTAACAAAGAGAAGGACTAGGGCCCTGATGGCAAACCTATGGCATGCATGTCAGAGGTGGCATACAGAGCCCTCTCTGTGGGCATATTCACCACCGGCAGCTGCTCTTCTGGATTCCAGCATCCCAGCCACCAGGTCTTCATGAGCATTGGAGAGCCGGAAAACTGCTGGAAAAACTGACAGAAATTGGCCTGAAAAACAGCCAAAAACAGACCTTTTTTAGGGCATTTTCAGGCCATTTTGGGGCTCTTTTCAGGCTGTTTCTTGGGGGTTTTCAGGGTATTTTCAGGCCAAAAAGGCCCCCAAATGACCAGAAAATAGCCCAAAAAACAACCCAGAAAACAGCCCAAAAAACGGCCAAAAGCGTCCAAAAAACAGGAATGCACCAGCTGGTCTTAGGGTTTCCAGCACTCCAGCGCACACATGCACACACATGCACAAGCATTCCAGTTTGGGCACTCGGTGCCGAAAAGGTTCACCATTGCTGGACTAGGGTGATGATAGCATTTTTCCAATATTTGAGAGGCTAGACAGAGAGGATGGGTTGACGTATTCTCCAAAGCACCCGAGGACAGGACAAAAAGTAATGGAGGGAAGATTATCAGAGATCCAACATAGAATTAAGTAGAAATTTCTGACAGTGAGAACAATTAATCAGTGGAATGACTTGCCTCCAGACGTTGTGAGTGCTCCATCGCTGGAGGTTTTTCAAAAGAGATTGGACAGCCATCTGTCTGAAATGGTATAGGGTCTCCTGCTCCAGCTAGGGGTTGGACTAGAAGACCAGTCTGTCTATAAAAATGGTGGCAAGAATAATAATACAAATGCAACATGTGGCATCACAGTATAGCCAGCTAAAAAGTAAACAGTGCATGAGAGCCATAAAAATGTGCATCTTTCAAATGCCTTGGGGAATAACAATAACAATAACTCTGTTATTCTATATAACCCAGTGCCTGGATGAAGAGCCAAGTGCTTATGGCCTTCCTGAAGCTGTGGGCCTGTTGGATTACTGGGCAGGGCAAGGTATTCTATAAGGTAAGGAAATCACTAAAAAGACACACTTTTGAGATTCTAAAGGATGGCTACATTTCAGGAAAGGGACCTGGAGTGGCACATTCCAATGATAATCTGGATGATACACCCATGAAAGCTGGTCATAGATATGGAATTCATATAAATGCAATCCACTGGAGAATGAAATGGCAATGCATTCCAGTATTCTGCCAAGAAAAATGAATGGCCATTCAAAACCAGTGAGATCTGAACAAAATGCTGAAAGATGAGCCTACTAGGTAAGAAGGTATCCTACAAGCTACTTGGAGAATCAGGACAAGTATGAATAGTGCCGGTGCCTATCATGCAGCTGGAATAAAGCCAAAGTTCAGCTGTGTCAAGTTTAAAAAGAAAATTTAGATGTTGCAAAGATATGTGTATTATTTTTAGGTATAATGTCAGAACCATGAACCAAAGCAGACTTGAAGTTGTCAGAGCAGAAATATAAAGACTGAATGTTGACATTCTGGGAATCAGTGAAATGAAATGAATTGGAACTGAATACTTTTTTTTACTTTCATTTTATTGTTTCCTACCTTTGAGATGTAAGATGCCAGGAGTTAGGCAGACCCTTTATATAGTCAGCCAACTAGCCAATCAATCAATCAATCAATCAATCAGTCAATCAGTCAGTCAATCAGTCAATAATAGAACTCACATAGCTTCTACTGAGAATAAAAATAATATATAGAAAAGTTGAAGAATTCATCTTTCCTAACAAAGGGGTATCAAATCAATGCTTGAATACAATCCACAAATGATAGAAGATACTTGAATCCAAAAAAGCTACTAAATATTATAGTCATCCATATATATCCGTGATGGTGAACCTATGGCATGTGTGCCAGAAGTGGCAGGCAGCGCCATCTCTCTGGGCATGCCAGCCATCACCCATTTCTCCTCTGGGTTCCAGCATGCATATGTGCGCAGACCAGCTGGTATTCATGCACATGGAAGCACCAGAAACTGGAAGAGTGGCTCCCTGGCATGGATACGCACTGGGAAGTTGAGCTTCTGGTTGGCAGCTGGTCTTTGCCTACGTATGCACAGCAGAAACTGGAAAACCAGGTGACTGGCACACATGCGCACATCATAAACTAGAAGCTCAGCTTCCAAGCGCACACATGTGAACCGGGAACTGCTCTTCTGGTTTCCGGTGCTCACACACATATACACTGGGGTGCTGTTCTTCCAGTTTCTAGTGTTCCCCTGCACATGCACTCCCATTTCGCCACTCAGTGCTGAAAAAATTGGCCACGGATATGCTCCCCAAAAAATGCAGAAGAAGTGAAAGTTGAACAGTTCATGGTAACCTACATGGTAACATCTTGTTGGCACAACATCTCCCATTATGGGAGATTCAAATGCTACAGATGACAATCCAATAATATGTGGAATAATGGGAAAATTGACCTTGGTGTAGGAAGAAAAAAGCAATGGGCAAATTGATATAGTTCTACTAAGAAAATAGCAATAACAGTAAGCATGGCCATCACTGGATAGGCAATATACATTTTTATTTATTTATTTGGTGTTTTGAGTCAGTCTTGACTCCTCCAGCTGCCTAGAATAATCTTTGCAGTTATCTAGGCAAGATTTCAAAATTAACTCTGAGACAGAGTGAGTGGCTAAGGTCGCACAGTTTATAGCCTGAGGTCTTAGCCACTGCACCAAAGTGGGTTTACCAAAACTTTGTTTAATGTGTGGGAAATGCTAACTAGAAAAAAAATAAGGAATTGCAATAAAAAATTGAGTGAAATATCAACAACCTTAAATATGATGCGGATGCTACTCTGATAGCTGGAAGGATTTATGTCTGGCTTTGGGAGAACAAAAGTGTGAAGTCTAGATTAAATAAAGTGCAGAGACACCATACTGACAACAGTTGTGGTTGTGTTTTTCCCAGTTGTAATATGCAGATGTAAGAAATTGATAATTAAAAATGATATGCATTTACGTTGCAGTGTTGGAGAAAAATTGGAAATGTCCTTGACTGCTTGATGAACAAAACATTCAATATTAGATGAAATAAATCTAGATGATCACTGAAAGCACTGCTCTAGCTTCATTGAAAGTGAAGCTACAGCAGTGGTGGGATTCAAATAATTTAACAACCAGTTCTCTGCCCTAATGGCTAACTGGGTAGGCATGGCTCAATGGTCATGTGACTGGGTGGGTGTGGCCAACTCAACATCACTCACGTCGATAGGCACTTCGCCTTAGCTGTTACAATGTAATAAGGGTTAACCGGAGAGGCAGTTTCTGTAAGCAAGACAATAAAGATTAGGCTAGAAATAACACCAGAATGTTTCCCTCCTGCCTTCCTTACAGGATTAACCCTGTAAAGTGGAAAAAAACAAAATGAGATTCCTTCCAACAACTGGTTCTCCAGTCTGCTTAGAAAGTTAACAACCGGTTCTCCCAAATAGGTGCGAACTGGCTGAATTTCACCACTGAGCTAGAGCTAAAAATAATTTGGACACATACTGTAAACACAAATGTCAGTGGAGAAAGTTATGATGCTCAGAAAAATAAAAAAAGGAATTTTAAAAAGTCCACTTATTTAGATAATTTCACTGACAACATAAGCATGAACTTGGAAGAACTTGAAGAGTAATTATTGAAAGACAATTTTGATTAAATTATATTGAATTGGTCACAGAGACTCAGATGTCATTGGACAAAATCTTATGACTTGAGAGGCTTTTCTAAAACAACAATGTTTTGTTTATTAATGAACTCTACATCTCATCTTTATATACAGTACATACATACACACACAGACACACAGACACATGTGCATACAAGTACTCATTCATATGCATCCTACTATGATTCAGGTACCTGCTAAAAAGTTGCTAATTCACCTTGGCATCTGGGAACCAAGGATGGCTTTGCCAAACTCTATAACTGTATTTAGTATTTTATTATTATATATGTATATTATGATTTTCAAAGTATGTTATGTCCAGTGGTGGGATTCCAAATCTTTTCCTACTGATTCTATGAGTGTGTGCTTTTCATGTGCATGCTTCATGCATGCGCGAAGCACTCAGAGACTGGCCTCGGTGTTAGTGCTGGTGAGCTGAGCTGTTTTTTAGCTCGAGGTGCGACAATCCACACAAATCAGCTGAGCTAAAAAACAAGAGAATACAGGACAGGGAACGACAGGATGGGAGGGCAGGGTCAACCAGAAGTGGTATTTGCTGGTTCTCCAAACTACTTAAAATTTCTGTTACCGGTTCGTCCAAATTGGTCCGAACTGGCTGAATATCACCTCTGGTTATGTGTAATAAAGCACATAACATGATAGCTAACATTTAAATATGGTCAATACAAATCACTTTTACACTCTATTGCTTACCTGATATACAAAAATGTCACATTGTGCAGAATTATTTGTTATGGGGCGCTGATGAGGTTCTCAACTATGTATTTGCTTAATTTTGCTGTTGATGTTTACCTGCCTAAGGATTCTCATCTGTAGATGTATCCCTCAGGTACTGTAAATCAGTTCCTTACATATTTAGCTTCTAAAAAGAAGAATAAATCCAGATGTTTATTTATATGTATTGTTTACACAGGGAAATGGTATTTAATAAATACCATCTCTCTAGGCCAGATAGTGTAATCCTACATTTGTTAGGCAAAAGTTTGCCTTCAGGCCTGCCTGTTTTCCTGCCTGCCTGCCTATCCACCCATCCATTTGTTCATCTATCATCATCATCATCATCATCATCATCATCATCATCATCATCATCATCATCATCCCTTTTTATAACCCTGTAATCCTTTAAGACAGGGAAGAGTTAGGTGACTGAATGGAGCTAAGAGTTTACTGGCCAGATGCCTTTTCTGATGCCATGCAGAGTTCACAGCAACTATTTTTTTCTTTGCACCCCAGAAGACAGAAACATCTGCTGATATCTAGGATTGAACTCTCAACCTTCCGGGTGTGAGGCAAGTGACACTTATGTCTGCCTGCTTGTCATCTATCTATCTGATGCACATTTCAAATGCATTAGAGCAGGCCTGTCAAACTGGTGGCCCACAGGCCAGATGTGTCACACACAGGCCACTTCCAGCCTGCATCCGCAAAGGCAAAGTCCCCTTCGGGGAGTCCCCTTCGGGGAAAAGGGCGGCATATAAATGCAATAAATTCAAAGTGCAACACGATCGAGTTTGACACTCATGCATTAGACAATACAATTAAATGTTGCTAAAGCAATGGTAAAGAACAATGCCAACCCAGATTTCCATTTATCCCTCTATGATGCCTTTGAGATCCATTCCAAGGTCCTTCTCTCAGAAGACTGAGTTTCATCAAGGCTTTGCTGTGTGCCGTGAAGTAATGCCACAGCTGGATTTTTCACACAAATAAAAGATAATCTCTCTTCCCCAGGTGCCATCTTCATGCAGCAGATGAAAGTCATCTGCTGAAGGAAAGAGCTTTATTATAATTTGGATGTGACATTTAAAATCTTTAAAAATTATAACGAAATAAGTAATAATACTAATGTTGGTATAAGCATATTTCTGTAAACAAATTTAACACTGTAGGAAATAGTTAATCTTGGATTATTTCCTTCACAAGTGTCAGGCTACTAGTGGCTTAGCATATTTGTAAGGGAAAACAATTATTTTTTTTCCCCTGATAAATGTTAATTGTATATGGCCTTCTTGTACATATGAGTAATGAATGACAACGACATAACCATATGCTCCAGTTTAAGCATACAATATTAGTTTCATGGAGAACTAAGTTTAACAGAAAGGAAATCAACAGACATTGGATAGATAAAAACATGGTGCTGAGTTGGGATGATTATGTGAAGCAAATGTTGCTGCTGCTGTTGCTTCTTGGGGGATTTTAATATTTTGTGGATGATTAGAAGTACTATCTTTTCGATTGGATGATGGAGGAGTCTACTGGGGTCCTTATTGGCCATGGTGGCACAGCGGTTAAATGCAGTATTGCAGGCTAATTCTGCCAACTGCCAGCCGTTCAAGTCTCATCAGCTCAAGGTTGACTCAGCCTCCGATTCTTCCAAGGTTGGGAAAATGAGGACCTAGATTGTTGGGGACAATATGATTACTCCATAAACTGCTTAGAGAGGGTTGTAAAGCACTGTGAAGTGGTATATAAGTCATGTATGTATGTATGTATGTATGTATGTATGTATGTATGTATGCATGCATGCATGCATGCATGCATGCATGCATGTATGTATGTATAATAATTCCATCGTCCATTAAACAGTGTGTCTCCAGGTATAAATATCTTTGTGCAGTAATAATAAAAAATTACAACAGTGTTCATTACATTAATATTAATTCTCTAATTTTACAATACTAATATTGAACATTATAAACATATTCACTTCTACTTCTTAACATATCTTCTAATAAGAATATAATAGTAGTATTAAACATAATAATCCTAATAGTCATAATAATAACCATAGTGTTTACATCTCTCTTTTAACATATTTTCTATATCTCACTGATCATCCTCTTTTATTCTCCTAAGGTATATAAGTCTTAAACTATTTCCCTAGCAAAATGGCCTTCTTTCTGATTCACACAGTTTGTATCCTTGCCCGGTTTTTAAGAAGTTTGGGACAGAATTGTGTGTAGTTCCCAAAGCTTATTCCCTTGCCTGGATTGTGGTTTGGAGAACTAATTTATGGAATTGGAGTTGGCAATGGCAGTTAGATTGTTGGATCGCCAAGTGTGTAGATCAGCTTATCTGTGCTGGGTACTCTCTTTGTGTTCTGTAGTGTACAGTAACATAGCAGTAGGAAGGAGACAGATTGCGTGGCTGACCACAAAGTAGGCCCTCTATAGGGGAGAACTGAAGGGGGAATTTCACTAAGATTGTGACTATAAGGGTGCTTAACCAGTCCTATAAAAAGGGACTGGCTGAAGACATTGTGTGATCATATATGGAAGTGTGTGTGTGTGTGTGTGTGTGTGTGTGTGTGTGTGTGTGTGTGTGTGTGTAGTATCCTTGATTATTGGAGGCACTGAGCCTTCTATAAAAGTGGAGGGTCTATTTTCTGAAAAGTTGGGTTTTTATCAACCGAGAACTTAGAGTAGTACTGCTTGGGGGGGGGGGGGTTAAATACCTGGGAGGTTATTGATTAATTTGGGTTTTGGGGTTCTAGGATTCATTTGGAATTATTGGTACTGTACCAGCCTTCTACTGCACAGCAATTTCCCTGCCTGAGCTTCTTGAGTTTAATTTTCCTGCCATTCCCTTGTGTGTTTTGTTGTTTTCTTTGTCATCTGTATTTGAGATACATTTGTTTCTTTGTTGCACACAAATTCAATAAAATAGATTTTTTATATAGTGGTTAAATAAAAGCATGTGACGTGGGCTAGTTCACTTGGGCATATTTATTTGATGTCTCCAGTGGAAACTATTAATGTGATTCACAAGGCCTCTGCAGCTAACATCATGCAAAGGTAAGAGTCAATAACTGGATAGTTGTACCTGGTATAGCTGGGCTGTTGAGGTGGACGGGGGAAACACAATCAATAGCAATTCTGGTTGTATGATATAGTTTCAACCTTCATTGCCTTCTTCTGGATGTATGAGCAGGGATCTCTGTTACCTTTAGCTGCCACAAATTGGCATTTGATGGTTTTGCCAAGTTGAGGTTCTTCAATTATCAGTATTGACAAGGTTTGACAGATTGCTTGTTCTGCCTGGGCCTATTACCAATTGAGTGGGAGAAAAAAATAAAGTTTTTGTTGGCCATTGTCCTATGATCCCCATCTAGGTATCTTTCCATCAGTAATTAAATCAATTCACATGAACATTATTTGCCTTTGTCTATCAAGAGAGCAACATGTAATAAATGCTTTCCACAATGAATCCATGAAGATACCATATGCGATATTCACCTAAATAATTCAAGTTATTTGTAGAAAGTCAGTCCTCCAATTTTCAATATCTCTAGGAATTTGAAAGTCTCTCTCTCCATCTCACATTTTATGATAAGGCACGTGATCAGTATTTATGTATTTATAAGACTTCAATTTCACCAAGTGATTTGCCACATAGGTACATACACGCCCATCAACAACTCTGTTGAGATAGTATTATGCAAAGTGTAAAGAGAGAAAGCAAAAAAAAAAAAGTCAAGGAAGATGATTAGAGGAAAGAAAAAGGATTTAACTAAAATTATTTTATGGCAGCAGCATTCATTATGCTTCTCTATTTTTTCCCTCTTTGCAAACAATTATTGCTTCTAAACACATCCACATGCAAATTCATGCATTGCATTCTCTTCATTAAACTTCTCAACTCTCTTTTTTTGTGTGGATCCTATCAACTCCTTCTAACCACAACTTTCTCGGTCTTTCCTTTCCAATCACAAATCATTCACTCTTTGTATGTTTATTTTGAAATGTGATCCTCATTCATTCTTTCTTCATGACTAAACCATCTCAACTTCTTCTTCTACACTGGCCATTCACTTTTCTATTACATCTACATTTTAGAACCTAGTCATTCTTGACCTGAAACGAATCTTAAGAACTCCCTTCACATTGTATTCCACTTACTTTTATGTTTCTCTGGAGATAATCAGCTCTCACTTTCATCTGATGAAGTGGGCAGAAGCATGCTCTTATACACTGCTATTTCTGTTTCTTTGAGCACACATTAATCCTTTGCAACACAACATTTTTCTACCAGCACCTGTACATCTTAAAATTCCCACATCTATTTTTCCAGCTTTAACAAGCTTATTAGCTTACAACAGCTAATTGTTTTACACCAGGGGTGTCAAACCTGAGGCCTGTGGGCCAGATCTAGCCCACAGGGTGTTTAGATCTGGCCTGTGGGGTCATCCTGGAAACAGTGAAGAACTGGCCCGCAGTGCCTCTGCCAGCAAAAATGGAGCTCATGATGGCCATGGGCGGCCCTCCTGGGTTCCATTTTCATTGGCAGAGGGCTGCAGGATGGCGAGATGGCCATGCCCACTCTGGCCATACCCAACGTAGCCACACCCATTCACCCCCTGAGGTCAAACACAACCCTGATGCAGCATTCAATGAAATCAAGTTTGACACCCCTGTTTTACACCATAAATCAATGTAAAACAAATAAAATAAATATCAGTTGGAATCAAATTCTTTATTAAAAAAATTAAAAGTTACTTTAAATAATTTATAGAAAGATTTCTTTACCTGGAACCTAAGAAAATATAATGCAAGAAACCCTTTTTACAAATAGGGTCCTACTATGGAAATTACCTTCTTCTGATGCTTCAGGCCATGTGACTAAAATGAAAGGCATAGAGGTAAATTCATAATGCTATGCATATGCTCACTCATCCAGATCATGTTGTTCCACGGTTGTTTTATTCCCCACCATCAGTCAGAGCTGAAGAATTTTCTTGGATGAGAAGTGAAATGTCTTCAAAGTAAAACCAGAAAACCAGTTGCCTCTTGCCATCTTTGGGATAGGTTCATAATGGATTGCTGGGTGGTGGGCAGTGGTGGGTATCAAAAAATTTTAGAACCACTTCTGTACGTGTGGCTGCTTTGTGGGAGTGGCTTGCCGGCCATGTGACTGGGTAGGAGTGGCTTGCCGGCCATGTGACCATGTGGGAGTGGTTTGCCAGCTATGTGACTGGGTGGGCATGGCCAACTTGTAAAATGTGGTGAAACTCACTTAATAACACTCTTGCTTAGCAACCAAAATGTTGGCTCAGAAACTCTGACATTTGAAGGACGCAAGTCATAAAGCTATCAAGTTACAAGACCCTTGCACACCTAATCCTTTAGAAAAAAAAACCAGGGGTGTTCAAACTTGACAGCTTTAAGACTTGTGGACTTCAACTCCGAGAATTCCTCCTCTCGCTCTTCATCTTGATGATGTGTGGATGGGCGGGGGGAGGGAGCTGGAACCGGTTCTAAAGTTGGCATTGTAGATTTGTGGAACCTCTTCTATAGAAGAGGTTAGAACTGGCAGGAACCCAAACCTGGTGGTGGCTGGCAAGGACTTCCGAATATGTGTGTCAATGGGAGCAAATGCAAAAGGAGAGAGAGACTATGCAAAGCTTCAATGAGGTACTTTGCGGAAGGTTTAGGTGAGCCATCATTTTGAAAGTGCATTACTGAATGACATATTACATTGATTTTTTTTGACACTCCAAGCCTCTTGTGTTCCAATTCCACTAGCCAGAAGAGACTTCTGCACATATGGAGAAGCCTCTTGTAGCCATTGGAACTGTCAAATGAAAACCTCAGGGCAACGCAAAGCATCTTGAAAAGGGAAATTGCATCATTGAAGAGAAATGTGTCATTTTCACAGCACAAAGTGCCTTCTTAACACAAAGCTGAGCTTCCTCACACAGCCATAATGAAGACACAATTGTGTGATCACACCACTTTTTCCTGCCCTCCAGTACATGTAGTGGCAATTGCAAGGCCCCCTTTTTTATCAATTTTTTTTCCCAGCTGAATTTAGATGAGAAAACTCTTTGCAAAGGACAATTGTGGGATGGGATAGAAGTCCATAATCCCCAGAATTCTTATGGCTCTACTGTCCCATTTTATGTGAGCCTCAAAAACTATCTAGATTGGACTGCAAAAACCCAGAAGCAAGCTTTTTCCCATGGACTATGTGGGGGACAAAAACACTGGCACTTTACTGGAAATGGCTACCAAGGCAGGAAGATTAAAATCCCCCAGCACTAAAATATATCAGGTTCTTTACCATTATCAGGAAGTTAAGTTCTAAGAGCCTAAGGAAGGATCCTGCCAGGCAGCATAGTAGTCAAAACTCTTAGCATATATCTATATATTGGTATAATATACAAGTAGTCTTCAAGTTACAACCACAATTGAGCCCAAGATTTATGTTGCTAAGTGAAACATTTGTTAAATGAGTTTTGCCTCATTTTACGACTTTCCTTGCCACAGTTGTTAAGTGAATCATTGCACTTATTAAATATGGATTCTCCATTGACTTTGCTTGTCAGAAGGTCACAAAAGCTGATTTGTTAAATGAGTTTTGCCTCATTTTACAACTTTCCTTGCCACAGTTGTTAAGTGAATCATTGCACTTATTAAATATGGATTCTCCATTGACTTTGCTTGTCAGAAGGTCACAAAAGCTGACACTGCAAATATGACACTGCATAAATATGAAGCAGTAGCCAACCATCTGAATTTTTATTATGTGACCATGGAGGTGCAAGTCTGAAAAATGGTCATAAGTCACCTTTGCCATTGTAACTTCAAACTTTTGTAAGTCAAGGACTATTTATATTGACATTCATGCCGTGTGTGTGTGTGTGTCCATTTTCAATCATCAGCAGTTATATATTAATTTTGTTTTCTTTAATGCAATAGCACATTCATGATGCTGAGACTTGAAGGCTAAATATAGTCTGAGAATAGAAATATAGGAACTAAGCAACTGAAATATGTTAGACAGAGGACCGAAGTAAAATATTTCCAATTAATTCTGACCGCTCAACAGGATAAAAACATCATTATGAGTATTGTTAGAGCTTGGGTGATATTGCCACTTTAAAATTAATTAATCATAGATAGTTGGGGTGAAGGCATAGGGAAGGATATGGTATTATCTAACCCTCCATTCTATTGTATGATTCTATAAAAAGGAATTCCCCTCAAAGCCTTGGGTACAATGACTGAATGCATGTATTTAAACCTGATTCCGTAGATCAATTTTTATTTGAATCTATTTAACAGAATATTTTTACACTGGTCAGGATTAAAATGAAATCTGCCCCATGGCAAAAATAAAGATAGTTCTCTAAAGAATGTTGATTCTTGATTCTGGTTTTGTATTTATTTTTTTGAGACAGAAAAACAGAAATTTATCTGCTTTCGTGGATTTTGTTAAAAGCCATCCCTTGTCCCATCCAGTCTGAATGGTTGCTTTGGCTCAGACAAAAAAAGTCCATTTATCAAGGAACTATTATCCTGAAATTGTTGCTTGGGGATTTTAATATTTCTGATGTTAAATTTTTGTAGGGATGTTCACTCACTGATAACTTTCTTTAATCTACAGTTGTTAGAGACACCGCCTACCCACACACACTTCTGCACATCATAACATCTTTGATTTAATTTGAAGTAAAAATATGCAGCTCGCATTGTGTGATTTAATCAAAGAAACCTAACCTGGCCATTTTATTGTAATTTTTTTTCTCTCTCTCTGGGGTGCATCTTTCCACCACTAACTCATCAAAGACTTTTGATCAGGCCAATCTGTTTTACATCTATTAACTCATTTTCTGATTTAGTCCTGGGCCTTCCTTCCTCTCAGCTGATTTCATCTGAAATTGAACCTCCGGAGGCATTGACAATGGTCCTTAATTTTACCCTTTGATTAGACTGAAAAAAAAAAAAAAGAATACGTATCCGTGGCTGATTCCATATTTAGGAACACTCTAGTTCTGTGATTGTGAACCTATAACACATGTGCCACAGGTGGCACACAGAGCCCTCTCCGTGAACATGCAAGCTGTCGCCCCAACTCAGCTCCACCGCACATGTGCGCATGGCTCCCGCTGGCCAGCTGATTTTCAGCTTCCCTCACAGCCTGTTTTTGGTCTCAGGAGGCTTCAGGGAGGCCTACTAGGCCCAAAACAGGGCACAGCGAGGTGCGGCGTTCCCCTGCGGCCCATTTTTTTTGTCTCGGAAAGCTGCAGGGAGGCCTACTAGGCTCAAAATGGGGTGCAGGGGATTGCACATGCATGTGCAGGGGCGGGGCTCATGGTGTGTGTGTCATGCATGCATTGCATTACGGGCACGCTTTCCACATGTGACAACAAAAAGGTTAGCCATCACTGCTCTAGTTCATGTTCGTAAACTAGATCAGAAATGTAGAATGTTCCCCTCTGCTGTCAAAGGAGTTCTTTCATAAAGATGCTACTGATTTATCTGCAGTCCTGGAACAATGCAAACCAAATTATTTCTAAAATTTAATTTCTATCCAAACCAAGTTCCCTAGACAGCTTTTTGCTACATATCAACCTCTTTTATCTTAATCTTTGCCACAGGCTGATATTGAAAGGTCCTCTTCACTTAGCTCTGATGATTTTGATAGATATTTTTGGCTAAAATTGAAACACTCCAGGCTTCTATCCCAAAGGGGAGCTCATGCACCATTTCTATTATTCCAAGTTGTTTCTCATCTAGTGTTTTGTTTTCTCCACTTTTTGAAAAAGAAAGGCTTACTAAAACAATTTCAGAAATTGACTATACCATTTCTTCTTTTCTTGATGCATTTCTTCTTTCTTTTTAAATATTATTTGCTATGTTCTTTACTTTTTCTGTTATTGCAAGTACTTTTTAGACTTTATAAAATAGAATTTCTGACGCTTTCTTTCCTCTTCCTTTTTCTTCTATTTTTCAGAAATGATAATTGCAAGTGTCTCAAAAAGAGTAAGATTTGGGAGGTCTTATCAATGAGAAATTTAAAAAAAAAAACCCTGAAAAAATGCAGTGTTTACATAATGAATATATATAAAATTTGACCATTTTTTATTATTGAGATGGTTAAGCAGTCACTTGGACTATTGCAAGAGCTTGCTGGTAGGTCTTTCAGACTCTGTTCCAGAATAATATGATTCTTATGATCCAGACCTTTCTTGATTCATACCTTTCTTCTGCCTCTAGGTCCCATCTTGGCTGGATTATCAGGGTTGTTATCAATTCAGTTTGGTTGGTGCTGTTAACCTATCAGGACATCATCATCATCAGAATTGAAAGGGACTTCTAGTCCAATCCCTTGCTTAAGCAGGAGACCTTATACCATTTCAGACAAATGGATGTCAAATCTCTTCTTAAATGTCTCCAGTTATGGAGCAACCACAATCCCTGAGGCAAAGAATTCCACTGGTTGATTATTCTCACTGCCAGGAAATTCCTCCTTAGTTCTAGGTTGTTTCTCTTCTTAGTTAGTTTCCATTCATTGTTTCTTGTCTTGCCTTCTGGTCGTTGGAAAATAGGTTGACTCCCTTGTCTTTGTGGCAACCCCTCAAATATTAGAACACAGATGACATGTCATCCCTAGTTCTTCTTTTCGCTAGGCTAGACATGCCCAATTTCTGCAACCATTCTTCATATTTTATCCTCCAGCCTCCTAATAATCTTTTTGTTCCTTTTTTGCACTCTTTCTAGAGTCTCGATATATTTTTAATATTGTTTTATATTGTAGCAACTAAAATTGGATACAGCATCCCAAGTGTGGTCTTACCAAGGCCTTATAAAGTGGTACTAACACTTCACATGATCTTGATTCTATCCCTCTGTTGATGCAGCCTAGGACTGCATTGGCTTTTTTTGGTGGCTGCAGGACACTGCTGGACCATATTTAAGTGATTGTCTACTAGAACTCCAAGATCCCTCTCGCAGTTACTGCTATTGAGACATGTTTCACCTAATCTGTATCTATGGATACAAGCAGAAGCAGCCAGTTATTTAAATTACAATCAATGTTACAATGTACTCCCCTGGATCTGGGTTGCTTAGTTTGATTCTGAAAGGCTTACTTCATGTTTTTGAACTTTCTCCCATTTAATATAAACTCTTTGGGATTAACCTCTACTTGAATTGCAGCTGGAGTCCGATCTCCTGAATTTTGGAGATAAAGAGTTAAAATACTTATCTTTTTTTCTGGTGTTTTCTGAAACTGGAAAACACTCTTTTCAGTGACGGTATTGAACAACAGTTTAAATTATGGCAACCTTGAGATTAGATTATGCTTTTAAATTGAATATTATATTGTCAAACTTCTTATTGATGTAATTTTCACTTTGCTTATACTGTTCTTAGAGATAAGCAAATACCAAATGAAATAAAAATACTATTACCCAAAATGCACTGACCTGTTGAATTGGGAGTAAATTATCTTAACCATTCAGTCAATCTGCAGCTGAAAAACAATTGTAAAGAGAAATGAATGAAATTTAGAAAGGTTATTTGACATGATATAGATGAAAGTTATCTAAAATCCACTTCCTTGAGAATCTACAGTTCTTTAATACTGGCAAAGTAAACTATGCCTGCAGCACATTTTGTCCTCGAAGACACTCATCGTATTTCTAAGTCACTGGAGCAGTTCCACTCCTAGTTCAGACATTCACACAAAACAGCTTCTCAGCCAAGCAGAACATATTTTCTAGAGATTCCCAAACACAGATGGTTTGTGTTCTGCAAATAAACATCCCAGTGGACACTTGGTGAAAATGTCTGCATCACAGGGAAATAAATCTTAATTGTTCCCAATCTATTTGTTTGATGTGCAATGAATTCCAAGTGATAAGGGTTATAATCTATTGCATATTGTGGATGAAACCAATCCCAGCAGAAAGTTGTTTACCCATTCCAATATTTCTTTGTACTTGAACCAGGGAATTTTCATTGAAAGACCTAGGCTGTCAGCAAGACACGAGAAAGATCAGAACAAAGTCAGCACAATTTCTAACTCAGCAGGAGCAATAAGATTTTGAGTCAATGCATAATAAAAATATACTGTCCAAAAATTTTGCATCTCACATCAATTCGCAGAAACATATGCATAAAATATATCCCCATTATCACTTCATTTTGCCAAAGGCAGCTTCTCTAGCAAACTGGTAGCAGAAAGCTTGAGTAATTTGGAGAACTAGCAAATACCATCTCTGGCTTGCTGACTCCGCCCCCATCTATTCTCTGCGTCCTGAGTCCCAGCTGATCAGCTTGGTCTTCTTCTGTTGCCCTGCACAGGAGAATGGAGCTGGAAAGCAAGTTAGTAGGATAAGGAGAGATGGGGATTTTATAGTATCCTTGCCCTAGAGTGAGGTGTAAATGGGGATTTTATAGTAGCCTTCCCATGCCACGCCCACCAAGCCATGCCCACCAAGCCGCACCCACGAAACCACATCATGCCCACAGAACCAGTAGTAAAAATTATTTGAATCCCACCACTGATCCAGTCCTAATTTTAACATCACCAGCCAAACAGTTTCATGGCATAAACTACTGGAAAATCTTAGCTAGTATAAAATGAAACAAGCCATAGAATGGATATTTTGCATATTTATGAGTCTAAAAGCTAGAACCAGAACAACTGTATTTGAAACAATACCACACTGGTGCAGTGGAGATGGGTCAGATGATGGATGTAGATTTTAAAAAATGTACAATTATCCACATGCATACATGAACATAGAGCTATGCCCATGCATACAAACTTGGAATATTAAAGTTCCTCATATGTGTCTTTCACCTGTAGAATACCAGTGTTTTAGCCACTACTTCAGCCAGCGTTTGGATGTTCTATTTCTGCAACTTCTAATGTCCACAGAATCTTCTAATGACTGAAACCAGAACATCAAACGTTCTGGTTTCCTTTGTACTGAGAGAGGATTCTATGGTCATTTAGCCTTATAGAAAGAAGATGATTTCTGCAAACTTCCTAGTTTTACCAGTCTCCAGTGAAGATTTTATATTTATACCTGCATGTGAGGCATAAATTCAAGCTTTGAGTCCTGGTGACTGCCTATACAAGTCTCTGTAGTTTTCTTGGCAAGTTTTCAGAAGTGGTTTGTCCTTACCTGTTCTTCCTAAAGCTAAGAGCAAGTGGCCCAAAGTCAAAGTCATGCTTAAGATGAGTCTAGAATTCACAGTCATCTAATTTGTAGCCTAAGACCTTATCTACTTCTACAAGACTCTCCCTCCCTCTCTCCCTCTCCCTCTGCCTCTGTCTGTCTGTCTGTCTCTTTCATAGAATATACAGTGTAGAACAGATTCTATAGGGGGGAAAACAAGAAGTATTTTTGTTTATACACTGCTCTGTCTTTGGGTCTTAGGTCTTGGGTCTTACACATATCCTCCTTCCTAAGATCCAGAGGGAATGTATGGGCCAAAGTCATCCAACTGGCTTCATGCCTAAGGCAGAACTAGAATACCCAGACTCTTGGGTTCTAGCCTGGTGCCCTAACTATTACACCAAACTGTCTCTCTGCAAATACATAAATGCAGTAATAAATACTGAGGTGACAAATACCATATATATGTTTGGTGGGAGAGAAGTGCTTAGGATTGGTTTTAGTAAGTAGAAGACCATAGATTCGTAATATAATGAAGCTGAAAGTTTTGTCCCTCTCTGTCTGTATATTCTCTTTCCCCCCTCTTTTTTTTTTTGAAGACTGATCTCTAGAATTGGTTTCAATGAAATCAACAATCCAACTTAATAAGACAGAGAAGATAGCATATAGGGTATTTATTCAATCAGAATTGTATAAGGAATCCACCTTCCCTTAATCTCTCAGAGCAGAGAGTTATGGACGCTGCTTTATGTCACACCCTCATGTTCTATCACTTTTCTGGTAGGATGGATGTCTCTATTTTTACATAGTGTATACCTGTATCATAGTTCCAGTAATCTTAGCCACCTAGAAACACTACATGGCCAGTTTCATCCTATTTGTGAGTCACTAGTTCAGCTGTTGGTAACCAGATGTTATTCAATGAGATTCATATTCTCTAGTTGGAACTGAACTCATGAAGCATTGCTCTTTGGCAGACTATGTACTAGCTTTATGAGCTATCCAAGTTCTAGCATTCAGTGATGTTATAGAAAGGGGTATACAAAATTTATTATAATGATATACTGTATGTAGTTCACTTTTCCATAAATTCTCAGAGCAGCAATATGATGTATTATGCCATGACTTGTGTGTGTGTGTGTGTGTGTGTGTGTGTGCATGTACGTACGTACGTATGTACATATGGTCTGAGCATCCCTGGTCCTTCTTTTCATTAACCTAGACATATTCAATTCCAGTAACAGTAACTGTTCTTTATATGTTTTAATCTCCAATCTCCTAATCATCTTTGTTGCTCTTCTCTGAACTCTCTAGAGTCTCAATGTCTTTTTTTTTACATTGTGATGATGATAGATACAAAGGTAGCATGGAGATGGTTGAGATTAGGGGTGCTGAAAAATGAAACTGGAGGCTCCAGTTGCCCAAGAACAAGCAGTGTGTACTAATTTTAAGAAAGCAAAAATTCAGCATGTCAATAACAACAGCAAATGTCACTTATGCTATGAGAAAGATGAAACAGTGGATCATCTTATTAATGGCTGCAGCAAAATATCACAAACTGATTATCTACAACAGCAAGATCGAGTTGCCAAAATCATACATTAAAAGCTTTGCCTGAAGTTTGGGTTTGAATGCAGCAAAAATTGCTGGGAACACCAAATTGACAAAGTTCTTAAAAATGAACAGATCAAGATCTTGGGGAACTTTTGAATCCAAATAGACAGATATCTGGCCCACAACATGCCTGGCATCACTATTGTGGAAAAGAAAGAAAAAAGTCTGGTTCATTGATATTGAAATACCAGGTGATGCACAAATTGAAGAGAAACAACTAATAATAATGAAATACCATGATCTGCAAATTAAAATTGAGCAATTGTGGAGGAGGAAATTCATGGTTTTACCAATAGTAATAGGAGCAATACCCAAAGGGTTATCTAGATACATGGACATTTTGAACTTATAAGACCTGAGTATTCTGACTACTTGGAACTGTCTATATACTCAAATGTTACCTTAACAGCGCTTAGGTTCTTGGTTAGGACTTGAACTTTTAAGTTTTATTAGTCTCAGACTGTGAATTGAATATTGTTATCGTTATTATAATACCTATAGTATTAGTACATGTGGTCCTATAATTGTTGAAAAACCAAGAACATCTTAAAATCTATATACTTCTATGGAAATGCTACAATTTTTATGTTCATGAAAAATGTACATTAAAAAAAAACCAATGACATTTCAGTAGATTTCAAAATATTTCTTTTGTTGAAATCTTTAGTTATTTTTTGTTTGGAACAAATGACTTTCACATGACAGACTGAATAAAAGTAAAACTCAATACTCAATCAAAGTACCAGTTTACGATTTTTGTTGTTTTTAACAAATGGTGAAGTTAACAAATATTTAAAAAGATGACAACTCCCTGCAGCCTATCTAGCCATCCATCTGTCCATCCAGTTCTATTCCCTAGTCACTCTCAATTTAACCATTCAACATTTTATTTGATTTTAAATACAGTATAATGATAATCTGTATAGACCTTAGTTCTTAAATGTTCTCAAGTTGCTTATTCATGCTTTTGATAGTAATTCTTACTACATTATTAGCAATCAATATTTTACAGAAGAGGGTAATCTCTTTGTGGTCATTGTATTTTAAAAAGTTGATGGCCATGGAATGTAAAATGATTATGAAGGCCGTATCATACCAAACATGCCAGCTAGGCACATTCTGCATTTTCTGACATGTGGAAATGGATAGTTGGTATATCAATTTAAATGAAATAAACACAAATGTCTGGAATTTTTATTTAAAAAAAATGTTAAAACACGTTTTTAAGAAGAGATTGGATAATCATTGTCTGAAATGGTACAGGATTTCTTGCTTGAGCCAAGGGTTAGACTAGAGACCCTCAGGGTCTGTTCCAACTATTTTATTCTGTCATTCTGCAAATAAGAAGTGTTTTTCATGCTATCTGAGGTTGGTAAAGTTTTGTTTGGTTTCAGGTTAGCAGTGTATGTTGCCTGGGGAATTCTAGGAGTTGAAATATACACAATACACATTGCCAAGTATGAAAAACTCTGTTCTATCTTCTGTCATGTTCCATTTCACAGATAACACTTTCCAATAACAAACTATTAGCAGAAAAAGTCCAGTACTATTTCCAAATTGGTAGAGTTCATCCTATAAGGGAATAATAAGAGTTGGGGAAACTCAATGCATATCATCCATATAAATGAGTAAAGTTTAGATGAATGATACACATTGAGTTTCCCTGATCCAACCATTATTCAGCAGCCAGGAATATGTACACTCAATATTAAATCTATTAAACAAGTTGCAATTAAACTAATCAGTTATTGCCAACACTTGCAAATGAATGTATCGCTTTGAATCTGAAAAACCTGATTGGTATTTGCATCAGTTTCCAAAAAGCTATAAACTGGCAATTGGACAAGGGAAGAAATAGATTCCCATTAGATTTGCATGAAGGACATTTAATATTTGAAAGTAGCAATTAAAAGAACCAATTAACCCCAACAGCTTTGATGCTCAACCACTCAAAAACAATTTGGTTGGGAAGCTTCATTATGTAGTTTTCAGAGATCAATGAGAGTTGCATCAAGACAAAGCTGTTATGAGTATAATGTTCTAGTAGGAACCCATAAGGTAGTTGACTTTGTAGCCCTCAGCTATATAGCAGTCATCAAAACTGCCACCAGTAGACATTAAATAAGTTTTGAAAGTCTGCCTACAATAGAGCAGAAATATATATTTGGTAGTTCAGAGAATGGAATAGCAATAACACTTAGACTTATATACTGCTTCACAGTGCTTAAAGCCTCTTTAATTAGTTTGCAGAATCAGCATATTGCCCCCAACAATCTGGGTCCTCATTTTACTGACCTTGGAAGGATGGAAGGCTGAGTTCAACCTTCAGATGATGAGACTTGAACTGCCGAACTGCTGGCAGTTGGCAATCAGCAGAATTACTGTATCTGGCAATACTGTATTCCAACCCCATGTGCCACCACAGCTCATGAATACATATCCATTCACTGTTAAAACTATTGTATCTGTTTGTAACTTTCAACTAGGTGAAATTGAACCAGGAAGTGGGTAAACTTATAGTATGTGAGGTCCCATGGGAATTAAATTTGGGAAAGTTATGATCGCTTCAGTACCACTGCACTGCTGTTGCTTCAAGACCACTGCCATGTTGCTACAATCAGTTTTTATTTATTATTTATTTTATTTATTTTATTTAGTCAAACATGCATGAGATAACAGGTATAAGTATAAACATGGACATGAGCACATGAAATGAGTACAATTAAATGGGGACAGTAGGACAGGGATGATAGGCATGTTGGTGTGCTTATGCATGCACCTTTACAGACCTCTTAGGAATGGTGTGAGGTCCACAGTAGACAGTTTAAGGTTGAAGCTATGGGGGTTTGACAATGGAGTCAGGTAGAGCATTCTGGGCATTGACCACTCTATTGCTTAAGTCGTATTTTCTGCAATCAAGTTTGGAGTGATTTACCTTGAATTTGTATCTATTGTTTGCCTGTGTATTATTGAGGTTGAAGCTGAAGTAGTCGTTGGCAGGTAGGACATTGTAGCAGACAATTTTGGGTACTATGCTTAGGTCAGACCATAGGCAGCATAGTTCAAGATTGTCTAAGCCCAATATTTCAAGCCATAAGGCATAAGGTATTCTATTGTGAGCAGAGGAGTGGAGTTCCATCACATGGTCCTCATTTCCAATGTTCCCTGACAACTTGCCAGAAATCATTGGGAAAGCTGGCTGGAAAAGAAGCAAGAAGGGAGGAAGGAAAAGGAGGAAGCTTTCCAATTCTTCCTGCTAGCTTTCCATAAGTAAACTTGATGGGGAAGTTAACTAAAAGTTGCTCCCACTCTCACTGATCTTTTGCCTGCCCATGGTCATTCTGTTTTGCTAAATAGGTAAGGAAATATATTTGAAACAATGATCCATCAGGTCACAGGTTGTCTTGTGTGTATGGTTGTATGTGTGTAAACATGCATACAAATTTTCAGTGACTTATACTGGTCTGTGAGTTAGTAATTGAATATGAAGGGGCTTTGGGTGAGGAAGAAATAAAAGAGATGAACTCAATTTTATCAAAAAAAGCAAAGCTTTTAAGCCAGCAACATGCACAAAAAGAAAGGAAATACCTTTTTCTGTTGAGCTATAATGTTAAGGCAAGAGATAGATTGACAATAAAGCTACTGGAGCAGTGAATAGCTTCTGCCTTTTAGGATGAACCATCAACAGTAAAGGAACAAGCAGTCGAGAAATACACCACAAACTAGAACTTCATAGAGCAGCCATGAAAGCCTTGGAAAATATTCAAATGCCATGATACAGTATGTCTATACTTACAAAGATCAGAATTGTACAAGCCATGGTAAGACCATGACATTCTATTGAAGCAAACATTTATTTTATTTAAAACATTTATATAATTGCCCATCTTATACCAAACTGTGCAATTTCCAATTAAGAATTAAAACAACATAAAATTCATATTAAAATATTTAAAACTTCTGACATGTAGTCAACTCATCTTATCCTAGCACTTGGGACAAAAATCAGGTCTTCAATGATTTTTGGAACATTAGAAGGGTAGAGGCAGAGGTGGTATTCAGCTGGTTCGGACTGGTTTGCCTGAACCGATAGCCCATCCACCCACCCACCCACCCTGGCTCTATGCCATCCTATTTAGGCATGTTTTTGAGGCTGGGCGCATGCGCGGAAGGCCGGGTGAATGCACAGAAGGGGAGCATGCGTGGCAAACTGGCAGTAACAAAATGTGAAACCCACTGCTGGGTAGAGGCCTCCTGAACTTCAGGAGGAAAAATGTTCCATAAAATACAAAAGGTAAACTTCCTAGTTCCTGTGTGATGGCAATGTTTAAAAAAATAGATAAGGAACCTAGCCATGTTATGTAACCTGGTAAAATAGTAGAAGTCCTTAAGGACAGATAACCTTGTCCTGTGTCATATTGGGCTTTAAAGATGATAACCAGTACTTTGAATTGCACCTGGAAGGACTGGAAACCATTGCAACTCTTGCAAGAGACATGTTACATAGGGTGCACACACTGTGCATTCAGGATAGTGGAAGCTTCTGGGTGATCTTCAGGATAGCTTCATGTAAAGCTCATTGCAGTAAACCAAAGGGGAGATGACCAAGGCATGAGTGACAGTAATTGCTCCAGGAAAGGAGCAATTAGCACATCAGACCAATCTGTGCAAAGCCTCTTCTCCCCAACTGACAATTCCATTTTCTTTTCTAGCCAACTAATATTTCATGCAAGCAAGGGCTAAACACTTTAAAAACCATTTTGGGGGGCAAATGATATCCTATCATGAAACATAGCAGAGTTCCCAGATAATATGTAGAATTTTAAATTCAGAGAAGGACATGTTAGATTGATCCATCTCATATGAGTGAATAAACAATGTCCTAGTCCATACCATGTCTGGGCTTCTCCCCAAGTCTAAGAAGAGCCACAATAGATATTGTTTGCTGTGGAACTGAATTCTAAACAAATAAGCAAAGGGTTGCAAGTTATGTTTTGCTGCAACATAAATGCAGCAAGATGTAGACTGCTTGCTACATTTTCCCCACCAATCTGACCTCGCCAATCAAGTGTTTGAGATAGTAGAGTCCTGCGTCTGTATCTGTTTAAAAACCGGTTGGCTTCAGCAGCCGCACATTAATGCAAATCTAATGTACCTGCTGGTATGATTAGCTGAATCAAATGATGGCATTTAACTAACACCTAAATAATCTTAATTAGGATCCTCAGCTCATCTTAGCACTTGGAACTCTACAGATGGATAGTCTTAATTATCAGCCTTTTGATTAGAATAACTGCTCTAATCAAGATGATGTATGCCTGATAGACAGCTTATCAGTAAATTAATGGCAGTTGTTAAGGGGAAACATAAGCAGAGGGAGAGAGAAGGAGAGGGAGGGAGAAGGAAAGAGAGGGAGGGAGGGAGAAGGAGGGAGAAGGAAAGAGGGAGGGAGGGAGGGAGGGAGGGAAGGAAGGAAAGAAAGAAAGAAAGAAAGAAAGAAAGAAAGAAAGAAAGAAAGAAAGAAAGAAAGAAAGAAAGAAAGAAAGAAAGAAAAAGAAAGGACTGTCTTCTGTCTGAATTGTGAGCGGTAACCAAGTTAATGATACGGGAACATAAACTGCATTCTGACGGCAGTATTAAGCTTCTTACTGTTTCTGTACTTGTATGAAAGCTCATGCTTTTTACATACTGTCTCTAAATGCAGGTCTTATGCACAGCTTTGATGGCTTAATAAAGTGGCATTTGTTGACAGAGCTGCATGATAACATCCTGTTCAAAGCTAGTCACTGTGTTCATTAGATGCAACTGCCTCTCTGTGCCACAGTGCCATTAGGATACCAAAGTATTCCATTGCACCAGTGCGGCACACTATGCAAAAGCCTGTCAACAAAGTAAGGGGATTCCCAATATGTGTTGAACTGTACAGATTCTTTTTGTGGAAATCTTTCTACTCACATAAAGGAGAAAGGGGCAAAACAAATGTACATCACCTTTTGAACTTAGGAAGAGTTCTCATGGTGGACAGACCCAAACAATTCCAAGAAGAAGATAGTCAAATCATAATTGCCCTAATCAATACAATGTGTAGTTTTATTTTTTATTGATTTGGTGCTTTTGAATTTTGATTGGACAGCATAGGTCTCTAGATTAGGACCAGTTTACCTTATAACTATCAGATTTGGAATGCAAATATTCAGAGTTTTACTACATGACAATAACAAGAAGTTTCTGTTCTTTCTGAACCATTTTTAACACCTTTCTTTAAACAGATTGCTGCTACATACAAAAATAAAAAAAGAAAATTCAAAGCAAGATGATATAAAAATAAAATGCTCCATTACCAGAGGCTTTAAAAAAAAAACAAGTGGACAGTTACTTGTCTGGAATGGTATAAGGTCTCCTGCTTGTGCAGGGGGTTGAACTGGAAGACCGCCATGGTCCCTTCCAACTCTGTTATTCTGTTAAAACTATTGCATCATGGGGCAGCTTTGGGAGATCATTTGTAAGCTCCCATTGTTCCAAATTACCAAGGCCAGACAGATAAAGGAACAATCCCACCACTGCATAGTAACACTCATTTTGAGATTACGGTGGTGCTCTCTTTGATCATCTGCTTGCAGACGTTTCATTACCTAACTACCCTGTTTCCCCAAAAATAAGACCTCCCCTGATAATAAGCCCAATTGGGCTTTTGAACGCATGGGCCATCCCTTGAAAATAAGCCCTCCCCAAAAATATTGCAACACAGCAGCAGCCATGAGGTTACCGTCTCCTGCACCTCAAAAATAATACCTCCCCCAAAATAAAGCCAAGCGCTTATTTCAGCGGTCAAAAGAAAATAAGACCCTGTCTTATTTTCGGGGAAACACGGTAGATAACATCATGAGTGATGTGGGGTTTTCTCTGTTAGGATCAGTAACTTCCCCTGCCAGTATAAATGGGGGTGTGGTTTTCTCCTTGGTAGTTTTGGATTGTATATATCAGTGTTGGCGAAGGAGCATGCAGGAGGGGGGGAAGCACCAGAAACTGGAAGAGTTGTTCCCCAGCATGCATGCATGTGCCAGGAAGCTGAGCTTCTACTTTCCAGTATGCACATGTGCACCAGTCACTTGGGCTTTTGGTTTCTGGTGCGTATGCACATGCAAAGACTAGCTGGCCAGTGTCTATGCACTTGCTGGAAACCAGAAGCACAGCTTCCTGGCATGTGCATGCATGCCAGGGAGCTGCTTTTCCAGTTTCTGGTGCTCCCACTGTGTGAAGATTATCTGGGCAGTGCACATGTGTGTGCCAGAACCAGGAAAAGCAATGGATGATGGCTGGCCCAAAGCTAGTGGGTGTTCATGGATGTGCTGTTCTATTTTCTGCCTCTATACAGTGGCTGTTATAGCCACTATACTTTATGTTGTAGATGACTCCTGCTTTCTCTTCTTGGGCTACTGGGTCCTTTAAGTAAAACTGGGTCTTAAGATATTTTGGACAGCTGTTTTCTTTTTCAGTGTTTTGAGATCACTGAAATGGCTTTCTATTAGCTTCAATAGACTAGTTATTGCTTATAAATGTCTCTACATCTGTTAAGATTGTTAAAACCTTTATGTTTAATCAGGTTTTCTCTCTATTTGATTGGGGACATCCATGTGTGTGTGTGTGTGTGTGTGTGTGTGTGTGTGTGTGTGTGTGTTGCATATAGTTATGTTGTACTGATTTTCTGTGGGATTATTTTTTTCTTACCTTTCCCCATACATCAAGCATATTTAAATTATTGAGGCAGCAAAAAAAAATATGACAAATCAATGAATAAATGCTCTGAAGGGTACTAATAATGGAATGGGCACTTAATCAAGAATCCATTCTTCCAATAGATATTCTGTCCATCAGTGACTTGATCATGTCCATCACATAAAGATGTGGCTTGACTTTGGGAAACTTTTGCTGTCTTTTATTTTACATCAGCAAGTGAACATAACAAACTAATTCCACTATACGTGGCATATACATTTTTTTTAAAGAAAGCTATGTGCCAGATTCACATAGATTACATATGCAATCCATAATTAAGAATATTTAAATTGCTGAATCATATGTAGCTCTTCATTTAACAAACGAAAGTATCTCAGTATTTTAAATGAATTAATATTTAATAAACACTTTCATATGGCTTGATTAAGTGCCCATTTAATGCCTATTTGAAGTAATTAACCATTTCCAATTTACATCTACCAAATGAGAATATGACACAACCTTAAAAAGCCATATGCAGGTGGAAAAGGGTGGCATAGAAATAAAAGGTCTCTATAAAACCATGCATTTTTAGAGTAATTTCCTTTTTCTTAACAAGGTAAAAGGTAGGGAAAAAAGCTTTGATTTATGTATGTACTGTATCTTTGCAATACTAATCTAAACCACTTTTTTTCTTATCAAAATTCAGTGGTTAAAAAAATCAGATTCTGGCTGCATGTTTTTTTTTCTTTTCAAAATATATTTTATTAGATTTTTACAAAACAATACAATTTTGACTTCCACCCTTCTTTCTATAAGGTAATTGCCATCTTACTCTTCCTCCTCTCCTTTTAATCTTACTTAATCTACCAGCCAGGGACATGGAGACTCAGTGGCTAAGACACTGAGCTTCTCAATCAGAAAAATCAGCAGTTCGGTGGTTCGAATCCCTAGTGCTGCGTAGCAGAGTAAGCGCCCGTTACTTGTCCCAGCTTCTGCCAACCTAGCAGTTCGAAATCATATAAAAAAGCAAGTAGAAAAATAGGAACCTTCTGTGCATCTTCGGCATTTAGTCATGCTGGCCATATGACCATGGAGACATCTTTGGAGAGCACTGGCTTTTTGCTTTTGAAACAGAGATGAGCATTGCCCCCTAGAGTCAGGAACAACTACCACATATGCGCAAGGAAAACCTTTACCTTTATCTTTAATCTACCAGTTTTATCTTTTCTTCTTTCAGCCAAAAGTCCATATAAGGCTTCTTTTTTAAAAAAAAATTAATCACTTTTTTCCTGACAGAAAATGCAATTTGGGCTACACAAACTGAGAATGTTCTTTAGCTTATGTTTGATTTACTTTAGTTAATTTATGGGACCTGACTTCAAGTAGACACAAATTTCAGAAATCACAAAAGTAATATCAACTCTTTGCAAATCAAGGGTCTATTGTATTTGATAGGAGCTTGGTCAGGAGCTTTTATATCATTTATGTAGTCTTGCTTCAAAAGTATTCCGCTTTTCTAAATTTGCTGTCCACAAAAATGACCTTCCTTATCTTAAAAACAGAAGGAAAGACCTTTCATACACTAAAGAAAGGGCTTCTCGCTTAACATAAATGACTTGGCAGGGATTTTCAGTCCATCACAGTTTTCTCATTGTATTTTTTTTTCGCGAGAAGCATGCAAATCACTCCTTATCCAAAGAGGATATTAAAGCACCATTTCTATTTAAAACATCAACATATTGATTCAGTGTAGGAAAAAAGTGTTTTTTCATGTCAAACTAAGACAATGAGGAGATTCAAGTCATAGATTTTATCAAATTGCTTCTGAAGTGAATCTTCACACAGTCATCTTGTTCATAACTCTGGCGCAGTTACAACTAACCTTTGATGTACAGTATACAAATTAAGTGATTTACAGTACCCTGTTTTCCAGAAAATAAGACCTCCCCGGATAATAAGCCCAATTGGGATTTTGAGTGCATGCGCTAAAATAAGCACTCCCCCAAAAATAAGCCCTCCTCCAAAAATAAGCCCTCCCCCAAATACTGCAACACAGCAGCAGCCATGAGATGACCACACTCACTGCCTCCTGCACCTCAAAAATAATAAGACTTACCCAAAAACAAGTGTTTATTTCAGGGGTTAAATGAAAATAAGACCCTATCTTATTTTCAGGGAAACACCATATATGTAAAGTGCTTATAGATCTAAAGTGATGTTTCAAAGAACTACTGATCCAACTCTGTACTTAATTGTAACTCTGTTCCTTCTTGGCTGATTTCAGATACCATCGTTAGTAAACATTCAAAAAGAAAAGTCAAAATATTTTTATTAGCTTAGTTAACATTATTCTGCCCATGTCTGTCCTAAACCCAAGATGTAGTAAAACATTCACTGATAAAGTAAGAGTTTTCACTCTTTATAGATTTCCTTTTTTCATGTGCGTAACTGAAATTCTTTTCACTGAAGTTAGAAACAAGGGAGTGACATAGTTAAGTGTAAGACTATACGGATGTTATAAATCATGAAGATCATTTTCCCTTGTTCAGCATATGAAAAAAGTAGATTCCACCTACAGACTTTTTATTGGCTGCCATTCACAGGTCCCCTTTCTGGATTCTTTTCATTACTTTGTATTGATACACACATATTTTTTGTACATAGAGATGAAATCATGTAGGAAAGATTCCATCTCCTAGGGTTTGATACCTAGGGGTATCAAACTCAAGGCCTGTGGCCCACATCTGGTCCACAGAGTGCTTAAATCTGGCCCACAAGGTCAGCTTGGAAATAACAAAAGACCGGCCCTTAGTGCCTCTGGCAGCCAATATGGGGTGCAGGGCATGACACCCCCCCCCTGCCTCATGTTCGACCTGGATGGCCTCCTGCAGCACTCTGCCAGCCAAAACAGTACTGCAGGCTAAAAACAGGGCACGTGGGGCCCCCACACAGCCCATCCATGCCCCATTTTGGCCAGCAGGGTGTTGCAGAAAGCCATCCAGGCTGAAAAAGGGGGCCTCTGGCAGCCCCATGCTCCATTTTGGCCGACAGGGTGCTGCAGGAGGCATCCATTCTGTCGAAGAAATCCAGTTTGGCACCTCTGTCCTATAGTGTTCATGCAATATTTTGAGCATCACTCAAATAAATCATTATTCTAATGACTATAATACCAAACCCTAGTGAAGGATTTGTCAGAAATGCAGAATTAGAGTGTGACACCTGGGAAATTACACAAGTTTCAAAAAGTATAAATGTACAGCTTACTTCTCAAATAAAAGCTTACATTTGCAGGCAGCCTAATTACATTTTGCCTTTTAATTAGAGAAGTATATTGGTTTCAAGTATATTTAACATCAAAAGGCAATTACAAAGAAAATGTGTGCAACTATGTATGCATCAGAAATACACTTCACACTGAGTCAACAACAATAAGAGTAACTTCTAAGGATCAAAGTAATTTAGCTAACTGATCAGATTATTTTTCATAAAAATGCAACAAAAGATTTATCCATGGGCATAATTGTTAGCAAGACAGGTTTTTAAAAGAGGTATATTAAAAAACAACATTGCAGGGTGATGTTTCCCAAAATAATATTTCTTGGAACAGTAAGAAATTAATTTGCTGATGCCTCTCTGTATGTAACAGGTTGGAGAGACAAGTACCGTAGTTAATCCTAGTTTTTTTTTGCTCAAAAGATGTTCTGGAGATTGATTAGGATTTCCTTGAATAGGGAATGCCGTTGCAGTAGAGATGAAATATCATCATGATAAATCCAAGAAATTTAGATAAATTTGAGTAATTTGAACAAATTACCATGTTCTTGAGATGGAAGAAATGATTCTAATCTGCATTGCCATGATTCAAAAGTATATGCAACAATATGCAAAGTTTTGCTTCCAATATTTTCCTCTGAATCTGTGGTACACTATCTCCCCAGGGCTACATTAAAAATAATACTAGAACTGGATTTAATGATCAATTCAAAATGACCTTGCCTTGATTTTTTTAAAAAATATGAGAGAGCAGAGGAAAATTCTATCATGCTTGCAAGATTCTGCTATTACACCCTACACCAAAAGAGTAACAGTAAATCAAGTGGTTCAAAGCTAAAGCAAGACAACCCTACAGCTTGTGAATACTTATTTTCAATTCTATGGGTTCCTCAGATATTAGCGCTTAAGAACCCAAATAAATAAGACTCATAAAAGGTTCCCTCTGCTCAGCAGTCAAAGAGAGAGGAGAAGCCTTGGTTATGTTTCTATTGTGGAGGTCCTGGACACCTGGTCCAAACTTTTACCTCTAAAGGGTAGAAGTGCCACACCTGGGTAACTGCAGGACATGTAACAATTAAGTATCTGAATCACTCCAAAGCCTTATATTCAGAAAACTTTGAAGTTCCCACACCCAATCAAGAGCTCAACAGGGAGGCTTCAGACAATTAAGATTTCAGACAACTGACAGCAGGCAAGCACATGTTATTCTCCTTCTAACTCTCATTCAATCTCATGTTTAGAATATTACTGTCAGCCCTTATAGCTGCAGGTGCCTCAGCACATTTCAGCGGTGAGTCTACAGTGCAGCTGTTAAGATTGTCCACAGTTATTAGATACTTGTGGAAATGACTGACAAGTTGGCATTCCAAGCTGGTCCTGTTTTGCAACATGTAACAACTGTCCAACTGACAATAAATTATAACGTAGAATTTTTCCTACTCTGTGTTACTGGTCCCATACATGTTCCCATTTCGTTGGGTATTGATTGCCTGCAAACTCATAATCCAAAGCAAGGAACAATTTCTTTTTCATCTCAGTTGTATCAACATCACTAGCCTTTTTTCCCCTTTCCCTTCACTTCACTGCATTTTCTGCAGTGAACTGCACTTTTCTGCCTGAAAATTGTACATTTTGGTGATATTCATGAGGAGGTGTACGCAATGGCAGTGCTTCTTCATTGAATGTGTGATTGTACAACCCAAATTGGAGCCCAAATTTCATCTAAAAGATAATATTTTTCTGATAACCAAGGGCAATTTAAACTGTTGAAAATAATCTGGGCAATTGACTCTAAAGAGGGAGATGCCATGTATCTTCAAGACTGCTTTTTTCAGTTTCAAATCAACCCGTCCAACTTCTATGAGCCAGGAGAATTTTGGCCATGAGAAATTCTCCAGTATCTATTGTAAAGGGGGCTGAGGGACACTTCTGTTGTTTTCTAATGCTTGTGCCTGAACCATAGAACTGTCATGGCTGCAAATCGGATTGCATCGCAACACCTGCTCAGATCTAGCAACAGTGGGAGGGATGCTGGGAAGGATTGAGGGAGGGATTTAAAGGAATGCCAAGAATGCTAGCCCAAAGCCTGGACAATGTCAGCCCCCTAAGGTCATTGTCTGCCAGAACAGAAATCCTGTTCCCCAAACAAAAAGGAATGCAAGTGATTGGACAGTGAATAACAACTATGGGCAAGCCAAGGTAGAAAGGGAAAGTTAATTATGCTTTTTGGGTGCAAAAATATCAGAGCTGGCTTTGCTTTTCTTCTGTAACAATTAAAACTCCAATAAAGTGCATCAGTGGTGGGTTGCCAATTTTTTTACAACCAGTTCGGGCACATGCATAATGGGCATTTGGGTGGAGCCTCCTACTGCCACTACTACCGGTTCACCCGATCCGGGCTGAACCAGCAGTAATCCAACTCGGAAGTGTACTCTTGTTTAAACAATGGCCCAAAAATCTTTCTTTGCTAGTTAAATGAATGGGATAGCTGACAATTATTCTCTACCATATTGTAAAGGGAGCTGAGGAGTGCTTGTGTTTCTGACAGCCAAGATAGCACAGTGGTTAGAGTGCAGTACTTCAGGCTACTTCAGCTGACTGCTAGCTGCAGTTCAGCAGTTCAAATCTCACCAGCTCAAGGTTGACTCAGCCTTCCATCTTTCGAGGTGGGTAAAATGAGGACCCAGATTGTTGGGGGCAATATGCTGACTCTGTAAACCACTTAGAGAGAGTTATAAAAGCACTATGAAGTGGTATATAAGTCTAAGTGCTATTGCTATTGCTTTCTAATGCTTGTGCCTCAACTATATAGAGCTATCTCTATCTCTCAGTTGATATCAAATTGGACCCCATATTACTGGTCTTCTAGAATTTTTTAGCAACTGAATTATTCCAGAGAGCCTATAATGACTGAGAGGACATCAAACCCATGCATCCTAATGCATGGGTAATTTATGTGTTTGACATTTCATACCTGTAATTTTATATTAGTATTTTTTTTAAAAGGTACATTTTATTATATTTTGTTGTAAACCACCAAGAGTCATATTGGTTGAGGCATGAACAAATCCAATAAATAATACATAAATAAAAATCATTCTATTTTTGTGAGGAGCACCCTTGAAGGAATTTTGTCATCTGAAGAACTACAGTAGGGTAATTCTTAAGAAAAATAAGAATTTTGCCCTCATAGTAATAGCTACACTGTTAAATCTTTCTTAGTTAGAGCAAAGAAAGAGAGCCACATGCCTCTGAGTTTTTAAAGTTATAGAGAAAACCTACAACCAGAATGGAATTTGTTTTCCTATATTACTCTTCAGAGTTGACAAAAATTACAATGCCTTACAAAACTTCACTTAGTGACTGTTCAAAGTTACAACAGTACAGAAAAAGTGACTTATGACCATTTTTCACAGTTACAACCTTTGCAGCATCCCCATGATCACATGATCAAAATTCAGATGCTTGACAATTGCTTCATACTTAAGACCGTTGCTATGTCCCTAGGTCATATGATCACTTTTTGCTACCTTGTGATACAGTCAATGGGGAAACCAGATTCACTTTTGTTGTTGTTAGTGGCAAAGTCATGTCCAACCCATCACGACCCTATGGACAACATTCTACAGGTCTTCCTATCCTCTACCATCCTCTAGAGTCACACCGACTGCTTCAGTGACTCCATTCATTCACCTCACTCTCTGTCATCCCCTTCTTCTTTTGCCCTCAATCTTTCTCAGCATTAGGCTCTTCTCCAAAGAGTCCTTCATTCTCATTAGGTGGCCAAAGTATTTGAGTTAGATTGACTTTACTAACATGTTACTATCTCAACAACTGCACTTATTAAGAAATACCTCAC
The DNA here is from genome assembly GCF_051295495.1 of Thamnophis sirtalis. Taxonomy (NCBI): domain Eukaryota; kingdom Metazoa; phylum Chordata; class Lepidosauria; order Squamata; family Natricidae; genus Thamnophis; species Thamnophis sirtalis. The sequence continues at coordinate 26,929,274 of NW_028261392.1, forward strand.
TTAAGAACAGAAATTTTGGGCTAAATTGTGGTCATAATTCAAGGACCACCTGTATTCAAGAAATCTAGTTTTCTGCAAATCACCATACAATCTTATTCACTTTCCTTTGTTTTTCCAACTATCTGGTTTAAATGTCTGATTTATACAGAATAAGCTATAAACAGGGGTGTTCATGGGTGGCATCAAATCATAGGTTCAACTGGCAACAAAAGCTCCACCCCTTTTTAATACATCATACACATCGCACAGTGTTTTTTCCCCTTCCTTCTTTTTATGTACATTATTTCTCTGCATTTTCAGATAATTAAGAAACTGAGAAGCACATTGTTAAACACCTTTCCCATCAAGAAAATGATTTCCATTAATTGTTGGACAAATGCAATCAACGTCTGTTCTCATGTTTTTTGCTCTCTTATTTTCTGCAGACAGATTTTTAAAATGATCTCTACTAGAAATATCTCAGTATTTATACTTTAGTAACTTGGGTACAATTCAGGAAAAAAAAGATTAAATCTACAGTCTGATATTAGGAGCACCTGTTTAGTGAATTAAATGTTACTCAAATAATTATTCAGTTGCATTGCAAATATAAATGTTATTCAACTGAATATTGAAAGTCTGGACAGGCATCTTCCATTCATTAGCTAATATGATTAACATACTGATAACACACTATACTAAAGGACACAATCTAGATATTATCATACATATTTGAGCAAGATTATTACTTGCAGTGTGTTACCATTATCTGAATGGAGTTATCCAGGTGCAACATGAATGATGATTTTAAAAACCTGAATAAAATAATTGTATGAGGAATGATGATGGGAAAAATATGGTATTTTAACAATGTGTGTGTGTTGGTAAAAGTCTTCCCAAATAGTTAAATGTATTTATTTTAGATTAAATCCAATTGACCTTTTTAATGGATAATGTACAATGAAGAGTGAAAGTCAGTGTCAATTCACAATACAGATATTTTTCCCCTGTAACTTGTACACCACTGAGTAATCCATGAGGATTTTAAGAAAGCTTATTAAAAATACCATATATCAAAATGATTACAGCCTGTACCATATACCAATAGTGCTGGTCTTAAGCCCATTTCCCCAATCCAGCTTTAGCTATTCAATAAACATTTGTTTTCATGCATGACTAGGTTAGCATTTCTTTCTCTAGGAATAGGAAAAAACAAACCATTGAGCAAATCTTCTTTTCATGCTATTTTGGAGTTTGAGAAGAAACTGTGCATATACTTGTTTAATATAAGAGAGAAGATAGACTTGACTTAAACCTTTGATGCAACTTGAGAAGTAGGTAGGAGGTCAGCAAGGAAAGGGGGAATATGAGGGATCCTTGATGCTCTCTGAGTTTGCTTCTTTCTTGCAGATGTTTTCTTTGGGTAATGAAATATTTGCAAAAAAAAAAAAATTGAAGCAAGTTCAGAGAGCACCAAGGACCTTTTATGTCAACCCTAAGCTACAAATGTTCTCCTTTATTAGTAAAGAAAAAGCACTTTTTTGTTGACTTTCTACACTATCCCCCCTCTAACTTGTAGGAGTAGGAGGGGAGTTACCAAACTTCTTTATAGTCCATCAACCAAATGACTTCAGCTTCATACTTCCCAGAATAAGGTAAAGGTAAAGGTTCCCCTCACACACATGTGTTAGTCGTTCCTGACTCTAGGAGGCGGTGTTCACCTCTGTTTCAAAGCCAAAGAGCCAGTGCTGTCCAAAGACATCTCCATGGTCATGTGCCCGGTATGACTAAATGCCAAAGGCACACAGAATGCTGTTACCTTCCCACCAAAGGTGGTTCCTATTTTTCTACTTGCATTTTTACATGTTTTCGGATTGCTAGATTGGCAGAAGCTGACAAGTAATGGGAGCTCACTCCATTACACGGCACTAGGGATTTGAACTGCTGACCTTTCTGATTGAAAAGCTCAGTGTCTTAGCCACTGAGCCACAGAATGCCCTTATTTAAAAACTATGTCAGGGGAGAAATTAACAACTGTCATTACCCACCCACCCACCCCAAAGTCATCCTAATGAGGATTTTTTTTTGTTCAGAATGCCTTTCTTAGGAAAAAAATGTAATTAAAAGGCAGAAGGTAGGTTGATTGATGGATGTATTTATTTGTGTGGCCAAAATGAGCAATTTAGCAACAGTCATGGAAAAGCTTCACTTTAAAAAGATTTAGCTTCCCTTGGATGGAAAAGGATTTAAGTTAATGTAGAGATATGTTCATGTAGAGTCTCTAGGATCTTTTGGCTAAAAGTGTGAAGAAATGATGACCTTCTGAAAAAGGACACCGTCTGTTCTCCTATCTACAAATCTACAAAATGCATGACATTTGATCCTTAATATTTTCAAGACAGAGGTGGTATTCAGCAGGTTCTGACCAGTTTTGACTAATTTAGAGAACTGATAAATACCATCTCTGACTGGCCTGGCCCCATCTATTCATTGCCTCTTGAGTCCCAGTTGATTGGAAGGGAATGGGGATTCTGCAGTAACCTTCCTCTGGAGTGGGATGGGAATAAAGATTTTACAGTTTCCTTCCCTTGCCATCCCCACCATGCCATGCCATGCCATGCCATGCCATGCCACGCTCACCAAGCCCTGCCCACAGAACTGGTAGTAAAAAATTTTGAATCCCACCACTGGTTCAAGGACATTGGACATCATCCCCCAAAGAACTGTGCATTGGGAAACATTGTAGGCATCCTCAGGTTAACAGACTACTGCTCTTTTCCCACTGCAAAATCTTTTTCTGTTTAAAGCTAGGTTTTTTTTATTGAGGTGTGAAAAACAAACTGTGTGATTTATTGATGATATTGTGAAAATAATATCACATTTGGATAGGCTAGAAACAGCTGCCTACCCTACAAACTGCCTTCTGTAACTGAAACCATAAATCCCTGGGACTGTGTATTAAAATAGTCAATGGGATTTTTTGTAAGGTACACTCATTTATATCCATTAAAAACTTGCTGTAAAAGCAGGACTCAGGCTTGTCTAGAAGGTGCTCAGGTGTCCTATTGATTCTCCAATTGCTCAGTGTCATTTAAAAGGGACGTCAAAAACTGTAACACAGAACATTATCACTACTGATATCTTTTTTCAAATATCCTCCTTTCACCTTATGTTCTGTGTATGACAAGCAAGCATTTGAAAGCTTTTCAAGGTCACCAACCAGGATCTCCTTCTGGATCACTGGTGACTCTTCAGCAGTTGCTTCATTGCTTAGAAAAAGCTTCCCCTCGCCTGAAAAAAGCACACTTTTGCAAATAAATAAATAAAAATTGTGGACAATGTTGCTTTCTTATGATCTAAAATTGAACAGCTCCATTACCCTATCTAAAAAAATATATAAAATTCAACTTAGATAAAAGTAAGGCTTTACACGTAAGCAAGAAAAAAAAACCACAATTGTATAGGTACAAACTAGGTGAAACTTGGTTTAATGCCAGTAACTGTGAGAGGGATCTTGAATCCTAGTGGACAATCACTTAAATATGAGCCAACAGTCAGCTACAGCAACCAAAAAAGCCAATACAATCCTAGGTTGCATTAATAGAAAGATATAATCAAGATCATGTGAAGGTCTGTCTTATAAAGTCTTAGTAAGACCACTCTTCGAATACTGAATACAGTTTTGGTTGCCACAACATTAAAAAAAAAGATGTTGAGATTCTGGAAAGAGTGAAGAGAAGAGCAACAAGAATGATTAGGGCCTGGAGGCTAAAACATACAAAAAAAAGGTTACAAGAATTGGGTATATCTAGTCTAATGAAAAGAAGGACTTGGGCAGATATGATGGCAGTGTTCCAATATTTGAGATGCTTCTACAAAGTGAGAGGGTCAAACTATTTTCCAAAGCACCAAAAGGCAAGACAAGAAACAATGTATGGAAAACAACCAAGGAGAGAAGAAACCTAGAATATAGGAGAAAAAACAGTAAGAACAATCAACCAATGGAATAGCTTGCCTTCAGAGGCTCTGGGTGCTGGAGGTTTTCAAAAAGAGTCTGGGCAACCATTTGTCTGAAATGACATAGAATCTTCTGCTTGACCAGGAGATTGGACTAGAAGACCTTCAGGCCCCTTACAACTGTATTATACTATGTTCTATCCTATCATTTCAGAGTAGAATTTATCATTGCCCACATAGAAAATGTCTACATATATCCATTGTTTTCAAACTAATTTATCTTTCCTCAAAAGAACACCCTTCTCCACCCTTCTTCTCATGCTGTACTAGATGGAATTAGTGGGTTGTACACAAGAACATCTAAAAGTGTGCTTGGAGTTTTATATATGTAAGTGCTTAACCATTCATTTTGGGTATCCGTTTCTGATTTGATTTCTTTTTATTTTCTTTTTTTGTAGTGAGCAATATTAACTGGTATCTATTAACTAGTAACTAAGTAATTTTTCATTAAACATATCAACCTAACTCCTGATTAGCCACACAGAGGCATTCTAAGATCTTTCATAACCCTTGGCTCTAGGATGCACATTCTGTACAGTGCAATCTGTTAACAATTAAAATGAGATTTAACAGTGGGATACTGGCATTACATTTGAAAATTCTAGGGATAAACCAATAAATTTAAATGTGTGAGTCTCCACTGCAGAATTCACGGAAATGTAGATCTCTGTTTTTCAAATGTTCACCCTCTTATGTTGTAACTATCATCACTGAATGAATGAAGATACTCTTATTTACTTGTTTTAGGAAAAGGAGAGAAAAAGAGGGTGTGTGGGGGGGTGGTGATGGAGATTTATCTCATGATGCTTGGGAGACTCCCTCCCCAGCTAGGGGTGGGCTTCAAAATTTTTAGCAAGGGGTCTCTGCCGGGTTGCTGGGTGGGCGAGGCCATGGTGTGCCTCCTGCACCATGGGGCATGGGCGTTTTTTCCCTCCCCAGGCTCCAAAGGTTTTCCTTGAGCCTCCGAGAGGGTGAAAACGGTCTCCCCAGGCTCTGGAGCCCATTTCTGGCCTTCCCGAACTTCTGGTAGGTCTTTTTTTTGCCCTCCCTGAGCCTCCATGTGGGCCCTGCACTTACCTGCATCTAAAACAGGCCACATGGGACTCCTGAAAGTGGAATGGGCATGGTGGGATGGGCGGGGCCAGCCAGGAGTGGGATTTGGGGTGGTTCTCTGAACTGTACAGAATCTTAGGTAGAGGTTCTCCCAAACCCCTGCAAACCCCCAGCAGGCCACCCCTGTGCCACAGCTCAAGATATTAGAAAGTGCACTAAAGGATTTGATTATATGCAAGAGATATTTCTGCTTTTAGAAAATGGAAGGAGCCCTGATCTGTTGTCAGGTCTCCTGTTCTGTGTGTGTGTGTGGGGGGGGGGGGGGGAGAGAAATCATGTGCTGTTTCTCTTTACTTGTGAAAAGGAATAAATTATTCCGTGCACTGATTTGCTATTATCTGCCATCTCAGTGTTCACCCCTCATAATTGCTTACATATGACATCTCTGATAAGCCTTTTCCCTAATAAACAGGAAATAAAATTAACTCTCCTGGAAGATCAGTCACTGAACCAACCTGGAATAAATATAGCAACTTTATTTTCATTCTCTCTCTCTCTCTTTCTGGAAACCTGTCAAGCCAGCTGTTGGAATTGCTGCTTGTTTAGAAGAAAACTCTTGTTCTAGCTTTTTAAAGCTAAATTGTATGCAGGAGAGGAAGAATAGCAATCACATCTCTGAAGACTTGCTAATAAGAATATAATATTACATTTAGAGTTTGGGAAGTTTGTTCTTATTAAATTATAGGTTTTTAAAAAACTTGAGTTTTGTACTCATGCTGTTCAAAATTAAACTGAACAAGTAAAGTTAAACTTCAGGAGAAATTTAAATTTCCAGAAAATTAAACACCAAGAAAACACTTGTCCAGAATATTAAGATTTCTGCACTGGGTTACACTAGGAGACCTTTAATGCTCCTTCCAACTTTATGATTCCATAAAATTCAGAAACATTTTGATCCTTATTTTGACATCCTTTGGTTGCATACAGTTATTTAGTCCCAGCCAATTCTCTAGACAGGAAAGAGAAGTTCAAAATAGGCAAGATGGTGGACAGAGCATCATTCTATACACAGCTTTATTTTGTTGATACATGAATGTTTTTTTTTTCTTAACATGCAAACTTTACAAAAGATTACACACTCATAGTGTCAGTTAGTGAGAGTTAATGTCAGTGAATGTACTGGGATTTAATGGCTTGTTCATTTAAACATCAATCAGTCAGAATAGAGTGGAAGGTACACTGCAGGTCTTCTAGTCCACCCCTGCTCAAGCAGGAGCTCCTATACAATTTGAGACAAGTGGTTGTCTAGTCTCTTCTTAAAAACCTCTAGTGATGAAGCATCCACAACTTCTGAAGGCAAGCTGTTCCACTGGTTGTTTTCACTGTTAGGTGTTTTTTTTCCTTAATTCCAAGTGGCTCCACTCCTTGATTAGTTTCCATCCATTGTTTCTTGTCCTGTCTCTGGTGCTTTGGAAAATATGTTGATGAACTTATTTTCCAAAATGCCAGAGATCAGGACAAGAAACAATAGATGGAAACTCCATTTGGCAAACTCTCTTTGTGGCAGCCCCTCAAATACTGGAATATTATCATGTCACCCCTAGTCCTTCTTTTCTCTAGACAAGTTATACCCAAGTTCCTGCAGCCATTCTTCATATATAGTTTCCAGGTCTTTAATCATCCTAGTTGTTCTTCTCTGCACTTTTTCCAAAGTCTCAACATCTTTTTTGTAATACAGTAACCAAAATTGGATGCAGTATCCCAGCAAACATTGCACACTGGTTAATACTATTCAACTGTGTATGTGGCTAGTATATATGTATTGTGCAAAGTCAACCCAGATTGGTTACTTAAGAGTATTATATATTTTATGACTTCAAACACTGGTTAATTCAATAACTAAACTAAGTATATTTTTGTGTGAACATAATCATACAATATTATTTTCATTGTCAGTGAGCTTACAAGTTTCTCTTTCTCTTGAGAAGGAAAGAAGGAAAGAAAGTAGAAAGAAAAGAAAGAAAAGAAAGAGAAGAAAGAAATAAAAGAAAGAAAGAAAAGAAAGAAAGAAAAGAAAAGAAAGAAAAAAGAATAAAGAGAAAGAAAAAAGAAAAAGAAGAAAGGAAGGAAAGAAAGAAAGAAAGAAGAAAGAGAAAGAAAAGAAATAGAAAAAAGAAAGAATAAAGAGAAAGAAAATAAAAAAGAAAGAATAAAGAGAAAGAAAATAAAAAAGAAAGAAGGAAAGAAAGAAAGAAAAGAAAGAAAAGAGAAAAGAAAGTGGGAAAAAGAATAAAGAGAAAGAAAATAAAAGAGAAAGAAAGAAAGAAAGAAAGAAAGAAAGAAAGAAAGAAAGAAAGAAAGAAAGAAAGAAAGAAAGAAAGAAAACCTGAAATGGTCATATAAGAGTCACACGTACACCTTATGTCTCCTCATTAAAATGACCTGTGAAGTTTGCTAAAAGAAAAAACAACAACTTCCTTTCCTTTCCGCTCTATTTCAGACAGAGGTGATCTCTCCCTATCAGATGACCTCAAAAAGATTAAGAAAAGCCTATCATTACTGCAGATCGAGCTTCATCATCTCCACACACCCACCACCAACTCTCTGAGCCTTTGCCTTAATCTTGCCCTGAAGGACCAATTTGGCGTGTCATGAAAGGTAATTGAAGCCTGCTCCCCTCTGGAGGGGAATTACTTAGTTGCCATCAGGACACACTTTGAAAGCCGTACTTCCAGAGAAAGGAAGTGCTCCCTTAAATGCTTTGACCAACCCAGACCTGACCCAGACTACTTCAGGGATTCTCTCCAAATATGGCTTTTCAGAACTCCACAAAAGGGCAAAGTTCAACACCATCAACACAACCTTTCCCCTTTCCCTTTTTAAACAGACTCCAGCTCTAGTTTGCCTTCTGATCCTCTTTTGAAGTCTCCAATGTGTCTCATGCAAGTCTGAAAGATTTCTCTTCTGTTTGTTCCCAATTTGCCTAATCTAAGAATCTAAAGAGACTTTTATTGCTGAGTCCCATTTGTGTAATAAAGGCTTTACATGTGTGCATACATCACTTGATGATTTCATTATAAGAAATGAGCTAATCACACTGAAAAACATATGGAAGACAATATGGAAATTATATCTGTGTGACTTGATCTTGTTCATGCATCCAAGGTCTTAATTTCACGTTGAAGTCCTCAAATGAAGGGCACATGTGTGCCCCTAATAGAAAATAAAAGTGGGAGGTTAAATCAAATTAGATGCTTTATTTCTCAAATTTAATTGATTTAAATCCTGATTAATGTTTCTCATTCATCTCCATGTGTTTTAAGAGTGCTACTAAGATGTAATCTTATATACAGCCAAAATAGTGCTCAATAAACTTGGATGGCACCAGTTTAAGAAGGGCTGAAAAACAAAATTAAAGTCTGAGACATTTGTGTGTGTAAAAAAAAATAGAATGAGCTTTTAGAAAACAAAAGGTCTGGTATTAAAAGATGCTGATTTGATCTGAGGAGTCCTATAAAGAAAATTGCATGGGAGAAATACCCAGTGTTCAGGTGAGGATGGGCTTGTTGACCCCTAGGGGGTCTATAATAAAGAGTCTAAGGATGCTATGCAGAAAGTTGACTAGGTCTGGTCACTGTTGATGGTATGATAATCACCTATTTGGTGGTTGCAGCTCAGTACAGATATGGAAATGAGAAGGGCAAACTGGTGATGGTGTGCTTAGGCCACCCTAGATATTCCACCTATTAATCTGTCCCTGATTTGCCAAATGCATTAGGTATGCCATTAGTAATATTCTGAGCTAAAAAAGAGTTTCAGGTGGAAGAAAAGTCCTTAAAATACTTGGAAATATCTCAGATATTCTGGTGAAATTTAAATCAACCTGCTAAACCAACCACCCTCCAGAAAGTAAGAATTGATGTGCTTTTGAGGTCTTCTATTGCTTCTTCCTAAATCTGTAATAGACAAGCAGGATCATAATCTGCCACAATTGAGTGATGGTGATTTTGTCGGTGTCAATCCTACAAATGTTTTTGCATTGCGCTAAAGATGCCTATTACGTTTAATACTATTTTGTTTTCTTTTGCCACAGTCATTCTACTTCTATTTGCAGGTGTTTGTACTTTGTAATTTTCTCCACTTCTTTCTCTTCTATTCTTTCTTCTTCTATTCTTCAGGTACTGCCACATCCAATATCCAAACTTCTTTGTCTTTCTTATCAACAATTGGGACGTTATTTGGCAGGTGCTTGTCTGTTTGAATTCTAAAGTCCCAGAGCACTTTAGCTTCTTTATTTTCTATTACTTTCTCTATTTTGTGGTCCCACCGATTCTTGTTTGCAGGCAAATGGTATTTCTTGCAGATATTCCAATGCACCATGGTTGCTACTTTGTTATGTCATTGTTCATCGACAGTCTGTGCAATCTTCTTGCAGTAGCTAATTAAATGGCCCATTGTTTCCTCAGCTTCTTTACAGAGGTGGCACTTGCTGTTGGCTGTTGTCCTCTTAATTCTGGCATTTGTTTTTAAGGTTTGGTCTTGTGCAGCCAGAATTATCCCCTCTGTCTCATTCTTCAGCTTTCTTGCTCTTAGCCATTGTCAGGTCTTGTTATTTGATTTGCCTACTAGTTCTTTTGTGTATTGGCCATGCAATACTTTCCTTGGCATGACTTTTTTCTATTCTTCATTTGATCTTTCTTGTATGCCAGTTTGCTCTCTCCATATACAGTAAGCCTTCATGGCAAATTAGCTCTAGTCCATCTTTTTCACTGCCCTTCAGATATTCTTTCAATGCCCTGTTTTCTTCTTCAACTGGTATAATTGTAACATTCCACCCTTCCTATTTTCTTTGCTAAGTAGAGTCTGTCAACATCACTGTGTGGATGAAGGACATAATTCATTGTCATTCATTGCCTGGTGTTAATTCCCTTGATGGCATTTCGTCCACTGAGTTTGGACTTTAAGATCCTCTTCATTCTCATGACATATTCACTTCGAACCTTCTTCTTCACTTCAGAGGCTTGATATTCTCAGCTTCAAGTACATCCAGGGTCTTAGTAATCCAGAATGTATTCTGGATCCAGACTCTTATTGTTATTTTCATAGGAAATCTTGATTCTTTCAATTTGCACCATTTTGCCTGTTAATTGGGGAGGGGGGGGGCTTACAGAGTTTGGACTGTATAAATTATTAGGGATAGAATCAAGATCACATGAAGTGTTGATACCACTTCATAATGCCTTGGTAAGGCCACACTTGGAATACTGCATTCAGTTTTGGTCACCACGATGTAAAGATGTGGAGACTCTAGGAAGAGTGCAGAGAAGAGCAACAAAGATGATTAGGGGACTGGAGATTAAAACATATGAAGAACGGTTGCAGGAACTGGGTATGTCTAGTTTAATGAAAGAAGGACTAGGAGAGACATGATAGCAGTCTTCCAATATCTCAGGAGTTGCCACAAAGAAGAGGGAGTCAAACTATTCTCCAAGGCACCTGAGTGTAGAACAAGAAGCAATGGGTGGAAACTAATCAAGAAGAGAAGCAACTTAGAACCGAGGATAAATTTCCTGACAGTTAGAATAATTAATCAGTGGAACATCTTGCCTCCAGAAGTTGTGAATGCCCCAACACTGGAACTCTTTAAGAAGATGTTGGATAGCCATTTATCTGAAACATTATAGGGTTTTCTGCCTAGGCAGGGGGGTGGACTAGAAGACCTCCAAGGTCCCTTCCAACTCTGCTATTGGATTTTATTATTATTGAAATACATATAAGTACAATATCATCAGACATTGAACACATTGGGCCAGGCTTGATAAGGAACTCCTTTGCCATACCTGTCCTTTTTTGCTATTTCTACAAACCTCTGTAGCAAATATAATTCTATGTTTCTTTGCCAATAAGTAATAGTTTTCACTTTCTCCCTCTTCATCTTTTTAACACTACAGAAAACAAAAAGAAGCCATATTGCTTCTGTGCATAAACAATAGAATGATAGAAAGCAATATATTTCCATTTGTGACAACTAATATGGATTAATGTGTTTGTCATGTGAAACACCTGACTGGATGCATAGAGGTGTCAGTCTAAAAAAAAAACAATAAAACCCTTAAATGAAGAAGAAAAAAACATGGACCAAATGGCTTTTGATTATAAAAGAGAAAGAGAAAAAACAGATTTTTCAGAAGCTGTATATGTAAGCATTCATAGTAGCAGAGTTTGACCTCTTCGTATAACTTGCTAATTATAAAAATACATTCCTCAAAGAAATTGTTGTTTTTATTGTTGTGGTTAATTTGGCCCAGGCATAAAGATACTGCTTCTTTGGGGGATCTACATATTTCAGGTTCAAATAGAAGTCAGTCTTAATGAAGGACAGTCAGAAGCTGTGCTTCCAGAAATCCCAAAGCACTTTTGAATCATTTTGGAATTATGCATAGCCCAAGACTGGATTAAGGCCAATTGATGTACCAAGTATAGCCAATAATGGTGCCCCTTGATATCCATTCATTCATTTATTCATTTGCTGCCCATATCTCTATTTGACCTCCAATTTTCCTGGATTGAGAGACCGCCTTCTGCCGATTACCTCCCTCCGACCGATTAGATCGCACAGACTGGGCCTCCTCCGAATCCCATCTGCCAGTCAATGCCAACTGGCGACTACACGGAGGAGAGCCTTTTCTGTTGCAGCTCCAACCCTGTGGAACGACCTCCCCGTCGAGATTCGCACCCTCACCACCGTCCAGACCTTCCGCATAGCCCTTAAGACCTGGCTATCCCATCAGGCCTGGGGATAGGTTCCCAATTTACCCGCCCGAGTGTTGACTGTTGAATGCAAGTTGTGTCTTATCATTTTATTTTGTTCACATATTGTTTGTTTTTGTATTGCACCCCCTTCCCTACGATTGTAAGCCGCCCTGAGTCCCCTCAGGGAAAAGGGCAGCCTATAAATCCTAATAAAATGTAAAAAAAAAAAATAATAATAAGACTTATGGGAATGACAAATAACAAAAAAAAATTGGTGGTGCTATCTCCACTTTCCTGATGTCTCAAGCACACACACACGCACATGTGCATGCACATATGCATACGCGCACACACATTCTCTTGTGGCAAAAGAAAGCAAAGTGTCCATACTAATAGACTTTTGGGTGCAATTCCAAATAACCTGAAGTACCATCTGAACACCATTAGCATTGACAAAATCATTATCAGTCAATTGCAAAAGGCAGATTGACTTTCTATGGTTTTATTTCTATGGTTTACATTCGATGGGGATACCTTCAACACCATTACACAACAACTTCTGCATATCCTGGTTCCTTGGAAAAGACTCAATTGGTGGATAAAAATGCCAGATCTAGTCTAAACATCTAACTGGCCATGCAACCAACAATGATAATATCATCAACTTTAAAAGTTAACACTGCGGAAACTACAGGAATCACAAATGCCAAACATCAAAATCAAGAACAGTATCACGGATAATGAGTAGCATCTCCCAATTCAGAAAAAAAAATACATCTAATGACTTAAATACCGTATATATAATCTCAAAGACTCTTTAAATGTAACACATATGTGTGCCTATTATTATTTTCACAAAATGTTCCTCACTCTTATAGCTGAACCCTATTCACTTTTTTTTTAAAGAGTAACCTGTGGGAGAAATGTAGACCTGAGTCTAAAAAGCTTACTGATATTGTGCCATATATATTTTAGAAAGATTGTTAGCTGTTTGAAATCATAAGCTGTCCAAGCAATCCTATTTAAATTTGAGAGAAAAAGGTTGGCATCTCAGTCCAAATAAATTCCCTCCTTTTCTGAAAGGACAAATAAAAAAATCCCGGTGAAGCCAGGCTAAGTCAGAAAGGCTGGAGGATGTTGGGTTGTTAGAGATGATGCAAACTTGCACTGAGCCCAGATAACTTTCCAATCAACTGCATCAGCCTGCTTACTCAAGCACACAAGTCTTCTTCCAAACAGAACCTCCTGCCTAAACCATGTCTCTGCATGACCAAACCTCTTTCACTTCAAGAGCTGTGGTGGCTCAGTGGTTAGAATGCAGTCCTGCAAGATACTTTTGTTGACTGCCAGCTGCCGGCAATTTGGCAGATTGAATCTCACCAGGCTCAAGATTAAATCAGCTTTCCACCCTTCTGGGGTTGGTAAAATGAAGACCCAGATTATTGGGGGCAATATGCTGACTCTGTAAACTGCTTGGACAGGGCTGCAAAAGCACGGTGAAGTGGCATATAAATCCAAGTGCTATTGCTATTTCTCCACCTTCTGACTTTGGAATAGAGGTCTTGGTGATGATATGATAATGCTTTTTATCTTTGTAATTATTTGGCATATTTATATAGCTTTTCATCTCAGAAATATGTGACTCTGGGAAGCATCATCTAAAATAAATTAAAAACTGGATAAACAGATAGTATGCACAAAATATAAGAAAGTGGGAGAATGACACCACTTAATCCCAGAAAGCCACTATGAAGCTTCTCCCTAGACTCCCCAAGGCTAATGAAAAATAATGTCTCAAGGACCTTCTAGAAGATAACAGAGGTGTGCTAACTTCACCTCAAGAGGAATGATGTTCAAGAGGGCTGGAGCTACAACAGAAGAGGACGCTATCCAAGTCCCACCAGATGGAGCAGGCAGATGTCATTGGAAAGAGTAAAAACCTGGTCCCATCTATGTAGGATTTTAAAAGTAAAACAGTATCTTGAATGGAATTGCCAATGCAGCTCCTGTAATGTAAATCCTCAAGTTGTGCAGTGTTTGAGATTCAAAACAAAAAGATGCATCCCTTAAAAGAATTGCATCTGTTTCTGGGGCAACACAACCACTAGAGGACAACAAAGAGTTAGAATTTGCTGCATTCCTTTGTTCCCATCTAGTCTTTACCCAGAAGCTTCATAATGTAGGCTTAATTTAGTAGTTGAGAAGGTACCTATCAAGCTGAAAAACCCTGAGACCTCCTAATTAGTTTTGTAAAATAAGGATTATGCTCTAGAAATCAAGGACATTTTCTGCTATTCAGTTCCAGGAGAAGTTAGTAGTGGAGGAATCGTTCAGAGTTATCTTCCAAAGAGGCTTATGTCTTACTAGAAATCTTAATCAGAGACACTAAATGTTATGTCACACCATGAAAACAGATGGAGAACAATAGACTAATAGATTAATGAATATAGGAATTAAACAAATCTGTGAGATTTTTTTAAAATCATCTAACCATGGGGTCTTGAGTGCTTAGCTTTTAAATATTTTGGGTATATATAGCAGGGGTGGATTGCTGCCAGCATTGCTGCCGGTTTGCTGCACACATGTGCGCAGTTGAGAGTAAATTGTTCTGCGCATGCACAGAACATTAAAAATGATTAAAAACCAAGTTGGCATTGTCTGCGGCAACCGGGGAACCAGTTCGGGGGCATGTTCAGCCTGCCATCCTTGCCTGGTTCGGCGAACAAGTCCCAATTTCCACTACTGGTTTGCACTGGTTCGGGCGAGCAACCCATTTCTGATAGTCATACTGATTCTATGGAAAGAATGGAGCCTTTTTGCTTAAAGGTTCTGTTTCCTTAACAGCTTTGGGCAGTTTGGTCCTTCACAATGACACATCTCAAATTGATTCTACCTTATCAATCAATCTGATTTCCCATAGTTGGAATCTGATGTGAAATAGAAGAAGAAAAAGATAAAAAGAACATAAGCCTGACAGATTTGATCACCTATTAAGGCTTTGCTTGAAATGCAACTGGGAATAATGTACAACATGTACTTAATAGAATAGCCTTTCCCTATTTCAAATAATTAGTCATATGAGAAAAGTGACAATTAGATTACATATGTTGTGGTAGCTAATTAGAATTTCTAAGTAAGAGCCAATAAAAGTTATACGCTTAATGTTCCATAGAGTGTAAAATAGGAAAATGCGATAGTAGATCTGAATATAGTCTCACAGATTCAGTAAACACATTCTTTTGTAATCTATATTCTTAAGTATTTTTTGTTTGTTTAAAGAACATTCTTTTGTTAAGTCTAATCAAAATAGAAAGGTTCTGATTAGTGCAAATTGAAATTGATTATTCATGAACTTCAAAAATTGCAGTGGATTAAAATGGGAAGTTTCAAATAAAATAGGAAAAGAACGGGCATATAACAAGGAGAAGGATTTACACCAGTGGTGGATTCCTACTGGTTCAGACTGGTTCGGCCAAACCAGTAGTGGTTTGGAGGCCTGGGTCTCTGGAACCATCAAAAACAAGATGGTAGTGCCTATGGTGCTGCCTGGAGAACCGATTTGGGGACGTGACAGGCCTGGGTCGCTGACGGTTCCAGCAACCCAGGCCTGCCATGTTCCCGAACCAGTTCTTTGGGTGGCACTATAGGCACCGCCATCTTGCTTTTGAGTTCTGCGCATGTGCAGAGCAATTTAAATTATACTGTGCATGTGTGCGCTGCACACATCATGTTCACACACACACGTGGCACGCACACAAGTGAACTGGCAGTAGTGCCAGCTGGAACCCATCCCTGATTTACGCCTAACCAGGAACATGCTCCAACTACATTTTGTGCACTTATTCTGAAAGGTGGTGACCAATCATATTTTTTCCAAGAAAAAAATAATTTGAGATCTTAAATATAAAACCAAACCAAACCAAAAAAAAAAAAAAAGCATCCAGCATTTTATTCCAGACCACATTACTGTTATTTTCTTAGCATACCTCATAGGTAAATTAAAAATGAATTGTTTCCAGATAAGGTGCCCAGACGATATGGAACAAATTGCTTTTGTAGTTTTCCCCTTTTCATTCATTGATCTTGTACTGCCATCAAACTTTGATATACTTGGATATTATTGAAATTTGTTTTATAGTCACCAGCTTGTATCTGTGTTCTCTCAATATATGCTTGTTTGAATTGTAAGTAGAGATTGATGTTGTTGGACGTTTAGTACACCTCATGAGCTTCATACTGGGAGCAGCTCCTAATTACTTGTTTGTAACCATGGTAATAGCCTAGCGGCCCTTTGGGATATTCTAAATTTACCAGGCTTTGCACAAATTGAGGACTGTTTTTTTTCACCTCCCAAAATGTTAAAGGAGGTGAAAATGACACCATGAAAAAAGATGGATAGCACAAAGAAACAAGCAACTGTTTTTTTTTTTTAAGTCACTTATGGATTTATATAGGTCTTCTCTTCTGCTGAGATATGGATCATCTTAAGATAATTAGGTCTTGCCTGTTCATTAGAATGCCTGAACTAGGTCCACTCCAATGTTTTACACCACTTCTAGATCAATTCCAGTTCTCAAGAAAGGTATCAGTTTTGGGTGGGTGAATTTGATTTATTTCTCACTCTTTCCCAGTTTATTGGAAACTACAGCAAAGCTGATGTGTTTGTTTAAATTGCTACAGTTCTACAGAACTTATGGGCAGGCTGTTTTGCTACTGGCAGAAATTGTTGTCTTCTGGTTTTGGGCTCATATCAGCCATCACTTTCCATCCCAGAGAGATTTAGTGTTTGATTTTTTTTGTTTTTTTTCATTGCTTTTCATTTTTCCCTTCCTTGTCTCCAGGTAGTGTAGCAACATACATTCATAATCACAGCTATTGGGGGAAATGTCCAGTTGCAAACCTGCCCAAATGCAATCAATTTATCATCACAAATTATCACTCTTCCTTTTTATTAGTGCAACATTTAGAGAGGTTTCTGTTGATCATTTACATTTTTTTTGAACCCTCATTCTCCCCTAATGTAGATTTTCTTCACAGTTGTCTTTCAATTTCTTTGCAAGTCAACAGCCAGC
The DNA here is from genome assembly GCF_051295495.1 of Thamnophis sirtalis. NCBI lineage: Eukaryota > Metazoa > Chordata > Lepidosauria > Squamata > Natricidae > Thamnophis > Thamnophis sirtalis. The sequence goes on from NW_028261392.1 coordinate 26,946,148, forward strand.
TGCCCTCAAATGCACGAGATGATTTTCGCCTACTTTTAATCAGCAACTAGTTTGGTGGATTTTTTTTTAAATTGACTCAGGATTTGGAGGTGATTCCATGTCCTGGTTATAAGCTGCTTTACTTGGGTGGGGCCATTCTCAAAGTAAATAAATCAAATAAACATAGTTTTGGCTTTTCTTGAATAGAAGGTCATGATTTTATTATAATTTTTAATATTTTTCAATTTTCTTAAGTTAGGTGAAATTATCACAGTCCTTTATCTCAATTTATAGGTTAGAATCTGAGCTATAACAATTACAGTTGTTAATGGCTGCCTAATGACCCAGTTTAATTATTTGCTTCTTTTACTATGAATATGAAATTTCAATTAATATTAGCCAGCATACTAATATTTTCATGGACGTGGCCTTATTTTCTTTTTTAAAAAGTTAGTTTACCATGTTTATAAATCTCTCTTGATCTATTGCCTTGTTTTTTTAAAATTATTTCCTTGATTGTTTTTGTCTCTGATTATGTAATTTTTGTAGGCCAAGAGAATGTTTAAAACATGCTTCTGAGAAATGTTTAGAGAAATAAATGGAAATAGAAATAGTTGATATAAATAGTTGACCAAATCCAATTTAATATTGCTTGTGTTTTGCTTGTGGGTGATAAGAAGAGACAAATTATCAAAGGGTCACTGAAATTTTAAGAAAAGTGGTGGGGATTATTTTATTAACATATTTGTTTGTTTCTTTATTTATGCAATTTGTCTACCCCCTCAGGACACCAAAGCATGAAATAGAAATGCATGCCTTGTCATATGTAGGAATATCCATCACTTTCTTCTATGCAAAGGATGTCAGCTTTAGAAATGTGTGTTGCTTATGAAATTGCTCTATTTGCAGATACTTTCTTGACACGAAGAGTAGATGAAGTTCAAAAAGCCACATTTTCCCTTGAAATGCTAATGGTATAACCACCATACTCTGCAAGAGAACTGAAAAGGCTAACTCTTGCCCTTTATTATTTGACCCAATTTAGCTTCGAGGAAACTTTGCAAAAAGTTCTATGAAATAAAGTGACTTTTGCCTAGGAGGGCTTCTTGTTGCTAAACGCTTTAATATAGTTCCAATACAGCTAATTAAAAAACAACAACAACGTGCTGACTTTCTGTTATAACTTCATTTCCATAGATATGTGTTGAGCAAATTACAAAGCATGTTTCCTCATCTTCCTCTCCTTCCTAAAAGGGGCTCTATTTTTAATGAATTAAAGTAATTAAAGCTTTGCTTTAAAAACGAATTTAAAGATTCACAGACTTCCTTTTGTTCCAATGTCATTTTGACACATCCACACCAATTATCAAATGTGCCCAGATGCCACTAGGAATGCTTCCATAACCACAATGGAACTAGGCAACTGCATTTTATTTATTTATTCAATTTCAACAGCCACCCATCTCAAGCCAGTGACTCTGGCCACCTATAAAGAATTCACACTGTTTTTTTTTAAACAAGGCAAATTTAAAACTACAGCATCTTTTCTCTTCACCAGCAGAAGTATGCTTACATCTGGCTTGTGGTGAAGGATATGGAAGTTTGTGGCATATGGCAAAATGTAAAGGAAGAAGATTGATGTTTAGGAAAACAGGAAGGACACCATCTTTCTTTTTTGGGGCTGTTCCCCTTGTAATAATAGATAGGTCTCAGAAAGAAAGGAGATAATGATATGGAAAGGAAACTACACCATACATTAATTTTATTCCCATTTTCATTCTGACATGACTTTTTCCAGGTGGTACTATTGCCATATTATTCCCTTTCTACCTTCAATCCTGGATGATAGGGTAAAGCGATTGAGACAATTGTCTACACCAGTGTTCCCTAAACTTTCTGTCTTTGTGGACTAGTGTGATGGGAGATGGGATGGTCCTGCATGAGCAGTGTGTGAGTGCACATGTGTGCATGAGCAGCTCCATTTGTGCAAGTGGTAGGCAAGCGCCACTCGCACAAGTGGAGCTACATGCACACTCGGCCCTCCCCCCCCCCATGTCTGTAGCAGTGGTGGGTTGCTGCCATTCCTGACCAATACAGCATACTGGTAATGGCCTGGAGCAGCTGAGAGTATACCGATGTGGTGTCTCGTTTGGCCCACCCTGCCTGCACTCTATAGCTGTATTTATGCCAAAAGGCACACTGTGCATGCGCACACAGCATGCAGAGCCTCCGTGCACATCGACAAGCAGCTGGGTGTTGCAGGGGTGGTGGATTGCGCATGCATGTGCAGCACACATCAGGTGCGTGCACAGCACGTCAGGCTCCTGCACCGACAGACTGCAATCAGCATACCGGTAGTGATGGTAAGAGCAACCAACCACTGGTCTGTGGCCTGGTTCCAAATGGGCAGTGGCCCAGTACTGGGCCATGGCATGGGGGTTGGGAACCTCTGATCTACACCCCATCTTAGAATCCTACCAAAGTGATAACCAAAGTTGGATGCTGAATCAAATAGGTAAATTCAAATTAAAGGGTAATAATAAAGTTATAATGTTCTCTGAGGCTTAGATTGGAAATTATTAATGTTTGTGGTCAGTGCTTTTTCCTGAACACAGTGTTCAAATGGGTTCCCTGGAATAGTTGAATCATATACATAAACCTTCCCTATAGTGCTACAGGTTTGTTTTTTTTTAGAAAATAAGGCCACAAACTGGATTGTTTATATTACAGCTGGACTCACTGGAGGGCAATGCTGGGAAAGATGGAGGGCAAAAGAAGAAGGGGATGACAGAGAATGAGATGGCTGGATGTAGTCATCGAAGCAGTAGGCATGAGCTTCAATGGACTCTGGAGGATAGTAGAGGATAGGAAGGCCTGGAGGAACATTGTCCATGGGGTCGTGATGGGTCGAACCTGACTTTGCAACTAACAACAACAACATATTATAGCAGTCTGATTTACTTATTTCCAGCTTTCTTCCTTTTATGTAAAAGTATTGCTTTAGATTAGAAGAATATTTTTGAATAAGCAGACAAATAGCTCCCAGCAGCTTCAACCAGGGATGGAAATTCAAGGTTACTACTCCTTAATCCAAAAAGAAATTAACTATTACTAGACAACCAATGACCCATTTTGACATCAGATATATTTTCTTAGCTAAGCAGAAGGCTAAAGTCAAAACCATCCATTTTTCCTTACCTTATTCCTTACTGCCTTCAGCAACGGTAGAACTTCTAAACTACTTGAAAAATTCTTAAAACTTCAAAGAGATATTCAGAGATGAATTTGCCATGAAAGTAGACCACGTTGAGCTATAAAGCACAGTCAAACACCAGGAGTTGTCCATGGGAAATATTTTATGACATTTTGTATTATGTCAATTTATGATACTTCTATGCCCTAAAATGTTTTATAAAATCTGCCAAATTTCAGTTCCAAGGAAATTATAGGTCCTGGATTTTGGACAAATTCTGTAGATTAGTTCATTTGAGGTAACCTTGGTTGAAAAACCTGTTGCCCTATGATGCACCATTTTGTGTAGTTAAAGATTACGGGAGAGAATTTTAATGGCATATAGATTTAATTTCTCTTTGTTTAAATAAGGTGTTGTTGTTCATCGTTTTCTCATGCCTTGTTGGCCAGTTAGTAGCTAGACATTACTAAATTCCATCTGCACACAATCCTTTTCCATGTTCTTATCTTTCAGCTTTGCTTCTTTGTAGACTGACTGATTGATACAATTATAGCTATTTAAAATAAATGCATAAAGAAATTGCAGAGCATCAAGATTCCATTAGAAACAGGGAGTAGTAATAATTTCAAGAGGTAACCTTTTTTTATGATATTATTTTTCAGACAGTAATTTCAGTTCACAGCTCCTTTATTCTAAACCACCAAGTCTATTCACATTAGTGAGAGAAGAATAAATTGGTTATATAGCCTAAGGCCCTAAATGTTGCTGTAAATTGTTTCTTTCTTTTTAAAAACTTCCCTGAGCTTTAAAAATAAACTACTTGTGCCCTTGTGTAGAGTCTGTAGTATTGAAAGTAACAGGAATTGTATTGAAAAATGGATTGTATCCCTTGGATGTCCCTGGATCAGAAGTAACTTCTCCCCCATCCAAATTCTAGGCATAGTTGGCTTTTTGCCTTTTTGAAAATCACTTGAAAATAATTTTTGAAGTGCTTTCTTTCTGTGACCAGGGAGGAAGATAGCTAAATATCTGACAAAGAAATCTGCACCGTAATATTGTTGCAAAATTTAAATTTGCTATTAGCTGTTTTGTGTTGTTGAGGCTTGGGAGTTTCTGGAACATCTGGTGATGCCAAAATAACCTACATTCATTTATGTTTTTTAAGTTGTAAAATCATATTCAATCCTGACCTACTCAGGAAATCTATCATAAACGTCCTGCTGATTCTGACAGTCATACAGCAAAAACACCCTCTAATGAGCATTTAATAGTCACCAAAAGTTCTGCATTAAGTACAAAGCCCTTTTGATTACTTATTCCACTAATTTAAAGTAAATGCTTTTACAGATGGCATCTGTTAGTCCGCTGAGCGTGTGCTGCATTTCTATGTAGTCACAGAAAATAGATTCCAGCTTTGGTATAAAGATTGTATTTGGGGAGGGGGTGGAAGGAGAGATCAAACATGAAATACTAAATAAACATTTATCAGTAGTGCCTTTTTAAAAAGAGGAGAGAAAAAAATAATCTATTCATGGATATTTTAAAAAATAGTTTATCATCTTAACACAAAGTGGAAGACACTAGAATGGAGGCAAATCTTTTGCATATCCACATATCTTCTGTTATGACTCACAAGCACTCTTGAGAAGAAACAAGGACAATATTGGGCATGAATTGTAGTGTGTGTGTGTGGGGGGGAATAGGCCATTTTCCCATAGAAAGTGATGCACTGCATCTGTATTACGTTTTGTGACATCCAAAGAACTTATATGTGATATTCCTGTTTGTGCACACTGTTAATACGAATGAGGATGAAAGTATAGAATAGCCAAAAAAATGTGGACTACACCAGATTGTGGAGGGTTGCCTCAACTGGATGGGAAACCAGCAGGAAATGTATTTATTTATTTTATTTATCAAATTTGTTTCCTGCAGATCAGGCAACTCTGAGCAGTTTACATCAGGATAAACGACATATAAGAATGCTTATAAATATAAAAGTCAGAGGTGTTATTCAACTTCGACTTCTGGAGAACTGGTAGCAGAAATTTTGAGTAGTTCAGAGAACTGCTAAATGCCACCTCTGACTGGCCCCGCTACCATCTATTCTCTGCCTCCCGAGTCCCAGCTGATCAGGAGGAAATGGGGATTTTACAGTATCTCTCTCCTGCCACGCTCACCAAGCCATGCCCACAAAGCCACACTCACAGAATCGATAGTAAAAAAGTTTGAATCCCACCACTGCACTGCATAAATATGAAACAGTTGCCAACCATCTGAATTTTGATGATGTGACCATGGGGATGCTGCAACAATTGTAAGTGTGAAAAATGGTCATAAGTAACTTTTTTCAGTGCCATTGTAACTTCAAATGGTCACTAAATGAACTGTTGTAAGTCAAGGACTATCTATATTGACATTCATTCCTTATGTGGCGCTATATATGTTTGTCCCTCTCTCTCTCTCTCTCTCTCTCTCTCTCTCTCTCTCTCTCTCTCTCTCTCTCTCTCTCTCTCTCTCTCTCTCTCTCTCTCTCTCTCTTTGTCTGTGTGTCCATTTTGCATCATCAGCAATTATATATTAATTTTATTTTCTTTAATGTAAGAGCACATTCATGATGCTGAGACGTGAAGGCTAAATATAGTCTGAGAATAGAATTAGATGAATTAAGCAACTGAAATATGTTAGGCAAAGGACAGAAGTCCCAGCTGATCAGGACAGGGGTGGGTTGCCAATTTTTTTTACTACCGGTTCAGGCGTGCTGGCGCTCGTGTGCGCATGCACACACAATGCTTCTGCACATGCACATAAGCATCTGGGTGAGTGGGTGGAACCTCCCATCGCTGCTACTAGTTAGTTTTCCTGATCTGGGCCAAACCAAGCAACCTACCTCTGCATCGGGAGGAAATGGGGATTTTGCAGTAACCTTCCCCTGGAGTTGGGTGGGAATGGAGATTTAAAAGTATCCTTCTCCTGCCATGCCCACCAAGCCATGCTCCCAGAACCGGTAGTAAAAACATTTGAATCTCATCACTGATAAAACTGTATTAAAATGACAAAAATTTAAACAAGCTAATAAAGAGGGTTGGGGGGGGGGGAAGGTGGGAGCTCCTCTGTTAATGTATCAACCATCTCCAGCCAGTAGTTTCTTCTTCAGGCCCCCATGCCAGCCCTCATAAGGACTTTTCCGAAGGCTAAAAAAGAGAGGGTGGATCTTACCTCCTGTGAAAGATGTTCCAGGGGGAAGGAACCATGGCAGAAAAGATTTTTCTTCTGTATCCCATCAGCTGATCCCTTGGCTGATGGGATCTGCAGTAGGCCCCTTCTTCCAGCATTAGTAGGATGGGCCAATCCCAATCGGGAAATATAATTTCAAGATATCCTGGACCCATGACATAAAACACTTTAAATGTAATAACCAACACTTTGAATTGTACCTGGAAGCAGATTAGCAGCCAATGCTGCTCACATAATAGTAGTATTACATCTGCCACCCTAAGGGCCTCCAAAACTTTGCTGTGTTCAGGATCAATTATAACTTCTGAATGCTCTTCAAGAGTAGCCCCATTTAGAGCATATTGCAGTAATCCATGTGACCTGGGTGTGAGTGACTGAGCAAAGAAATAAGTGAAGTTGAATGAGATAGTCAGGTTACTGAGCTGGAATTCTGTCCAGATTCTCAGAAGAGAGGGATGCATTCCAGAAGAACAAGAGACATCACAGTTTAGAGTTTGTGTGGGAGAAAGAGGGTGAAGATGGCTCATCTCTAATAGTTCCCAAAGTGTGTGTGTGTGTGTGTGTATACATACATACATACACACACACACACACACACACACACACACACACACACACACACACACACACACACACACACACACACACACATATATATATATATATATATATATATATATATATATACGCACACACACACACACACACGTATATATGTATATGTATATGTATATGTATATGTATATGTATATGTATATGTATATGTATGTGTGTGTGTGTGTGTGTGTGTGTGTGTGTGTATACAAGCACAAATTAAAAAAAACACAAATATAACAAAGGCAACAGTAAAAATATTGGGTTTCTGTCGTGATGGACTCTTGGAGCCAATTGACAGATGATGGAAGCAGTTAGCTTCCTCCCATAATTGGGGCTTACCAGGGGTTGTAAAAATCTAATATATGTGTGTGTGTGTGTGTGTGTGTGTGTGTGTGTGTGTGTGTGTGTATTTGTTTGGAAATATTTCTGTTTACAGGTGAGGAACAATAAAGAAATCTGTTCAGAAGAATCTCAACATGTCTTTCATGGTTTTGGGAGCCTGACAGTTACATTCTGAAGGAACTCTGTTTGTGTGAATTGCAATTCATTCCACTTTTGGATAGACAAGGCCAATCAAACCATGAGGCAGACTGGGGTTCTTAAAGCGGGAAGTAATTGGTGGATAGTTGGCAAGAATTGGAGACCTTAACCTGCCATAGAAGATAACCTACTCTACTCTTCTTGCCAGATTTTTTGGAGGGAGGAGAAATCTAACAAGACTCCTCTTAGCACTTGTAAATTGAACAAAGTAAAGCTTTTTAATCCTTTGCCTTGGGCAGTTAAAGGCTTGGACAATGCTAAACTAAGTTACTTTTCCCATGCAATAGCAAATCCTATGGTAGTTCATAAGTTAAGAGTGCCAAAAATGCAACTCTGATTAAGCTCGCACTCATCTTTTCTGTAATTCTAGAAATGCTTCATCCAGAATAGATGGTCTTTTATGTCATTGGTGGGAGTTAAAAGGAAAAAAAAAGGTGCCTTAAGCATGGCAAATGTGTCATCTATTCATTTCATCCTTTAACATTAGTAAAAGTTTCACACAGGATGGGTTCCATCTCCAGTCATTTGTGGAGTGTGGCCTTGAAGTTTCATGCAATACTTGGTGTGGCGTTCAAGCCAAGAGATCATTCAGAAACATTCATCCAAGCAAGAAATACATTCCTTGTAGCCTGAGATATAATCAAACACATCCTTCCATCTGTTTTCCTTATATTATCTGTTATCGTGTGCTGCAGTTCTGCAAAATCAAAATGCTAATATTTAGCAAAGGATAGGAAACCAGATATTTTCCCCCAAAATGCCATTATTTCAGTATTATGTTCTGATTTGGAAATGAGCTAAGTTATTGCTTTTTGAATGCTTGATCTGCCAACAAAGAAAGTTAGAAACAAGGATGGTGGGGAAATTTATTGGATTTAGAATTTTATTTTATTTATTATTTCATTATTATTATTATTATTTAGAGGCCCCTTGACTCCACAAGGGGCCTCTAAACACGAGAAGCAATAAGGAAAGAGGATCAATCAATTTAATGCAAACATATCAAGTGATGCTAAAGCAATATACAAATCAAGATGTAATAATTATTTAATCTTTGGATATTTCAAAATTGCAAGTATAGAGCCGAGGTGGCGCAGTGGTTAGGGTGCAGTACTGCAGGCCATTTCAGCTGACGGTTATCTGCAGTTCAGCGGTTCAAATCTCACCGGCTCAAGGTTGACTCAGCCTTCCATCCTTCCGAGGTGGGTAAAATGAGGACCCGGATTGTTAGGGGGCAATATGCTGACTCTGTAAACCGCTTAGAGAGGGCTGAAAGCCCTATGAAGCGGTATATAAGTCTAACTGCTATTGCTATTGCTATACTCAGAACAAAAAAAAATACAGTAAATGTCTTTATTAGGAAGGATACAGAAATATCTCTCTCTCTCTCTCTCTCTCTCTCTCTCTCTCTCTCTCTCTGTGTGTGTGTGTGTGTGTGTGTGTGTGTGTGTGTGTGTGTTGATTCCTGACAACTGCTTAGTTCCTGCTTTTTTCTTGGGAATTTTCTTGAAGTTTTTGGGGAGTAGTTTGCCCTTGTCTCTTTCCTAGGGCTGAGAAGATAGATGATTGGCCCAAGGTCACCCAACTGGTTCTGTTTTTAATGTGGGATTAGAACTCATAGTCTCACAGCTTCTTCGTTGTTATATATGCAAGTATTTTAATAAAAATTACATAATTATATTGCAAAAATAGAATAAATAGATTTTGCATACAATATAAAGGGAAACTAAACCGGTTTCAATTTTGTGAAATGTGCCCTAGTAGGTAGCACATTAATAAAACATTGGTCTTATTTTGGGGTATAAAAATTCAGGCAGCTTCAGGGACAAATATGTTGTTGTTTTTTTAACAGCAGTATGGTAAGTGTCTCATCCATATATTAACCACAGCTTAGCTTTTCAAAACCCTCCAATCTGCTGCAATCTAGCCAGACACCTGTAATTAAAATTTCAAAGCATTTCTGCCCATATGGGAGAGTTTCAATACTGGATAGCTTATCAAACCCTGTGTGATTGCTAGGGAATCTTTACTTTGTAAAATAAAAAGACCAGTTTAGAATAAATAAGCATCCTGAGATGTTTGTTCTGCAAAATTAGTAGACTGTGATTCATTGAATAGCCTGTCCCAGGTCTGGATTTGCATTTGTTAGAATCTCTTCATCTACAGTGGAATTTGGCAGTTTTTAATAATCTGTGCTATCAAGGCAAAGACTTAATGAAGAGATAAAGTGTGGAAAATTTTGAGATGTGTCATTTTTTATTTAACTTTGTTAAACAAGTCCATACTAAAACACTTTGTAGGATTCTTGTCTCAAACAAAGAACATGAATTGATGGTATCTGAGTTGGAGGGGGTTGGGAGCCAGGAATTGGAAAACACAAAAGAAAAAGATGCTTGTACTAACCCTCTGCACTATTGACTATGGCAGTTGGGGATGATGGAAACTGTAGCTCAGCCTTTGGTCTTAAAGGTGGAAAAACAGAGTTAGGAACATATGTTGCAAAAAAAAATTCAAATCACCCATATTTTGTTCCTTTCCAGTCACAGAAAACATAATATAACAAAATACCGACACTTCCCACACTGCTATCATCACTAAAGATAAACAAGGCTATAGTTTTAAAATAAACGAATTTAGAGAGAGCTGGGTGAGCAAGCAAAAATTAACACGAACATAACCTCTTGCATTGCTTTACATTGTTTCCATGGTGAAATGTGTATTAGGGAAAATAATATACAGTACTGTTTACAATGAAATTAGAGCTTAATGGGAATTTACCGAAATGCTAGTATGGAAGAAAAACAATATATGTACTTTGGTGAACATTTTTGCATATTTTAATGAAAAGATACCTGACGTACCTCAGTAGCCTTTTAATATTCCATACTAGGGCTCCTTTTCATATTGTGAAAGAATCAACATTTGTCTCCCCTGTGAATGGAAAAAAGGTCTTGCAAGGGTGTATGCAGTGTATGCAGCAGACTGGTAGCTGCCACAGTCCTTTCACTCACTGGGAAGACAAATGCCAAACTCTTTCACAATATGGGAGGGACGCCTGGCATGGCATATTAAAAGGCTGGTAGATGCTGAAGCTTATGCATCAACATGAAAATCAAACAGGGTTTAGAACATACCTTTGAAGCTACCGAACTGACTAGAGTTGACTTGAGTTGACTTGAGTTGACAGCTCTGCATTTCGTGGACTTATGCAGGAGATATGGTACTTCCAGATGCTCCCATTCACCCTATTTGGGAGAGAGTCTGGAGTAGCATGGAAAGCCCCTTTCAAAACTTTTTTCCAAAGCAGCATGTTCCTTTCCCTACTTCAGAGACAGAAGCAATCTGGTGGCTTTCTTTAGCCTATCTCTACTGGCATTTACTGTGTAAGAGTGGGTTGACATTGGTGATGTCATGCAAAGCCTCCAGAAAGAAAATGTTGTGATCACCATGGAAAGAAACCAGCAGTTTCAGGTCTGCCTTCTCCATTAAGTCTTCCATGAGCACCTTTAACAACTTGAAAGAAGACCCCGAGTATCGTAGTAGAACAATTGACTTCAAATGAAGAATGCCCAGAGAATAATCCTTGGTGTCTTCAAGTTGAAGACAAAGGGACCTGCAGTACTGAATGGAATGGAAAATAATGGAAAATTATTTTATTTTTTAAAAACATTTTAATTTCATGGAAAAGTAAACGTTTTAGGGGGTTATTCTTGAGAAGAAAAATATTTTGATGACATTTTCTTAGATAAAATTTCCCATCTTTCAAGTGATCTGTTTCCTTCCTGGCTTTGTGTTGATTACAAGGTTAAAGCATCACAAGGGAACGCTTCCTATTCTATCAGAGAAGGCTCTTTGATGATTACATGCAAAATGCAACCACCATCTAATTTTGCGATTGAAATACATCATAACAAACTTCTTCAATTGGTATCTCCTGTATGCATTGGACTTCAGACATTATTCCAGTACTTTGCCTGGAAATAATATATTAAAGCAGGGCTGGGATCCTATTGGTTTCAGAACCAGCTCGCTGAGCATGCGCTTCACTGACACACACTGCATGTGCATCAGGTTTTGAGAAAACTTACCTTCCGCATTACTGCTGGGGAGGAAAACAGCTGAGGTGCGGCAATCTGCTCTGCTGCGTGACTCAGCTGAGAAGATGAATGTCAGTAAAGCACAGGGGCAGGCGGGTGGGCCCACTTGATCTGATTCACTCCCAGCTGATCTTCGGACCTACCGGTTTGCTCAAACTGGTCCAAACCGATAGAATCCCACCTCTGTATTAAAGGCATTTTGCCTTAAAAGAATATATATGTATATGTATTATATGTACATGTACAGTATATGTATGTGTATGTGTATGTCTAGGTGTATGCATATGTGTATATGTGTGTATATGTTTGTGGTGTGTGTGTGTGTGTGAGGGTGTGTGTGTGTGTGTGGGTGTATGTATGAAGTGTTTATGTCAAAGCACCTGGTATGCCCAAATATGGGAGGGAGCATACTGCTTCCCTTTTGCCTTTTAGCTCCACCCTAGGAGCCTTCCAGGCAGAAAATCATTTTTGTGTTGCATTTTGTGCTGATAAATAAATAAAGGGAGACTAGTATAGATCTTGTTAGCCTCTGAGCCACAAGGTCTCTTCCCTTGAAGAGACCTTGTGGCTTAGAGGCTAATACAACTGCCTAACATGTAAAAACAGCCCAGTTTCGAATCCCAGAAGCGTATGGCTAGCTGATGAGAGCTAAACAGCTTGAAACAGATCTATACTAGTCTGCCTTTATTTATTTGTCAGCACAAAATGCAACACTATATAAATACTTCAACACTTCAAAGAACATTATTTGAAGCACCTTTCAGGCATGGTGGATTCTGCATTTGGGCCTTAATGGTGACAAGCTGTGTAGCCTGGAGTGTGGTGAGGTTTTTTTTTCTCCCCTTAAAAGGACAAATTGATGACATTTCATTTGGTTATCTAGGCATTTCAACCAAAGTTTCAGTTTCCTCAAGTGCCATAATTCAACTTGAAATCCAAGCCTCTCAAAATTGATTGGCTGTCACCTCTAGGTAGAAATTGATTTGATTTTGCCTATGAAAAAATGAATCCAGATCAGCATAAAATTGATGAAAAAAAGTGTACCAACGCATGACGTCTGTTTCATTTTCTGCCTCTGTTTCTGCTCTCTGCAATGAATAAAAAGGCTGGTATGAGTTCACATTCCTCAGTGAATTAGGTCACAGACTATTGTGAAATGTTGACTGGGTAAAACTAAGGAGAAGCTTACCTGTGATGACAAATAGGATTGGAAAGACTTATACCATTTATTTTTCTGTCGGTTCTTCCAAACTTTAACACAACGGTACAATGGCAACTCCAGTTGGATCACGTGGTTTGGGTGTTTATTGTGGAGGCATTCATTACCCAACTGGGGTCTTAACCTTTCTTCTGGAATGTATTTTACCCACCCTTCAAACTGTCTGAATGATTTCTTTGTTTCCAATTATACTATGCTAAATTTCTCTATTTTTTTTCTTCCTCCTACCCTGCCTTTTGGAATGCATGGGACACCACCAAAGTAGACACTAGAGAGAACTGTACTTGATTTATTCATTAATACTTGTTATTTGAATTTCTTTGATCATAGGGTTTTTGTTTTTTAAAAAGAGCACATCATGGTTTAGCTTGTCAAAAAAAGGGGGAGGGTTATAAGCAAAGAAATATATTGTTGACTTAAAGGTCTAATGTGAAATTCTATTCACCTATATATAGCTGAAATAAATTCCTTTAACATAAAAATCAATTGCAGTACAATGCTAACAGTTCTTAAAAGTAGAAAAAAGCCAATTCTTTCTCCTCCACCCCAGCATACATATGTGAAATATTTTGTAGAATTCTAAAAGAAATACCAGATACGCTTATGCATAGCTTTTGAGGGCAACCATTGTTTTCTTGTGCTAATGCTGCTCATTTCAAATGATAAAATATCTGCAGATGGATGCTTATAACTTTCAAAATATGCTCCAAATCTAAATCGCATCACTACACAATGAGACAATTTTGTTTTCTCTGCACCATTTATATTCATTGATAAATCAAATATATAAATCCTCCCAACTCATAATACCTCTGGGAGATATGCAACTTAAAAACACATCTCATACAATAAAAACAAAGTAGGCGATAATCTAGGTTCTAATACAGAGTTTCTGAACCTTGGTGACTTGATGTATGGACTTCAACTCCCATAATTCCTTGCCAGCATGCTGGTTTGGGAATTCTGGGAGTTGAAGTCCATACATCTACAAGTCATGAAGGTTGAGAAACTGCACAAAAACGTCAATAAAATCTCCTTAGAACCACATAATGTAGCATCTGAGAAAAGAACCAGATCTTTAAGGGGCATCTAAAGGATGGGCCTCTCAAGCCATCCTTTGGCTCTGCAGTCCGTTGCACTTTCCATCAAAGCCACAAAGAAAATTCCCAGAGGTCGTGTTTGAGGGGCTGAGAAGATTCCTGTGCACAGGCTTGAGCAATAAATCACTAACTTTGAACCATTACATATGTACCTAGTTGTTTGTGCCTGGCAGGGCCTTTGCACACTGCAACAAGTATTAGGAACCACAAGTAACCAGCTTGAATGGCGCAAGGAGTCAGTTTTATCATCCATAATAATTTTGTCTGGTCAAGGGTTTTTAATGGTTAACATTTATCTTTGTCCATGCAGGCCAATATACTCAATTTGAGTTGATACTCAAAAAATATTTGGATAAACTGGAAAAAATATCCATGTACACTTATCTAGGAACATCCAAACAGACACATAAGTAGTGCTGATTATTCTAATGCCAGAATTGGTCCACAGATGGAGTCTTTTTCCCACTTTAGCAATTATCTCCTACTATAGAATATTCTTCTATGGCATTCCAAGGATCCAGATAGCAATATGACCACATAACACAGAAGTTTCCATCTTTCCTATTAATGGCCTGACCAAAGGTGAATCCAATGATGACTTCACATGCTGGAGTAGGGTGTGTCTAACAATCAAGTAATATTTCTTGTGTTGACTTCACACAGATTATTTAATATGACAGTTGCATTTAAAGATGAGTTTTGACCAGACAGGGACCATTTGATTACTCTTTCTGGCCTCTAGCTTCTGCCCACTCAGTCAAGTCCATGTTAGGAGCAATGTGGATAGGTATAGAATAGAAACAGCCTCAGAGGTCAATGGAGGGTGAAGTGTGCACAGTCAATGCCACTTTCATTATCCTCAGATGAGTTCTGCTGCCCTTGGGAACACCTGCTAGCAACTTTAAACCCCACACAAGGCCTAATTGTCAGAGCCATCCAGCCACTAGTAACACCTTTTCAATAGGCTAAAAAAAAGTATCTCAGTCTTTGGCATCCTGATTTGACCAGGATTGTGTGCCTGTTACGGCAAAATAACTGACAGGCTTTAAAATGTACAGCTGCAACAATTGACTTGGTATAGGAAATCAGTGACTTGCTTTATCAGAGAAAATGCTTTATAAAAACAAGCCATTTTCCAAGCAAATTGGTTGCCTTTTTCAGTCTGCAAAAGATAAGAATACCTCCCTATTTGGGAAGCTAATTTGTCTGCTCATTGTACAAAGGGAAACAATATTTGAAGGCTAGGATGCCAGCTGCTACATGGAAAGAGTTTTATTATACATTATAGGACTCCTCCTCATTTCTCCGCCAGTCATTATATGACATGTCACATTAGATCAGCTTCTCCGCTTCTGGTTCTCCATTCAGAGATTCTCAAATGAATTAACCAACTGAAAAGGAGGAAAATCTAAAGTAGGTCTTATGTGAAGTCTGCAAGCTGTAGTGAAGCAGAAGGACTTGCAATCAATGTCTCCAAATACCAAAATATAAATCTTCTTTGGAAGATCAAGTCACCGGAAATATCTCTGGATGATAGTTGGAATAATTGATAAGTGGGAGTAATAAAATTGAAATAATTTGAGTTTTTAAATTCCTGGATGTAATTTTTGAAATCAGATTCACCCCTGCCAAATGTTTCACCACTGCTGCAGCAATCCTGGGCTTTTTCTCCATTCTAAGAAAAGTAAAGATATCCCTACCAGTTGTATGGTCTTCAGGTATGAGCCTACAGTGAAGTACACTAAAGTAGGCTAAAGTCTGTAGACACTGTTCAGTATAAGTTTCTATGCACACTCCTCTAATTCCCATGCTTTCATTTGTATTTTGGTTTGCTAATAGTTCATTGGGGCTATACGTTCTCTCTCATGCTTTTTCATCAAGAAGAAAAGTTAAACATTTAAACCAGAGGTGGGTTCCTACTGGTTCGAACCAGTTTGGCCAAACCAGTAGTTGGCAGCCTGGGATGCTGGAAGCAGCAGCGACTCAGGCCTGCCACACACCCTGAACTGTTTCTCTCACTGGCACCAAAAACAGCCATCTTGTTTCTTCTGCCTTCTGTAAATGTGCACAGCATTTTTGTTGCACTGCGCATGTGCATGCAGCACAGTGGTGGGTTTCAAAAAATTTTCGAACCTACTCTGTGGGTGTGGCCTCCTTTGTGGGAGTGGCTTGCTGGCCATGTGACCTGGTGGGAGTGGCTTGCCAGCCATGTGTTCTCTCTCTCTCTCTCTCTCTCTCTCTCTCTCTCTCTCTCTCTCTCTCTCTCTCTCCCCTTCCTTTTGCCTCTTTGTCCCTTTTTCCTTTTTTTCTTTCATCTCTCTTTTTTCTTTCTTTTTTTCTTTTTTTCTTTCTTTCTTCCTTTCTTTCTCTTCTCTTTCTCTCTCTGTGTGAGTCTGTGTGTGTGTGAGAGAGTCTGTGTGTGTGTGTGTGTCAGTGGTGGGTTTCAAAAATTTTTGGAACCTCTTCTGTAGGTGTGGCCTGCTTTCCAGGTCCACTGGTGGAACCTCTTCTAACCGGTTTGGTAGATTTGATGAACCGGTTCTACCGAACTGGTGCGAACTGGTAGGAACCCACCTCTGATACAGCATGCATCAAACACACGCATCCCTGAACAAACCAGCAGTAGTGGCAGCCAGAACCTGCAATACAATATTTAAACCCAGAGCCTATTTTGGCCTGTCAGCCACCAGCCCCTCCAGCAGCCAAATCAGAGGAGAAGGAGGAGGTGTGGGAGTCAGGGTCCCAGCATCAGGCCAACCTTGGAGCTCCAAGGGGGAAGAGGGAATGGAGCTGGCAGAGAGAGAGAAAGAGAGAAAGAGAGAGACAGAGACAGAGAAGTGGAGCCTGGGCCATCCATCAGCCCTCAGATGGAAAGTCAACAACTTTCAGGTCTGGGGGTGGTTGATGAAGAAGAGGAACAGCTGGGTCCAGTGCCTGACACGTGGCTGCACAGAAGGCAGAGAAGGGGAGAGCAGTGGAAAACCATGGGCCGATTCTGGGGAAGGAAGAGCCCCCACTGCTAAAGAGGCCCCACCCTAACTCTGAGGCTAAAAGGCAGGGCGCAGAGATGAATAGGTGGGGAAGACAACTATTCATCTTGCGCCCGGATGGATTTGTTAGTCTGCAAGAGAAACCTTTTTCTGGGACTGCCAGCATTCCTAATAAAGGAATCCTTTGAGTTCACATCAGAGGGTTTGTCGTGTTTGGAGAGCTGGGTCAGAACAGAGTCCCTTTTTGTAAGGCCATATAAATATGATTTGTGTGTATATTAAATAAATACATAAATAAATAAACATTTAACCAACATGCCACCGGAGCCTCTCTTTCTTTTCTCTGCCACCCCTTTTAGAGACATTTACAGCTAAATGAATGAGTTTTCAAAATAACACAGCCAACAGACATGTGATCTCTAGCCAATTACCAGTGGTAGTTTCCAACTGGAAAGCCCTTTATAATTGCAAATGATTTATTCAGTCTTGTTTGGCAAGCATATTGTACTCTTTTGCTTTCAGTGCTTTACCTTCTGCAATATTAGATGGGATTCCGTTAACTAAGACCTGGTGCCCTTGGCTTCTGAATGGATTTAAAAGCAGCTCAGCAGTGCTTGTTTCCCTCCCTCCCTGGTCCGAATAAGACTCATGTCTCTTCTGTCATTATATACATGCAGGCATGTATTTACTTTCTTCCAACAAAAATCATGTTTGTTTGGGACAGGCAATTCCTTTCATATCATCAGATTGGATTCAACTAATTCTACTACTATAGTTGCTAAGCTTTTATTAAAAAGACTTGTGATGTGCCATTGCAACTGGCTTTGATAGTTATTCTAGCCACATTATCTTTTTATTTTGTCCAATTTCAGTAGCAGCTCTTCTTAGAACTGTTGCTACTTAGAAATCCCAAGAACCATGTTTCTTAGTACAGCCCACTCAAGAGATACTGTAAATTTAATAACTGATGTGAGGCACTTGATAGATTCTAGGTTCCTCTATTGCCACCATGCAAATTGTCCACCACTTCTCTTGATAATTCAACTATACTGGAAGCAGCTGAGAGCAGCAGGCTAACTTTGAAATGCAGCTCTACTCCAATCTTACTCATAGCCCCATGACATGCTATGACATTGTGCACAATATTTATAGTTTATCCCTTGCTATTCTGTTTTCCCCAAAATAAGACTTCCCCAGAAAATAAGCCCAATTGGGCTTTTGAGCGCATGCGCTAAAATAAGCCATTCCCTGAAAATAAGTCCTCCCAAAATATTGCAACACAGCAGCAGCCATGAGGTAACCATGCCCGCTGCCTCCTGCACCTCAAAAATAATAAGACCTACCACAGATAAGGCCAAGTGTTTATTTCAGGGGTAAAAAGAAAATAAGACCCTGTCTTATTTTCGGGAAAATATGGTATTTTCCTATAGTACAAGGAAACCAACGAACTTTGTGCTAATGAATGTAGTGCCAAATCTACCATTCCTTTCTTAAGTATAATTTTTATATACAGTATTTTTAATTTAAATAATCATTAATTTTAAGGATAAAAAGGAAAAAAAACTAAAAGTGCAAATTAAAAACAAAGAAGTGAGAAAAATGAAAAATCTATCATATTTTATGCTTATCAAGAATCTACCAATGTTATAATACGAAAAATGCAAGATATTACTGCAAAATGTCACAGAATCTCTGCAGTAGTGGCAAATATTGCTGCATCTTTTGATTACTACAGAATATTGCTTTTCCTAAAACAGATAAATCACATTTTGATGACAGCCATATCTTTGAAAAGCTCACCATTCCCGATCTTCTCTGAAGCTCACTGCATGGCTTTTGTCTGTAACGTTTTAATAGTTCAACCTATTAAATATAGTTTTTGCTAATGTAAAAAAGGATCAGTGGACAGCTTCAGCTGTCTGAAAAAAATGATGGGATATAAATGGACAACAATAATAATCTGAGATGCCAGATCTCAATAATAATCTCCGATACAAAATAATTTTGCATAGAACAGTAAAAGTTTAGGATGTTCAGTGATTCATATCAATGCATAAACAGCCAGCCACTATCCCAGACTGTTGACTGCCAGCATTTTAGATTATGAATTTGCATATGCACTTCATGAAATCATGTAACAGGATACACAAATTCATAGCTACATGACATCTAATATACAGTTGCATAAAACAGCAATCTCTGTTCTCTTGCTGGCATGTTTGGCAATGCATGTAAATATGTATGTATTGTAAATAACTAACACACGGTGAGTGTTCACAATTTTTACATAACTTTTTAAAGAGCTTCAAAGTCTGCTTTGCTTCTACTTTTAACTTTTCCCACATTTTTCTGCAAGCAGTGTAGAACTCAGCAGAAAGGAATCCTTTTAAAAAAATAAAATCTTGCTTCCAGAAACAGATGACAGTATTATACCAATACTATGGGCATCAAAATTGTACTGTTAATGAAGTTCACATCCTTATCTCTAAGTAGAAATTGATAAGCAAATTTCTTAAGAAAGATAGCCATTAGATACCTGTCTCACTGAATTATCAAGCAGATGGTGAGTTATGACTGTGATAGATGCCAAAGTGAACTCTGCATTTTTATTTCTCCATTATGTTTCAGTTATCTAAGAGTAGAGTCTGTGCAGATGTAAATGGTCATAATTCAACAGCTACCATTAAGTCAAATGCTTGGCACCAGGAAATGAACTTGTTTATTGGTTTGTGGGTGTTTTTGTGGGAAAGGATCAGACTGAGCTGGATAGTAACATTGCTGGAAAGAGGCAAGGAGGACTGTTTCAGTGTTGTTTTGATTTGTTTTTAATGGTATATGGGTTTATTCTCACACTCAGAAAGTTTTTTCCCAGTGTTTTTATGCACATATGAGGCTTCTCTTAATAAAATGTAGCAGGCATTCATTCCACTATCATTTGACCAATGGACACTACTCACTGAAGTTAGATTAGCAGGTGGCAGAAGTGCTTCAACAATTTTAGCAAGGGGTTCTCTACCCAGTTGCTTGGTGGGTGTGGCCTAGTGGGACTCCTGCACCACGATTTTGCCCTCTCCAGGCTCCAGAGGCTTTCCTTAAGTCTCTGGGAGGGCAAAAACGGTGCCTGTTTCCAGCCTTCTTGAACTTCCGGTAGGCCCATTGTTCACCCTCCCCTCCTCACTTACCTGCACAGAATCTTAGCTAGAGGTACTTCCAAACCCCTGCTAACTCCCAGAAGCCCAGCCTTGGAAGGGCGTTGCACACAATTTACAGTTTACTCAATCCTGAATGCAGAATGCTCAGGGAATAAGAAAACAAATTGGCTAATTGTATAACTTTTAATCAATAATAAACAGAAATAAAGATGTCCTGAAATTGAACTCAGCTTCCGTTTCCCTATTGGAATGCAGGACTAAATGCCAAAGGTGCACATAACGCTGTTACCTTCCCTGCAAAGATGGTTCCTATTTTTCTGCTTGCATTTTTACATGCTTTTGAACTGCTAGGTTGGCAGAAGCTGGGACAAGTAATGGGAGCTCACTCCGTTACCCAGCGCTTGGGATTCGAACCACAAAATTGGCGAGCTTTCTGATCAACAAGCTCAGCGTCTTAGCCACTGAGCCACCACTCAATGTACTATACACCATTCAGTGTACTATAGATTTTTGGAATTTAATTTATGAGCGGGGACTACTACATGGAAAACATACAGTATATTGTAACATTGAGTTACAGCTGCAGTTTGAATATAGTTTTTAGTTCTTTTTTCTCACTTTCTCCTGTCTGACATTGACTTAGCTAGAGGCAATTGGTTAGTTAAAAGCATCACATGAAATCAGTGTTGGAAATCATGTGAAATCATACTCACATTTATATCAAAAATTAGCATAGAGAAATGAACATTGCAGGTGTACTTTGGTAAAAGAGTTAAGCAATATCATCAAAAATATCACCTTTTTTAAACAACCTGAATTGGTCGATAAAGTTCCCATGAAAGTTTAAACTGATGGCCAATTACCTTGAAATGATCAGAAAATAACTCTCAGTCTTCAGTGACTAAAGAAAATCCACTCATTCAGACAGGTACTTATGTTTTCATTGAAACATTAAAGTGCAGTAAAATTGGAAGCAATCCCATTTTTGACAGCTCACCTTGTTTGTTTGAGAATTCCTCATAGCTGTTAGAAGAATTAAAGACACTTTGGCTGTAACCCTCAAACAATTAGTTTTTTAAATAATTTTTTAGATAAAAGTAATACAGAATATTTTTTTACTCTAGACCAAGGTTTCATGCGCTATGAAACTCATAAAATAAATAATCCTTCAACACTTTTGGGGTATTCTTTAACATGTTGTAACAAGAAGAAATGAAAAGTAAGAGTACTTCCCAATTGGTTGATTCAGAAATCAAGCTATGGCTCTTAAACTCCTCTTGTCTTATTTTTGATGATATCTATGAGTTTTGATTCAGTTCTTCCTAAACGGAAATTCAACAAAATCTCCCCCTTTTCCTATTAACTTTTGTTTGCATTCCCTTGACTGTTTTCTTTTCTCATGTACCAGTCCCAGCCTCAAGGCAGCTCACAACAATTATTAAATCCACAAAGTACAATTCACCCAAAGCAATTTTAAGCCCCATTAATTTCATTGAGAGAGTTGCACACATCTTTAATAAATCGAGTCTCTTTGACAGAGAAGCGTACTAAATTTCAGCTGAATCATACCGTCCAGAGATATTTTTCAAAACTTTAGAAATGATGAACTAAGAAATCAGCACAAGTAGTAGAGATTCTAAATTTTAGAGCAGACAACCTAAATAATAATAATAATAATAATAATAATAATAATAATAATAATAATAATAATAATAATAATCCTACAACGGCATGATCGCATTGCTAAGACCATTCACTGGAAATGGTGCCAAAAGTTTGGGTTTGAGTGCAGCAAAAAACCATTGGGAACATCAGTTTCAGAAGGTTTTAGAGAATGAGAAAGTCAAGATCTTGTGGGACTTCAGAATTCAGACTGACAGGCACTTGGCCCACAACACACCTGACATAACAATAGTTGAAAAGAAAAAAGTATGGTTCATTGACATTGCAATACCTAGAGATGCACGAATTGAAGATAAACAGCAAGAAAAAATCACAAGGTACCGGGACTTGCAAATTGAAGTTGAGCGACTGTGGAAAAAGAAATCGTGTGTTGTCCCGATTGTAATTGGAGCCCTTGGAGCAATACCTAAAGGGCTACCTCGCTATTTGGAAATTTTAAATTTATCAGACTTGAACATTCTGATTCTACAAAAAACCACCCTACTTGGAACAGCTTATATCCTCAGACATTACCTTAACAGTTCCTAGGTCCTTGGTTAGGACTCAAGCTGTTGAGCTACCAACCAGCCCCAAAGACTGTGAATCTCACCAAAGATTAACCACATAATAATAATTAATTATGATGATAATATAATAACCTAACCTTGAATACAGCTCATCTGCCTGGAATCTGCACTGTATTTTGGACATTAATACACTTGAGCGGGTCCAGAAATATTTCACAAGAAGAGTACTACACTCCTCTGCTCACAATAGAATCCCTTATGCCACTAGGCTTGAAATTTTGAGCTTGGACAACCTGGAACCATGCTGCCTACCCTCTGACCTAAGCATAGTACACAAAATTGTCTGCTACAACATACTACCTGTCAACGACTACTTCAGCTTCAATGTCAATAATACATGGACAAACAACAGATTCAAACTCAAGGTAAATCGTTCCAAACTTGATTGCAGAAAATATGACTTCAGCAACAGAGTGGTCAACACTCTGGAATGCTCTACCTGACTCAGTTGTTACATTCTCAAACCCCCCACAGTTTCAACCTTAAACTGTCTACCGTGGACCTTACCCAATTCCTAAGAGGTTTGTAAAGGAGGGGTGCATAAGCGCACCAGCGTGCCTACCGTCCATGTCCTACTGTCCCCATTTATTCATACCCATTTCCTGTGTTCATGTCCATGTTTATACTTATGCCTGTTATCTTGTACATGCTTGACAAACTAAAATAAATAAATAAATAAATAAATAAATAAATAAATAAATAAATAAATAAATAAATAAATAAATAAATAAATAAATAAATAAATAAATAAATAAATAAAATAAAGCCTCAGCATCCAATGTTGTGAATACAAATACTGGTTGTTGTTTTTTGCATGAAAAACAGTGTACTACCAAAATAGGCTTAAAATCATTTAGTTTCCTTATGCCATACTGCCTATGGGGCCCATATGTTGCCCATCCATTTCAAAAGCTCATGCTTAGAAATCTTTTCTGAGAAAGTTCATATGCAGGTTCCTCTGTTGGTAAGATCTTACATACACTTTTTAAAGGGACTTCTAAGTACTTATGTTCTTGAATATTTAGCAATAGGTTTCAGTAATTTTGAACAGAGAAATATCCTTAATTTTACAATACAATAGCAGAGTTGGAAGGGACCTTGGAGATCTTCTAGTCCAAACCTTTGCCTAGGCAGGAAACCCTATACCGTTCCAGACAAATGGCTATCCAACATCTTCTTAAAGACTTCCAGTGTTGGGGCATTCACAACTTCTGGAGGCAAGCTGTTCCACTGATTAATTGCTCTAACTGTCAGGAAATTTCTCCTCAGTTCTAAGTTGCTTCTCTCCTTAATTAGTTTCCACCCATTGCTTCTTGTTCTACACTCAGGTGTCTTGGATAATAGTTTGACTCCTTCTTCTTTGTGGCAATCCCTGAGATATTGAAACACTGCTATCATGTCTTTCCTAGTCCTTCTTTTCATTAAACTAGACATACTCAGTTCCTGCAACCGTTCTTCATATGGTTTAGTCTCCAGTCCCCTAATCATCTTTGTTGCTCTTCTCTGAACTCTTTCTAGAGTCTCAACATTTTTTCTACATCGTGGCAACCAAAACTGAATGCAGTATTCCAAGTGTGGCCTTACCAAGGCATTATAAAATGGTATTAACACTTCACGTGATCTTGATTCTATCCCTCTGTTTATGTAACCTAGAACTGTGTTGGCTTTTTTGGCAGCTGCTGCACACTGCTGGCTCATATTTAAATGGTTGTCCATTAGGACTCCAAGATCCCTCTCACAGTTACTATTGAGTAAGGTACCACCTATACAACACATGTGCATTTTGTTTTTCTTGCCTAAATGTAGAACCTTAGTCTTTTCACCATTGTATTTCATTTTATTAGATAGTGCCCAATGTTCAAGTTTGTCAAGATCCTTCTATATCTTAAGCCTATCTTCTGGAGTGTTGGCTATTCCTGCCAGCTTGGTGTCATTTTGATTGATCATATCTAGACTCAAATTCTACAGAATCTAAAGAGATATGAGGAACAAAATATTATGTACAGAGATAGCTGACTGATACAAAGGGTGCAGTACCATTTGATTATTAGCAGAATTTAGTAGACCCATTTGTGATATTATAGTGCTCATCAAGGGAGATACCGGTTATATGTTGGCTATATACTTATTACCAACACTTATAACCAACAACTCCACTTAAACAATCGCAAATGGATATATTTCTAAGTTCATATAGCAAGGGAACACACACCTCTCAAATTAGATATAATTGATTGCAAGATGCCAAAGAATTAGGAGGTTTGGGCTTACCAGATTTGAAATTGTACTTTTGATGCTTGTTTTGATGCTTAAAAAGTAGGTGATTCTCCAAAAATAATGAGGGTATTTGATTTGCAGGGCCATTAATTAAGATTTTATAGGGCTGAATTTTTAAATTCAATCCTTCCATGTAGATTTATACTCACTTTCTCTAGGGGTTTTAGAAAGGTAGAAACAAGCATTAAAGAGAACTATAGTTTAGAGAAAAAACTTGGAGAGGGTTTTTTTAAAAATGACAAGAACAACAGGGATAAATTCAGACATCCAAATAATATTATTCAAATTTAGAAATGTCCTGGGGTTTGCTGACACAGTTTAGAAGTCATTCTCCAAGTTCATCACTGTGTAATCTCATACTGGCTGCAGCTGCCCAAGTTGTTGCCATCTCAGTTAGACAGCAATATGATCTCAAGAACATCACATTCCAGATCAACACCTGCCGGTGGGGATCAGTGGGAAAAACATCTGGGCTGGGAAACCTTCACACTAGCTTTATAGCTTGTCCAGGCTTGGCTGACACATATGTTGGTGGATTGATATTTTATTTAATTGTTCAGGAGAAAATGAAACATAAATAAATACCATCGGACAATATGAAATATAAGTTTGCCACGTTCAAGTCTATGAAAGAATAGAATATTGTGAAAGTTTTGTTCCTTACTAAAGCATTTATTTGCCCTTTGCCTCCTTTTTATTTGACTGAATTATGGTCTTGACCTGAATGTTAAAATGTCACCCAGAATTCACTCTGAAGATGTTGAAATTCAATGAATCAATTAGGCAGTGTCAAGTTGCCACTGAAGAAAAAAAAAACATGTTGAAATGTATCTGGCCACAATTCACTAATTCTGTTAACTCTTCAAGTTTGTAGCAGTTGCATTCCCAATGTATATCTGTGGTTGGGTGCCTGCTAAAAATGTTTAAGATGGGAGCTCCATCTATCTGATCGAAGTCCTGAACATTTTTTTTTTGTATGTGTTGCTCAGTCATCTGAAGATGTTCCTATTTTTAATATACATTTTGTAATATAACTTTTGTAACATTATCTTTTTTCAGATTATCTATTTTAACAATCTGTAATTTTAATGTCCTCTCTTTACTCATATTGTGATGTTTGTCTGATGAATTGCCTTCGTGGGGTTTTGTTTTTATTAACCAATTGACATTTACAACTGCCTATTTTGGAATATGTATTAAATTGAATTAAATTAAATAGTTATTTTATAAAAATAGTTTTAAATCAAGCTACTCAACAACAACAACAACAACAACAACAACAACAACAACAATAATAGTAGTAGTAGTAGTAGTAGTCACGAAATATCAGGACTTAAAAATCGAAATTCAACGATTATGGCACAAACCAGCAGTGGTAATCCCAGTGGTAATTGGCACACTGGGTGCTATTCCAAAAGCACTGGAATTACATTTAAAACAGTTAAAAATTGACAAAATCTCCATCAGTCAAATGCAAAATGCCGCACTGCTTGGATCTGCACGCATATTACGAAAATACATTACGACGTCGTAGGCCCCTGGGTGAGGCCCGACTAGTAACCAATGCCAAATCCAGCGAAACAACTGGCCGCTGTGATACAATTGTATAATAATAATACATTAATAATACATTAATTAATTAATTAATAATACATAATTCCAACAACTGGAAAAACATAATTGATTCAGAAAGATGCAACTAAAGGAACAATACCTGAAAACTACAGACCAATAACATCCTTGCCAACAACCTTCAAATAGCTCTCAGGCATTATTGCAGATAACATTATGGATTATTTGGAAATAACATCTTGCCAGTAAGGCCAAAATCAGGAAATCCTCTGATGATGCCAAATGCAGATTTTGCAAAGAAGCTGAGGAAATTGTTCATCACATACTCACCTGGCTGCTGTAAAAAAATCGCGCAGACTGATTATAAATTGCGGCACAATTCAGTAGCACAAATGATCCATTGGAATTTGTGCAAAAATTATAATATTAAAACAGCAACAAACTGGTGGGAACATCAGCCTGAAAAAGTCACAGAAAATCAGATGGTCAAGATCTTGTGGGATTTCCGTATACAAACCGACAAAATACTGGCGCATAATACACCAGACATCACACTGGTTGAGAAAAATAAGGTCACAATCATAGACATCGCAATACCGGGTGATAGCAGGGTCGCCGAGAAGGAACATGAAAAAATCGCAAGATACCAGGACTTAAAAATCGAAATTCAACGACTATGGCACAAACCAGCAGTGGTAATTCCAGTGGTAATTGGCACACTGGGTGCTATTCCAAAAGCACTGGAATTACATTTAAAACAGTTAAAAATTGACAAAATCACCATCAGTCAAATGCAAAAAGCCGCACTGCTTGGATCTGCACGCACATTACGAAAATACGTTACGACGTCCTAGGCCCCTGGGTGGGACCCGACTAGTAACCAATGCCAAATCCGGCGAAACAACTGGCCGCTGTGATACAATTGTACAACAATAATAATAATAATAATAATAATAATAATAATAATAATAATAATAATAAAACTCCGCCATTGCCGGTCCCAAGCCCGGATGAGAAAGGAGGAAGGTTGGGGTCAGGTTGGCATCTGGTCCCGTAAAAAAAACCCCCGCCAACCCATACAATATGGTGAAAAAAACAAATAAGAATTCCATACCGCATCGGTCGTCGCGCGGGTTAACAAGGGCCGCGGCGGATGTTGGGGTCCCTGGACATCCGTCGACAAGTGGGCTACAAGTGGACCAGCCAACAAAACGACAAAAATATAGTGCAGATGAAAACCGTGCCATAATGGCCTGTTACTACAACTCAGAGCCAGACCCCTGGGTGGGGCCCGACTAGTAACCAATGCCAAATCCGGCGAAACAACTGGCCTCTGTGATACAATTGTATAATAATAATAATAATAATAATAATAATAATAATAATAATAATAATAATAATAATAATAATAATAATAATAATAATAATAATAATAATAATAATATAACATACATATTGTAAGAGCAAGCATTATCTGCATCTTCATCCATCAATTGTTCATCATTTATGGTGACTCAGTATCTTGATGCCTTAACAAATTATTATCTTCCCTTAATAAGCTTTCATCTCCATTCAGGTTATTAAATTTGCAAAATGACTTTTGGCAATTCATTGAATCTCTTAACCAGTGACATTCTTGAACCACTCAAAAGAATTGTGGCTGGAACGGACAAACCAAGTGTTGCAAATCACTATAATATGAAAAAGATCTATAATATGAAATGCAACAAAACAAATCAAATCAAATGATCCATCTGTGACCAGGTTTTTTATTTAAAATGGGTTGTTTGGCAAGGCGCATGGCAGGAGTACCTAGCATGGCTGATTTTTTTTAGTTGCCAGCCATTATTCAAATTGACATAGGGAACTTGAACATGTTTGACTGGGTTCCATCTGTTTTATGTCCGTCAAGTGATGCAAACAACAGTGTGTCTCTCTTAATTGCACAATTTGCTTAGCATGGAATGGAAACTATTATCCACTATTAATTCAGCTCAACATGCTTAACTAGATCTGTCCTGAATGAATTTATCCTCTTATCTAAATTCAGGCTCTCTCGGTACAAATGCAGCAAAATCCATCTTTGTCTTGGCAGGGCTAAATCTTTTTAGCCAAGGTGGCGCAGTGGTTAAATGCAGCACTGCAGGCTACTGCTAGATCAGCAGGTCAGCGGTTCAAATCTCACTGGCTCAGGGTTGACTCAGCCTTCCATCCTTCCAAGGTGGGTAAAATGAGGACCCAGATTGTTGGGGGCAATATGCTGACTCTCTGTAAACTGCTTAGAGAGGCCTGAAAGGCCTATGAAGCGGTATATAAGTCTACTGCTATTGCTATTGCTATATTGCTATTTTTAAGTTTACAGTTCAGGATTGGACTAAGGGACAAGAATGGGAACGTCTACGGATTAAATGGCAGCTCAATAAAATTGGACCTTTAAGCGTTATCTCCATTTTATTATCCTACTACATTTGTGTAGAGTTCCATACAGCATTAAGTTGACATTGGGGAAATTAGGAGTATGAAGAATTTAATGGATGCATTAAGTACTTCTTTTGTCTTGTATGTAACTCAATACTCTTCACATTCTTTATGCAGCCCCACTAATTCAAGTATAGACTACATCAAAATTGTAGTCCAAGATATATGTAGGAAACATTTTCCCCTTCCTGATTTAATGGCGTCTAGTGTTACAATAATTAGTATAGTGATTATTGATTAGTAAATGTTACTTCCCCATTTCCCTCTAGCTAAATATCGATAGCTTTCAAACTAAAATTTTGTTTGTTCCATTCTTTTTAAATATAGCTTTATTTTTTATAAAACATAAAAACCAACAAAAACAAATGATCAAAAAGAGAAATAGATAAAAAAGAGATAAAAAATGATAGGAGATAGAAATACAAATTCTAAAAAAAAAAAGTAAAAGAAATAGCTAATTTCTGACTTCTTTTACATAATACATAGTTTAAAAGTTAAACTCTGTGAGATTCCTAGCAAGGGCTTTTAACCATTCCCATCAGAGATACAGTGGCAATCAACAGAACAGAATAATCGAGTTGGGGGGAACTTGGAGGTCCTGTAGTCCAATCTTCTGCTCACACAGAAGACCTTATATCATATCAAACAAGTGCTGTCCAGTATCTTCTTAGAAGCCTTCAGTGACAAAGCACCCACAACCTCTGAATGGAAGCCATTCCAGTGGTTAATTGTTCTAAATGTCAGGAAATTTCTCCTTAGTTCTAGGTTGCTTCTCTCCTTGATTAATCTCTATCCATTGCTTCTTGTCTTGTCTTTTAGTACTTTGGTAAATTGGTTGACTCTCTCTTCTTTGTGACAAGCCCCTAAAATATTGGAACATTGCTATCATGTTGCCCCTAGTCCTTCTTTTCACTAGACTAGGCCTACCCAGTTCCTGCAACCATTCTTCATATGTTTTAGTCTCCACGTCCCTAATAATCTTTGTTGCTCTTCTCAGCATTCTTTCCAGAATCTCAACATCTTTCATATTGCAAAGAGCCAAGGTGGTGCAGTGGTTAGAGTGCAGTATTGCAGGCTACTTCAGCTGACTTCTAGCTACAGTTCGGCAGTTCAAATCTCACCAGCTCAAGGTTGACTCGGCCTTCCATCCTTTCGAGGTGGGTAAAATAATGACCCAGATTGTTGGGGGCAATATGCTGACTCTGTAAACTGCTTAGAGAGGGCTGTAAAAGCAATATGAAGTGGTGTGTAAGTCTAAGTGCTATTGCTATTGTGGTGACCAAAACAGTATGCAGTATTCCAAGTGTGATCTTACTAAGGCTTTATCAAGCGGTACTAATACTTCACATGATCTTGAGTCCATCCTTCTGTTAATGCAGCCTAGGATTGTTTGAGATTTTTTTGGCAGCTGCAGCACACTGTTGGCTGATATTTAATGTATGCTGAAAGGCAAGGAGATAACAAATTCAAAAACAACAATGGGATTCATATGAAGAAAGGAGGTATACTTAGCAAACAGACACAGGTATAGGCAAGTATTTAGCTTAAGGTTCTCATGAGTTCTCAAACTGGTCAAAACTAGGACACATTCATGCCCTAGGCTGAGTGCTACAGAAATCTTAACTATCTGTATTAGGTATAAGCCCTGTTCTCAGGAATTCATCCCCCCCCCTCTCTCTCGTAAATGTATTACATTGAAAAGTGTGTATAGTAAGAAAAATGCATATTATAAACAAAGGAAAAACAGGTGTGGAATGTTTTTATGTGGAATGGCTTCTTAAAGCCTTATAAATGGTTGTGTCAATGGAACCAAAGAGATTTAAGACTGGGAAATGAGAAAGTGAAAGAAAATGAAACTGATTTATTTCTTCTTATTATAAAAGACACATATCCACCTCATCAGGTCTTTTTCTTCAGGAAAAAAAAATGTTTCTTGTTGAAAATATGACTTTCTGTCATCCAAGCGATGGATGATGCTTTTCAAAATCTGTTTTCTTTGTTCATTTTTCACCTTGGATCACCATTTTAATCAACTGGGACTGAAACTCTGTATGTTGAACAGGTGAATCCAAGTGGTTTAAGGCACATATGGATTCTACTTAGGTTCACTAAGACGAAGAGCTTCTGAAGTTGTCAATTCTTTTTAGGGAACTCTGCCAAAACAAAAAATAAAAATCAGTTCCAGACAATACCCCTTTATAGCATTGTTCAGGTATATTAGATTCTTTTTGATAGAACTTTCTTATATTGCAAGATAAGTGGCATATAAATTTGATAAATAAATAAATAAAACTTAGAGGTGATGGAGACCCCTTCTTACAATTGTCATGTCAAGATCAAGCAAAGGAACCTATGACTGTAAACATACAAACAACCTACAACATCCCCAAATTAGTATTAGAACTTTCACATGACTTACCTCTTCTTATACTTTATGCAGAAATGGGGCAAAGGAAGAAAATATTACAGTTATTCATCCTATCCACTGATATCCAAATCCTGCCACCATAGCAGAATTAAAAAGTTATGGCACTACTAAACCTTTAGTTGATCAAGCAATAATCAACTGATTGTGCAAGATCCATTGCATTCTTTGTAGAACCCAGTTTTATCAAATGCCAGGTGGAAAATGTTAGATCAGATGTAGCCCAATCAATTTAGAGCAGATATTATTTTAAGATAATTATACATTGTGACATTTGTAGGCAAAAGTGAGCACCCGTTGTAGGTCTTTGAATCATGGCTATGTGTATATTGGTTGTTAGGTTTCTTTTTTTTAAAAAAAAATGAGAATCTTAATTGATGAAAACAGTCATCTATATTTGCTTAAGATTAATATTAGTTTAAGGTTAAGAACAAGAAGCGACTTCCAATTGCTTTCCATAGCTCTTTTTAATGCAGACTTAATTGAATATGCATATGCCTTAATATAAATGATGCCTGGATATAATGGATACCCATAAGACCAGGACAGATGATCTCAGTGTTTTATGTTGGCTGAGATGTACTGATGGTGAGGGATAAAAGATGATTAAATAATATTAAAGATAGGCTCTCAAGTTTTCTCATATCTCCAAAAGTCTTTATTTCACCCTCTCAGCTTTTAATTGAACACACTGAAGTATGATGTTTTGGCTGGTTTCAAAGGGTTACTCTTGGGTTCCAAAACTGAATCACATTTTCAGTCTAATTATTTTCTCATTATTAACTAAACAATTGTTAAATCAGAAGCAGTTACAAGAGGTTTTTAAAAAATGAAAGCCATGGTTAAAGAAAAGAAACAGTGAAGGGGGAAGGTTTCAATAATGAGAGCACAATTCATGTGCAGAAAAGTTAGATCATGTTACCATGAACAGAGGCATGTCTTTATTACTTCTTCAATAATTAAAATATTCTTTAAGTAGGTATTAGAAGCTAGTAGAAATATAGGTTTTAATAGATTTATCAGTATATTTCACCAGATCATATGGGGACAGCTCCAAACAGATCAAATTCTGGGCATTGTCACTGGGGTTCTTTTGCTTCCAAAGACTCTGGGTAATTAACAAAGTGACAAATATTAAGACTAGACTTTTCCCCCAATAATCATTTCAAACATAATCCCAGATAGTTGAGTCAACTGATAATTCTGAAATAGTGATGATAATTATTTTGGGAATGAGTGAATAACTGGATGAAGCAAATCAATTTTCATGAAATATATTATCTGCAGCTGCAGAGAGAAATTTGTCGAGATAGGATAAGGATGAAACAACATTTAAAAAATCTTAGCAATTATCTTTAAAAAGTAGCTTGACCTATTCTTGTACCAGACTACTGTTCAGTCTCTAATATACTTTATGTGAAGAAGGCTATTCTTCTTCCTAGCTGCTAAAATAAAGAACATTTTAGGGTAGCAAAGATCTGAAGGTTGAATTTCCATGCTAGAAAACTAATTCTGATACTGATGATAAATTTCTGCTTAAGCAAATATACCTGCTATTTGCTGCCTTTAATTCTAAATACGCATCTGCTTTATTCAGCCACTATGCAAACGCTTTGTTATGGAAACTTTGGGAGGCGTAGATTTCCAGGCATCCAAATCTGCCCACCCCAATAGCTATTCCATGGGCTTGCATGTGTTCTGCCTTTAAACAAGACTATTTGCACATCATATCTGGCTATCCCAGGCCAACAAAATACAACACAGACTGCTTTCCCGGAATCATAAAAAAGAATGCATGCAGTGTAAAAAACAAATGAGCCCATTCAGGCTTCATGCTGACTTGTGTATAGCCTACAGACTTCATATTGTCATATTGTAGCACATATGTTCAGTTAGAGATAATGCAGCAGTATTGGATGCTAGCCAGCAAATTAATCTATGGCAAAGAAACATGAAACAGATACAGACCTGAGCAGCCGCATTAAACAGACATGAGTCAGAAATACACAGTTGCTTGCATGGGAACTAGATTAGTGGTGTCATCTATGTGGCTAGATTCCTCCCCAGGTTGAGCATCTTAGTTTCACACCATGAAAAGGCAGTGACATGAGAAGACGACCACTGCATTGAGTGAAAGGTTATTTGATAATTGGCATGGAAGGGTGAAGCCATCTCTTGACAAGAGAATAGAATAGGAGGAGAAAGGGCCATGACATAATTGGGCCTTCAGGATGACATGGAAGGGAGATAGGGCCAACTCAAAAAGCTAAAATGATAAAATATCATCCATGTGTCCAAGAGTCAGTATATGTTTTGCAATTACATATTTCTGTGTTGGAAACTGACTTTTTTCCCCCCTGAATGAATGAATGTGTATGTGCAAAATATATCTTATGCTGATTTTTATCCAATAATCAAGAGGTACTGTTCATATTATCTTTTGTCTCCCACCCCATTCTCATGAACTCTCTTCCAAAATAGGAGATTATAATTCTAAAGATTGCCTTGAAGAATTCTTCTCTTGCATGTATGCTGGATAAATACATGAAGTTGTTAAAATCAATCAAATAGAAGAGGAAATCAATTTCTCAAGCAATTCTATTTTCTAGACTCTAAATAATGGACCCCCTTTAAAAGGTCTAGAAGTAATGTGACTTTTTTTCAGAAATGGCAAAACTTTTCAAATAAATACTGAGATTTAAGAAGCAATGGAGGAACACAAGTTTTATTCAAGTGCAGGCACTTATTCTTGCTCGCTCTCTCTCCTGCATTCAATTGTATTGATTTCAGCAAATAGAAGTGGTCTCTGGTTAGATGAATTTTAAATTCCTAGGACACAAATGACATGAAAGAATCAGCCTCTCTTACCAAGTACCCAGTCAGTGCATGTATTATAATTGATTTTCCAAAAAGTTGGTGAGTATACAATGCATCCAGGCTACATTTATCTAAGGATAAAACAATTAAAAAGATAAGCAAGCTTTTAAGCAGCAGCATGCACACAACTATATTACATTTTTGCTAAATTTATTCATGTACTGCAGATATTAAAGTAAAAAAAAATGAAAAAAAATCACTATTGATGGCAAATAACACCAAAACAATGAGTATTTTTTTATTTTTAGACATCAAAGAATATTTGGGCAATATTATCAAATATTGGAATATTTGGAGAGAAAAAGAGGGAGAGAATGCAGGAGAGTGAAAAAGGACTTTTTTTAGCTCTGTAATTTTCTTTTACAGAGGAATCTTGCTTGACTGTGAGAAAGCGACTGACAGATGTGTTATATTTGAAGATTTTGAAGAGGCCATTCAGTGTCTCATAAAAGGTTTTCTTCAGACAATCCAGTCATTTATTTGTTCAAAAACCTCATGAAGGCCTCACATCAGGAGTCGTAAAGATATTCCATTGTTTCCTGTCAAGGAGGTTTCCATTTTGTACAGATATGCAATATTTACTGGAGGCAAGATAGTAATTATTACATAAAATATCAGTCTTGCCACAGAAACAGGACTGTGGGTGTTTTTAATGAGCTGAAGCACTCAAAAAGAAGCATCTAATTCTCCTGTTATGGATTTTGCTAAGGGCCCATTGGTATTTGGTTTTGCTCCAAGACAGTGATCGTTTACAAGAGGCTGAAGCACAAGGCTACCCTAGCAGTCCTTCACTTGAGCTCATTATAAACATTTCCTTTCAATTCACACACTTCTGTGGTAATCTTTGACATGTTTTAATGCCCCTGAATGTTGACAGAGAGCTATTTAATTCTGCAAATCAAAGGAAATGGGCAGGGACAATTCTAAAAAAAGTGTGATACTATTTGTGGTCTGTGGAAAGTGATTGGCTGATCTGACAATTTTATAACAGTGATATCTTCTTATTGAGTTAATCAACATTAAGGATAAGATAATTCCTTAACTGATACTTGAAATTAATTGTGTATAACATTTGTGTCACTTTTATAATTCCAGAGATATGTATAACAATTACAAATACAATTGAAAAGAATGCACACACACACACACACACACACACAAACAAATACCCCAAAGTTGCAGCCACCTCCTGGTTTGCAGAAAGCATCCAGATCCGCCTGAAAATCAAGCTACTGACAAATCATTAACAGTGGAGATGTGATGTCTTGAGTTTTGTCCACAACAAGAAGGAATACAGGAGGTCCTCAATTTATGAGCACAATTGAGCCCAACGTTTCTGTTGTTAAGTGAGACATTTGTTAAGTGAAGTTTGCCCCATTTTACAAGTTTTCTTGCATCGGTTTTTAAGTGAATCACTGCAGTTGATAAGTTAGTGACTCTGGCTTCCCCACTGACTTTGCTTGTCAGAAGTTGCAAAAGGTAATCAATCACATGAACTTGGGAGATAACTATGAGCCAGTTGCCAAGCATCTGAATTTTGATCCCAGAATCATAGGGATGCTGGAAAGGTTGTAACTGTAAAAACTGTCATAAGTCACTTTTTTCAGTGCTGTGGTATCTTTGAACAGTCACTAAACAAACTATTGTAACTCAAGGACCACCTGCAGTTATTTACTACAGTGAAAATACCAGATTGGCCCTTCTGATAAATAGAACCTTCCACATCTGACTGTCTGAATGCAGTCAATTTCTTCACCGAAGACTATGGTGACCACCTCCATAACAGAAGGCAAAACCTGCATACCAAAAGTTACCTTCCCTGTTTTTAAACAGTTCAAAACTAATTACCACAGACCAAGAATTCAAAAAGCTGTTTATAAAAGATGCTAACCAAAGCAGTGCTGATCATTGTAATCATTTACTTCACTGCAGTGGTGGGTTTCAAAAATTGTTCGAACCTACTCTGTGGGTGTGGTCTCCTTTGTGGGGGTGGCTTGCCACCCATGTGACCAGATATGAAGATGCCAACGACACTTGTCAGAACCACCTTAAATTACCTCACACACAGCACTGGCATGCATAAGAATATGATGCAAACTTGTTCTTTAAAAGGCATCTTTGGTTTGCGTTAAAACAACTTCAACACACACGCAATGTTCTGACTGCACCACAAACGCAGTAGTCATCATTACCTTTCACAGAGGCACTGAGTTTTATAAATATGAGCATGATAGTGTAGAATAATCATATCCAAGGACCAGTGGTGGGTTTCAAAATTTTTTGGAACCTCTTCTGTAGGTGTGGCTTGCTTTCTGGGTCCACTGGTGGAACCTCTTCTAACCGGTTCGGTAGATTTGATGAACCGGTTCTAACGAATAGGTGCGAACTGGTAGGAACCCACCTTTGCTTCATTGTCTCCTATGTAGGAACAACTGCAGATTTGTGGAAGAACTGTGCAAGGCAAGAAGTTCATTCTTTTGTTATCTTAAAAAAAAGGAACTATAGAAACCCTTTGGGAGAAAA
The DNA here is from genome assembly GCF_051295495.1 of Thamnophis sirtalis. NCBI lineage: Eukaryota > Metazoa > Chordata > Lepidosauria > Squamata > Natricidae > Thamnophis > Thamnophis sirtalis. The sequence continues at coordinate 26,982,653 of NW_028261392.1, forward strand.
TTGATAAGTGGTTCTAGGAACCATGTGTCTTGTTAGAAACATCAGTCTTCTGTTCATGCTTGTAAGCTTCCCAGATACACCTGGTTGGTTTGTATCAGATAAAGTGATAGATTAGAGAACCCTAGGCCAATCCAAAAAGAATCACCTTGTATTCCTTTAATCATATAAAACAGAGTCTCTGAGAGATGAACTAATAGATTTGAATGTTTATAGGGAATAATTACTTGAAAAACATATGTATTTATTTTTTCAAGTAAGTGCCATGTTTTCCTGAAAATAAGACAGGGTCTTATTTTCTTTTGACCCCCAAAATAAGCACTTGGCCTTATTTTCTGGGAGGTCTTATTATTTTTGAGGTGCAGGAGTCAGCAAGTGTGGTCACCTCATGGCTGCTGCTGTGTTGCAATATTTTTAGGGAGGACTTATTTTGGGGGGAGGGCTTATTTTTGCACATGTGCTCAAAAGCCCAATTGGGCTTACTTTCTGGGAAGGTCTTATTTTCAGAGAAACAGGGTATCTCTATCTCTGCCTCACATCAGAAAACAATTCTTCATATTGATTCTAATTTCTTCTATCATTTTCCAGTTAAAATTTTTGAAGCAGAATCTTGAACTGAACCCTGGTCTAAATTGAGTCTATAATCCTAAACATTTACTTTGAATTCAGACTAAATTCTGTAGTCTATCTGCATCAGATTGCAGTATTATCAGGCACTCCAATTATCTTATAAACAGCATGGACCGTATTTGTTAAGACTATGTCATGCTTTAGTGCTGATATATCTGCTCTTCTGGGAACATATGAATTTTGCTCTTTTTCCATATATAAACATTTGAGGACAATCCACGTTCTTGATTTATACTTGTCTAATATGCACATTCACACCTCAGCATTCTTGAGGAACATTTTATTTTCCAGACCAGCATTTTACCAAATACTTGAATCTTTTGAAAACAATCAAGCAATTCACTGTAATGCAGAAGAAAGAATGGAAAGCTGTGGGTCAAAACAATTACATTTGTATATATTAAAATAATTGTTTAGTTTATATGCAAAGCACAAGAATGTGACATTGATGAAGTATGGAAGAGTTTTCTTTCCATTTTTTCCAAAGCCCTTTGAGAAAACATGTAAAGCACTTTGATTACAGAGTAACTGATTGTACCAATAAGGTTTTTCTAAGACTTTATTATGTAATTCTGCTCTGTGGTGAATTTTTTTTTTAGTTGACCGGCAAAGCCCTCAAAATGTTGGACCATTACTTCTTTAGCCTAAACATAGATAAGCCCTCTTAATTTTTTTATTTCAGGTTTGAACAATGATATTATTGATATTGTTGTTAATTTCTTGTTTGCCTACCCTGTAGGAGTGACAACTAATGAGCGTAACTAGTTTAAGAAAGGGCTGCATTTCCTCATAGATAATCTCTTTGGCTGGTTTGATGTCCAGTCAAAAATATACAGAGATACAAGCCAGATCTGAAAGTGAGTGAGAATATCCATTTTCTATCTGACACACTCTTTCAAGCAGCAGTCTACAGGGAAGATGAGATATACTTTACCAGGTCTCAACCCCTGTCCGATTAAAAGCTTTTGAATGAGGCTGAAATTCTACAACTTGTCATTGTGGTTTGTAGGATCTCAGGATTATGAAGATACAGGGATATGAAACTTTATCTTACCCAGGTGGATGTCCCCAAAGAAAAGGATAACTTAATATGCCAGGTGTATTCGACATCTGGAGTGGAATCTAACTTCTATCACCTTTAAATGATTACAGGAGAAACTTCATGACTGAAGAAGTACACTTCCTTTCCACATTAAACAATCAGCAACAATTTAATTTTCTCATTTTAAGAGTCTATCATAGAAAGTAACCTTAGTTGTTATATCACTTATTCTGAAATTATGTTTAAAAAGTTAAATATGCTATACATTATATTGATACAGTTCACTTCATTATGCAAGCAATTTTGTAAGATCAAAATTGATCTACATATAATGGCAATATTCTTTGTTTCTTCATCCCTGAGCATTTTATTTTAAGGTGGGAAACAGAAGGTTTTTAAGATATCAGTCCTGCCTAACTTGCTGAGTAAACAGATATAAGACTGCATCATACTTGCAAGAACCGTTTGATAGATCTTACATGTTTGATTGTTGTGGATGTTTTTTCTCCCTCAGGATGTATCATAACATCTCTCAAAAGGAAAAAAAAAACAGCAACAGCAGTTACTGAATGAACACATTTTCCAAGAAATATATATATATATATGCAAATGGAATACATAAGACAAATGGTTCACAGTGAAACGTTTATGTTCAGAAAAGAATATACAGTAAAGAAATGATGTGCTATTGTGCAACAATGCTGTTTTGAAGTACAGTTATCCATTCTGAAGGATCATTTATGGGAGATTCCTTCATCTAAGGCAAACAATGTTCCATCTCAGTTCCTTCCTTCAACCAGTCTACCCCAGGCAGCTGCCTGCAGATGTGTGAGACCACAGATCCTCTTCTTCTCAGCCACATGATGGGAGTTGCAGTTGACTAGATTGGGAGGAAACTTGGGGGCAGAAGTCTACTTCAAGCATTCTTAGAACTCAATGCAAATTACACTACAAGATGTATGATGCCACTTATTCAGAACTACTACTGTGTCTGAGCCTTCTCTCTGTGTATATATTTTTCCCAACAAACAAAAGCCGAGTCTCCAATACAATACCCATCCAGACATCCATTCCATGGGACTTTTTAATTCTGTTTTACAGTCCCTCCCTGCAGTGACAACCACATAGCTTGTGATTGATCTGCAAGCCTACACATTTTGATCGCTTGCCACTTTTGTCTCCCCTTTTCCACTGGCAACTATTTTATATGCAAGGCCTCTATCTGTGACTTCATCATATCCATGTCCTGCCACTAGATACAGAAGCCCTTTGTTCTGCCTCTTTTCATGCTGGAAGAGTCCTTCCCCCCACCTTTCCATGGGGTCGCTTCTTGTTCTGAAACATGAAAATGTGTGAAGCATAAAACTCCAGCTGTGAATACTTACCTCCCTGCCGTGTTAAAAAGTTCAATATACAAAACACCTGGTTTGAAGTAAAATGTACATCAAGATATATGGCAACGAGACAGATTTAATATACCCCATAGGGCCTTCAGGCAGTTTCTAAATGAAAGACACAACACATTTTTCCCCCAAATGAGCCATTACCTTTTCACAAACAACAAACCTGAACCTTGTACAGTTGAAACAGAAGTCAGAAGTAAGAAAGACAGTGTAAAGAGGTTCATTGTCATGTAAATGAGAGTCACACCACAAAGGCAGAATATGGCCTGCACAGGCCAGCTTAACAGAATCCTTTTTCATGCCATCATTGATTTATAGAAATGTGAGAAACAGGAGGTAACTGAAGCTGAACATTATGAGGGTTGATGCAACCATAAAAAAAATCAGCATCGGCTTTCAACTTCACACTTGATTTTGGAGGGGGAAAAACACACCATAAAAATAAGAAAGGATCTTTTCTTTCTCCTGTGGATTTGATTCATTCTCAGTGTCATAGCAAAAATTCTGCTAATTCCTTTGCTCCATAATACCTACTCTGTGTGTATTCGGATTGATTGTTCTTGAATAATAGAAATACATCTGATTCAGATCTACCAGCAGGAGTGTGGGAACGATGTCCTACAGGCTTCCTTCTTAAGTTCTTGTTTATGCAAGAATGGATAAACTCACCACATGCAAGAGACTGTAGGCAAAATCTAATGGAGATAAACGAGCTTTCCCCAATAAAGCCCTCCCCAATTAACCTGGAGATTATCTAGGTTCATTTCCCCCAAATTTAGATGATAATGGGCCACTTTCTTGATTGGCTTGGGAGAAGACTCCTGCCTTTTCATTTGTTTCTTCTATTCAAGGGACATGACAAGACTGTTACATTCAGGTGAGGGAAATTTATGAAAGTATGGAAGAGGCTAAACATTCAAGTGTGCTAGGAAGTCAGTGTTCTGAGTGATTTCCACACATTCCACATATTACACAGTTGGTGTGGGAATAAATAAAGAAATAAATGATCACATATGTTTTTCCAGCTTCATGCGCTTCGTGGTTGTCTTTCTATTGCTCCCAAAATAACAGTAGTTTCTGCTCTCTAGATCATTATAGCAGCATTTTGAAACACCAAGAGTTTGTGGTTAGGACAATCTTTCTCTTAACTGTCACAACTGCTGTGCTATTGGAAGGATCATTCCATTTATAATATAGAATTACATTACTTTAATGTGCAAGGCATATAATTGTCTCCTGCTTTCAGTTGTTCTCTGGAAATCATAATACAGTATATTCCTCATGATTAAATATTACTACAATCAAAGAACTAACTGTGAGCAGGGAATAACAAACAGTGGAAGTCTAGTCCATTTTAGTAGCATATGTATTGATAGCTTATTTGTCTGTAATTTCTCAGCAAATCATTTTAAATGCACAGATTCACACTTGCTCTATTATGGATTTTGGATTAATCAAAGAGGCTTGGATCTTTATAATTATTTCTTGACATAATCAAGCAATGTTTGGGCTTTTACCAGGGCTTGCTATAATGCCCTTCCTTCAGCACTGTTACAGGTAGCTGTTGCAAACTCTGTATGACTCCATATCTCAGTATTGTGATACACAAGAGGTAGAATCAATAACGCATGTTTTTTTTTACATTGCTAGTTTTATATAATGTTGCTTCAAAACCTTATTTGTCTCTTCTGGCAGCAATCCCGAAACAATCAAACCATTTCCATGTCAATTTTATGCTGGTTGATAAAGGTTTTTTTATATAACCTGCGATGTCACATTTTTTTAAGTTAGCATCAATGTTCAGCATTGTAGTAAGATTTAAAAGGGATTGCTGTATGTTCTTATTTTAGTTTCTTCTGACTATTTTCTTTTTGCTTTGTTTCATTGTACTGGCAGGCTAATAGCCATAATAAGCAAATTAAAACTGAAACAATAGAGTTTGGATGTATAATCTCCCCACCCCCCCAATGCATATGTCTTAACAATATTTATTGTATATGGCTGTGCATTTCACACATTTGCCTGGATCCCTCCCTCCTTCTCCCTCCCCCCCCTCTCTCTCCTCCTTTCTCTTTCTCTCGTATGAATCTATGCAGTTTTCTCATACATATGGTGCATTAAACCACCACTTAACCTCTAGTTGTTCCTTTTTTTAGTGAGAACATTGTTTAAAATTTCATAGAGAAAATAACAACATTGATTTTCTTTCTTTTTTCTTGCTGCCATGCCTAAGTAGAATAAGCTCAAAAATATCTTCTCATTTAAATTGTTAAGATTCAAAGTTAGATATCCATTTAAGATAATTAATACCCAAATGTATTGGCCCCACACACATAGAGACAGACAAATCTGTTTCGGGCATATACTTTTCTGGATCCAAAGTTCTGACTAAAGATAAAGAATAGATATAGATACATTTTCTATACCTTGAAAATGGGACGCGGTGGCTCAGTGGCTAAGAAGTTGAGCTTAGTGATCAGAAAGGTCAGCAGTTTGGCGGTTCGAATCCATAGTGCCGCATAATGGAGTGAGCTCCCATTGCTTGTCCCAGCTTCTGCCAACCTTCAAAAGCGCATAAAAATGCAAGTAGAAAAATAGGGATCACCTTTGGTGGGAAGGTAACAGCGTTTGGTGTGCCTTCAGTGTTTAGTCATGCTGGCCACATGACCACGGAGACGTCTTTGGACAGTGCTGGCTCTTTGGCTTTGAAACTGAGATGAGCACCACCCCCTTGAGTTGGGAACGACTAGGACATATGTGCGAGGGAACCTTTACCTTTATACCTTGAAAATAACAAATATTGAAACAAAGTGTTATACCCATTTCAAAGTGTGGAGACTTTTTTTTTTTTTTTTGCTAAATATGGTGGTCAGCTGTCATTCCTTTACAGATATGAGTTTATACTACTCATTGTTTTCAGGTTGTCCTTTTTGATTTGTTATTTATACATGGATGAAATCCTAGTTAATTACCATCTACTTGTGGCAGATAGTTATATTTGCCAGTTTCCCATGACAGTGCATGTGCATAACATGCAAGCTAAATAGAAAGATAATCTATTGAAAATAAATGTGCTCTACACAGCCACCCAGTGTGTGTGCTCTACAAAGGCAGGTTTAAATAACCCCTTCACCTATTCACAACTTCCTGAGGAAGTCAAGTGATGCTTGCACATATGTTGGCCTTACCCCCTGCTAAATTCAATTCTCTGTCTTGACCATATGTTAAAATTATATTTGAAAATGTCATACAGACAGAGGTAGGAACATTCAGTCCTCCTTCCAAGCCTGATCCCTGATAGTCTCAGGAATGCTGCTCCTGTTGTGTGTCCTTTTCACACAAACTGAGACACATGGGTCATGAGATCACACATTTGAAACTCAGCCGTGCAAACTGCACATTTCCTACACTCACATCTAATGTTTTAGGACTTTTTTTGTTGAAATAGACCGGACATGCTGAATTTTTCTCAAATAATATGATATAATTAACATCCTGCTTTTACAAACATCTTGCACTTTTACATGGCACCAAATATCATGCTGTTTATGTCTCCAGATGCCTTATGGTTGTTGTTAGAACATTGTTTATTCCTATTTTATCTCAGCTTCTAGTTACAAAAATAAGTCAGAACCAAACTATGCCAAGCCTGCATTGCCCAAGCAGTTGTTATCAGCTTGGGAAAACCATCCAAATTCTACAGAGACAAAACACCATGCTGTAGTTGTGTTTCTGAGTTAAATGACACAAACCAGCCATCAGTGGGGTCTATGGGAAATTATTAAGGGAAAGGAGAAGGAGAAAGAAAGCTTAACATATTGAGATGTGTACTGGTTTAGGAAGCAGACTAATTGAAACAGACCTGCTGATAAGACTCTCCTATCTCAGGAATCCTGAGCCTGATGCGGGAGAAATGCTGCCTTTCTGTCATCAGTGTTTGATACACTAACTCCTTTCTATTAAACCTGCTGACACAACTTGCTGATCAGAACCTGTTCTTTGGAAAATGGCTTATTGACAGGAAAAGGGGATGAGGGGAGAAAATAAAAGCATTTAAGACCTTTCCCTCCCTTTTAATCTGAGAGGATACTATCAGTCTCTCCGGGTGTGTGGGTTTGGCGTCGTCTGGGCAGAAAAACACACAATACACTCAATGTGAAAGATGCAAGATGATCTTGGGACAGACAAATCTCTTCCCACCTACTATGATGGGTGGTAGCAGGTAGCAGCGTTTTCCAATTTCCCGCATTGAGATACGGGCTGCCGCTAATAGGGGACTCTCAGCTTAAGTTACCTGAACTTTGCCTTTCCTCTTATCTACCAGTTAAAAATTGAAGAGTGATGAATGTAGAACTATGTGTGTGGGTATATGCATAGGGGTATACATATGCATTCACTCACATATGCACACACACACACACACACACACAATCTGCCTTTTACATAAAAGAATAAATCTAGCTCAACAAATGACATATTACTTATGTAAATATTATATCTTTGCCAAAGTAGAATGCTGCTAAACTTGCTGACCTAGAAAGATGGGTGTGTGCCATTGCAATTTGTTGTCCAATACAATTTAATAATAAAGAGACATAGAAGAGGATGTGTGAAAGTGAGCCTGCTCAGCCTCAACATTGTGCTTTGCACCCAAGTTGTAATACACAAACCTTTGGGTCCACGGAGATGGTGCACACCGCAAGGAAATGTCATTTCAAGCTTCAGATGGAACCAGTCTACTAGCTTGATTGACGGCTTTGTTTCTGGATGCATCTGTCCTGCTCCTTCGAGGGAGGGAGTACTTTGAAGCTTCACTGAAGCAAGGCACAGCTTTGAGCTGATGAGCTGCCCTGGCAGCTTTTAGTGTGTTTGTATGTAACTTTGAGTCAATGTTGACTCTTGGCAACTGTCTGGAGAAGTCATGGTAGTTTACTCAGCAAGATTCTGCCATTGCCTTCTTTTTAAGGCTGAGAGAGAATGACTGGCCCAAGGTCACACAGCTGGCTTTGTGCCTTAGGCAGGACTAGAATTTATAGGTTTCCGGATTTCTAGGCTGATGCCTCAACCAACCTGGAATAAAGTTTTAAATATTCCAAAGTGAGCCCAGCTCAGTTCATAGTCACTCTATGAACACATCCAGATAGTTATTTTGGCAGGCAAATACAAGTGATTTTGTTCATGCTTTCTTGAAGGAGGCATTTTGATTTTCCAGTTTAACCAATAGCCTTGGAACTTCAGGAAATTTCTCATATCAATCCAATCTGCTTAGTTCTGGGTTTAGAAAACCAAAGATATGTGTCAAAACATTCATTGACAAAAGGATACACGAATCAGGTGGTCAAAATCAGATGTGGCACCATGTAACATTTTTAAACAGATGGTAGAAGTATGTTTATTTAAAAAACCTTTGGCTTAATATTTTATGAGTTGATTTCATAGTTAATATTAAATGAGTTATCTTCCCGGTTGTAATAGGTTTATTGTTGAAATTTGTAATATTTTACTGATTAGAAATGGAAGGATTTATTATAGGATTTTTTTTTCTATTTTGAACACTGTCTCAATGTAGGCATGTATTTAATAACCAGGGTTTATTAAATATAATCTGTCAAAATGTTGCAATCTTCCTTTGGATTCCAAATCCCACTCTTTTTTCAAATTTCCTGAAATGTAATTCTTTGTCCTAATTTGTTTTAAGAGCTACAATTCCCCCCTTCAGTTCTCCTTATAAGATTCATCCCATCGTTATTGATGTCCTTTAATAGTTGCTAATAAAAAAAGCTATAACATTTATTTTATTTTATTTTATTTATTTAGTTTGTCAAACATGTACAAGATAACAGATATAATTATAACCATGGATATGAACACAAGAAATGGGTACGAATAAATGGGAACAGGGATGGTAGGCGTGCTGGTGCTCTTATGCACGCCCCTTACAGACCTCTTAGGAATGGGGTGAGGTCCAAGTAGGCAGTTTAAAGTTAAAGTTATGGGGGTTTGAGGATACAATGCACACCAGGCATTGACCACTATGTTGCTGAAGTTGTATTTTCTGCAATTGAGTTTGGAGTGTCTTACTTTGAGTTTGTATCTATTATTTGCTCATGTATTATTGCAGTTGAAGCTGAAGTAGTCATTGACAGATAGGACGTTGTAGCAGATAATTTTGTGTACTATGCTTAGGTCAGACAGTAAGCGGCATAGTTCTAGCTTGTCCAAGCCCAAAATTTCAAGCCTGGTGGCTTAAGGTATTCTATTGTGAGCAGAGGAGTGGAGGACTCTTCTCGTGAAATTCCTCTGGACTTGCTCAATTGTATTCATGTCCAATATACAGTGCGGATTCCAGGCAGACAACCTGTTTTCGAGAATTGGTTTAGCAAAAGTTTTGTATGCCCTAGTTTGCAGTACAATGTTACCGGAGAAGAAGCTTCGCAAGATTAGGTTAGCTCTTAGATCATTCGAGATGAATACTCCAAAGTCCTTGACAGAGGGAGGATTGTCTATGAGGTGGTATCCACCCAGCTTGTATTTGGTGTTGTATCTGTTGCATTCTCAACAGGCTTCATTTGCTTACCTTCATATTGTTGCAGATCAATATATGGTGGTGCATCTTGATGTTCATTATGTGACTCATAATTAGCTGGCATCATTTGTGGTCAACAAAATAAAAGGGAAGAAATGGTTTTGAAGCAGGATAGGGTGAAGTTCACAATACAGGTAATCCTTGATTTATGATTACAATTGGGACCAGAATTTCTGTTGCTAAGCAAAGTGATTGTTAAGTGGGTTGCTCCTAATTTTATAACCTTGTTGGTCATGGCTATTAAGTGAACCATTGCAGTTGTTAAATGAATCATGTGGCCATTAAGCAAATATGGCTTCCCCCACTGACTTTGTTTGTTGGAAATCAGCTGGAAAGGTCATAAATTCCAATCTCCTGACCCCAGGAAACTATGGTCCTCTTGTAAATTCATGCCTGTTGCTAAATGCCTGGATTTTTATTTTGTTTCATACTTATGACCATTGCAGGATGCTGCAATGGTCATAAGTATGAGTATAGCAATAGCAGTAGACTTATATACCGCTTCATAGGGCTTTTAGCCCTGTCTAAGCGGTTTACAGAGAGTCAGCATATTGCCCCCAACAATCCGGGTCCTAATCCTAAGTGACTTTGTTCAGTGCCACTGTAACTTTAAACAGTTGCTAAAGAAATGCCTTTAAGTTCAGGACTTCTTGTAACATCATAAATATTTTTCAGTATTTCTGAAAAAAAGAAGAATTAAAAAAGAGCAATATTAGACTTCTCAAAATCCTATACCCCCTGGGTAAAACTGAAAATCTTTGCTTGTATGCAGCAAATCATTCTCATTCATCATCTCAATCTATTTTTCAGGAGTGTAAGCAGGGGTGGGATTCCACAAGTTCAGACCAGTTTGGTTGAACAGGTAGCTCCAACGATCAGCTAGGAGCGAACTGGTTTGCTCCGATGATCAGCTGGGCCCGCCCGCTTTCCCCTGCATTATACTGACCTGTATTCCTTTTCCTGAAGCCCAGCTGATAGTCATGACAGAGTGGATTGCTGGACCTCAGATGTTTTGCAATGGGGCTGCAGTAGAAGATAAATTTGGCGCATGCATGAGTGAAGTGCAAGCTCAGCGAACTGGTTGTTACCCCTGTTGAATCCCACCACTGAATGTAAGGATTATAGAACAATTAAAGCTGAAACATTTGAACATTCCAACACAATGTATCAGTTGTTAAGTTGCACAGTGGAAAAATGTATATATTTTGTTTTCAAATCTAAATCATATCAGTGTTTTCTGCTGATCTTCTTCTCCAAATGAACTTTTTTCCCATAATCTGTTGCTTATTAGGGAAGAATAAAGCTGCCCATTATATTTTGCTTCATTTTCCTGACCTCAGGTTCCTATCAGCTTTTTTCTGCATCAGTTTATGAAGTTATTCTAATAAAACTCTTTGTGGAAAATTGATATAGCTTCTTCAGGACATTTTTCCAATAGCTTTATTTGCAAGTATTTTATGTGTGCTCTGGAAGAAGCATTTCACTAATGCAAAACCTGTCTTATGCTTTTTCTCCTGATATACTCATATTTGGGCTTTCTTTTGAGTAGTGAAACATGGTTCAAAATTCTAAGGAAATGCAAATGCAGGTGTGCTATAATCAACACAGAAGTTTGGCAAAGGCAAATTGAGTGAATTCATACAATAATTGAAACAGGATACATCCATCTAAATATTTAGCTAAGTTTCTATATTAAAACCTTATCTCTTACAATACAGAAAAGAAAAATCTAAAATACTGTATGTTCTTCATGATTTATATAACTAGAGCAGAAAATTTTACCCTGCACTGCACATGTAGACAATGTCCTTTGAAATGGATACTACAACTTGCTTCCCAAGCATTTGGAAACGTTTAAAGGCATGAATGGAAATAGAAACCTCTCCCAAACCCCAGTAGGCAGCACAGAGCCATGATGGTGCAGTGGTTAGAAAGCAGTACTGCTGGTTAATTCTGCTCACTGCCAGCAGTTCAATTCTGACCAGTTCAAAGTTGACTCAGCCTTCCTCAGATCAGTAAAATGAGGGCCCAGATTGTTGGGTGCAATATGCTGACTCTACAGCCTTCTTTAGAGAAGGCTGTAGAGGACTATGAACTGGTATATAAGTTTAAATGCTATTGCTATAGTACATATCCATCATCTCCCACAATATTTGCAATATATCTTAAAGATACAGGCACTCCTCAACTTACAACAGTTCATTTAATAACCGTTCACAGTTACAACAGTTACAAAAGTGACATGATTTTTTTCACACTTATGACCATTGCAGTGTCCTCATGTGATTTGCAATCGGATGTTTGACAACTGGTTCATATTTATGATAGTTGCAGCATCCTGGGGTCAACTGATAACCTTTGGTGACCTTCTGACAAGCAAAGTCAATGGGGAAGGCAGATTCACTTAACAACTGTGTAACTAATATAACAGCTGCTGCGATTCAGTTAACAAATGTGGCAAGAAAAGTTGTAAAATGGGAGAAAACTCACTTAGTAAATTTCTCACTTAGCAACATAAATTCTGGCCTCAATTGCAGTTGTAAGTTGAGGACTACCTGTACTTTAAAAATGTAGTCCCAAAAATGGCAGCCAGCCTTTTCTTAGCATGATGCCATGTCTTCCTCTTAGCTGTCCTTGAAGACCAAAAATTCTGAGAAACAACAGATTAGGTGCTTCTCCAGCACTTGTACCTTAAGAGCCATAATTACTGCATAGATACCGAGGAAATGAAGGACAATTGTATACAGGTAATCCTTGACTTATAACCATTCATTTAGAGACCATTCAAAGTTACAATGGCATTGAAAATTGACCTATGACCAATCCTTGCACTTGAAACTGTGGCAGCATCCTCAGGGTCACATGACCAAAATCTGGGCACTTGGCAACTGGCATATATTTATGATGGTTGTTATATCTTTAGAGTCCCACGATCATCACTGGCAGCTGGTTTCTGACAAGCAAAGTCAATGGGAGAAGATGGATTCACTTAACAACTCCATGATTCACTTAACAATCTTGGCAAAATGGCCATAAACTTGGGTGTGACTCACTTAAAAACTTTCTTGGTTAGTACCGGCAATTCTGGTCCCATTAATGGTTGTAACTTGAGTACTATCTGTATCACCCTATTGCTTTCAGATACCAACCCTACTTCAACATACAATGTTGCCAGTTTCTATGCTGCAGTATAAGAGCCAAGGTGGCGCAGTGGTTAAATGCAGCACTGCAGGCTACTTCAGCTGACTGCAGTTCAGCAGTTCGGCTGTTCAAATCCCACTAGGCTCAAGGTTGACTCAGCCTTCCATCCTTCCGAGGTGGGTAAAATGAGGACCCAGATTGTTGTTGGGGGCAATATGCTGACTCTGTAAACCGCTTAGAGAGGGCTGAAAGCCCTATGAAGTGGTATATAAATCTAACTATTGCTATTGCTATTTACTCAAAATTTGTCAGATGATGCCCTGTGCCTGAGAATCAACTAGATTTAATGAATACCTATTGTACTTTAGAATACATACCTCCCAATGGCCGATAAGATCACACAGGGTGGGCCTTCTCCAGGTGCCGTTGACCAGACAATGTCATCTGGTGGCTCCCCGGGGGAGGGCCTTCTCTGTAGCCGCTCCGACCCTATGGAATGATCTACCCCCAGAGATCCGGATCCTTCACACTCTCACGGCCTTCCGAAAGGCTACCAAAACCTGGCTATTCCGGCAGGCCTGGGGCTGTTGACCTCATGAATGAGGTCCAGCCCCGCCTAGTTTGAGTGCATGAAGTGATCTTTTAATCTGTTTTTTTCTCTATTTTTTATTTCTCTTAAAAATGTATTTCTGTAAGCCGCCTGGAGTCCTTCAGGATTGGGCAGCCTATAAATTTATTAAATACTTAAATACTTAATATACATATAACTTGATACAGTCCTCCACATACTACCATTTTATATTCATCTACCACAAATAGTGACTATAACACAGTGGTGGGTTCCGGATTCCATTCCAACCGGTACAGTTGGAACAGCCCCAGAGTTACCCACATGCACGTGTGCAGTGTGCACATGCGTTTTAGCGTCAAATGATGCTTCTGCAAGCTTCTGCGATGCTCCAGCTCCTCCGCGGAGCATCACGCAGGTGCCAACAGCATAAAGCACCGGTAAGGAGCGCGGGCGGGCAGACGGGCCCTCTGGAGCACCGTACCAGAACGGTATCCAGTGCTTTGGGCAGGATTGGGTACGCCTGTACCAGAGCATACCACCTGCAACCCACCACTGCTATAAGGTCATAAAAAAGGAGGATAATTTAATGCTCCTAACCCTTCTTTTAGACGCTTGCCTTTTAGATATACTTTAAGTTTATATATATATATATATATATATATATATATATATATATATATATATATATATATATATATATATATATATATATATATATATATATATATATATATATATATATATATATATATATATATATATATCTTTCAGCTTTTTTATTATTTTAGATGAATATTCATGTCTTTTCATAACTATAATGCATTATCCTTAGGGTGGTCTAAGATCATAATAAAGACTTTAAGTAGAGTTGAGTAGAGTAGAGAAGAATAGAATAGAACTGGAAGGGACCTTGAAGGTCTTCTAGTCCAACCCCCTGCTCAGGCAGGAAACTCTATACCATTTCCAACAAATGGTTGTCCAATCTCTTCTTAAAAACTTTCATTGTTGGAGCACTCACAACTTCTGGAGGCAAAGCTGTTCCATTGATTAATTGTTCTAACTGTCAGGAAATTTCTTCTCAGTTCTAGGTTGATTCTTCGATTTGCAAGCATGTCTGTTCTTGGAAATAATGCCAATGTGCTTAATAAGTTTGGTCCCAGGAAACCAGACACTGGATTATCACACTGTGGGGAAATGAGAGAGAAATGCCACTCAAATGATGTAATTCATTTCCCATTGAAAATGACAGCAAAACTCCCCTTCGTTTTGAAGGGCTTGGATTGCACCCAAGGAGTGCAGAAGGAATGTGGCTATCTGGCACTATTTCATCCTCCCTAAGATAGTGAAGAGGAAGAAAAGCAGAATAATTATAAGAGTGCTAACAAAAGACAAGAAACATGTTCACCCATGAAACAGAGGGCGAGTAACCAAGGCTAGAAAAATAACACAGAGTACATGATGGGCAACAGGACAGCATGGCTGTAAGTCAATAGTGCATTGTAACGTTACTTATTTTAAAAGAGTCTGAATCAGTAAATGTTCTATAGAATTGTAGTTGAAGATGTTACCCGCTCTACATGAATGTTACAAGATAACAGTGACCGGGGGGCAAAACCTAAATTAAATGGTAATGAAATTTCTGCTCACTGAGTGCTTAGAGACCAGAAAATTGTTTTCATCCTTGCAATTCAAACATCAGTAATTTCGGTTCCAATATTTTTTAGTATCAGAAGTGCTATGCAAAGTCACTCTCCCAATTTAGTTTATTTACATTCTGAATTTTCATTCAGGAGCTCAAAGTGGCTTATATCCATTTCTCCCCACAACAATTCTGGTGAGTTTGATTGGCTGGGAAAGAATGACTGGCTAAAAAGTCAACCAGGAAATCTCCATGGCAAAGGGTGGATCAGAATATAGGTTTCCCTGCTTTCAAACGAACATCTTCACCACTATCCTACACGGACTTCATTCTGCTGAGATACACAAAAAGTAAAAAAAACCTTATAACATGTGACTGAATTCCATCAACCAAAAATCAAAATGGTAAGTGGGACTAAGGGAAAGCACCGATATACCATTAAAACCAGTGGTGAAATTCATTTTGTTTTACTACTGGTTCTGTGGGTGTGGCTTGGTGGGTGTGGCATGGCTTGGTGGGTGTGGCTTGGTGAGCATGTCAGGGGAAGGATACTGTAATATTTCCATTCCCTCCCGATCAGCTTGGGAAGCAGAGAATAGATGGAGGTGGAGCCAGTCAGAGTTGGTATTTACCAGTTCTCTGAACTACTCAAAATTTCCACTACTGGTTCTCCAGAACTGATCAGAACCTGCTGAATACCACCTCTGATTAAAACCCAGTTAAATCCCAACTATCTATAATCTACTGATGTCTTTATTTCAATTAAGGATTTGCCACAACAAAACCAACTGTACGGTTGGTATCTTCCTGTCAGTTAAACAAGATCCTTTAGTCCTGATGATTTCAGGATCAGAGTGCCAATAGCAACCTTGGGCTGGGAGATTAGGGTAGGTTTATGGGGGTAGCATTGCATTTTCATTATGCGAGCCTCATCACTCTTTACACATGATGATGTATATATTACAAAAGGAACAAAGCTTATGGCACTTTGGGGTTTGTTTGTTTTTTGATCTATTTGATTAAACCAGAAAAAAGCCTTTGGAGGATGCATCCAAATAAGTCTAAAGAATACTAGCTTGCTTATTTATTTAAACTGGCCATTTTGTTTCCTGTGAACAAGAACAACTAAAGTACTAATACCACTCCATAAAGTCCTAGTAAGACCACACCTAGAGTACTGCATCCAGTTTTGGTCACCACACTATAAAAAAGATGTAGATACTCTAGAAAGAGTGCAGAGAAAAGCAACCAAGATGATTAGAGGACTGGACGTAAAACATATGATGAATGGGAGCAAGAACTGGGCATGGCTAGTGCTGTGAAGAGATGAACCAGGGGAGATATGAGATCAATGTTCCAATATTTGAGGGGCTGTCACAGAGAAGAGTGGGGGGTCAAGCTATTTTTCAAAGCACCTGAAGGCCAGACGAGGAATAATGGATGGAAACTGACCAAGGAGAGATTCAACCTAGAAACAAGGAGGAACTCTATGACAGTGAGAACAATCAACCAATGGAACAGCTTGCCTTCAGAAATTGTAGGAGCTTCATCCCTTGAGGCTTTCAAGAAGAAATTGGACTGCCATTTGTCAGAAATGGTGTAGGATCTCCTGCTTGAGCAGGGGAGTTGGATTAGTTGACCTATAAGGTTCCTTCCAACTCTGTTAATCCGTTTAAAAAATCTCAAAAATAGGGGTTAATATAGAAGAAACTCTCTTCTAGCTACCAGTACAGAGAAGGAAAAATAGAACAGAAGAGTTTCTACAGGCACCCAATTCTCCTGGGTGTATGTGAGTTTTAATCTTCAAGAAAGGTTTAAGAAAGAAAGAAAAGAAAAGGGGTGTGTTTGTCATCCATTTTACAACAGATTAAAAAGAAAAAAAATAAAGATTCTTCACCAGCGTCCACAAAGGTCAATGTAAATACCAGCCAAGATGGCTGCTCCTGATATAACCATTCCTTTCATTACTTCATAGTCTGTTGATGCATTGCCAGCTAAATCACTTATCCGGAATAGCAGCAGACTGGATCAGTTGTGACATGCAAATGCAAGCAATAATTGCTTTGTGTAGTAATATAAATTTAATGCATTTTATTGTATTAGAAAAGCAGTACTTTTGTTTTTTCTCTCTTCTCTCTTTTCTCTTCTCTCTTCTCTCTTCTCTCTCTCTCTCTCTCTCTCTCCCCCTCCCTCCCTCCCTCTGTGTGTGTGTGTGTGTGAGAGAGAGAGAGAGAGAGAGAACATGTATGTATGTATATATGTATAGACATATCTATATATGTTAAGCAGTGGTGTGTTGCAAGCGGTGCTCTGGAGGGCCCACCCACCTGCCCTCGCTTCCTTACCTGTGCGTTAAGCTTTTGGCAGTTCCACGCACGTGCATGGTGAATACGGCACCTGTACGACGCTCTGCCGAGCAGCTGGAGTGTCACGGAGGCTTGTGGAAGCGTCATTTGATGCTAAAACGCATGCACACACCATGTTTGTGTGTGTGTGTGTGTGTGTGTGTGCGTGTGCCACATGCGTGCATGTAAGTGACTCTGGGGCCATTCTAACCATACCAGTTGGAACAGAATCCTGAACCCACCACTGATGTTAATGAAAGTGACAAATAAAGACAGATTATCAGTGTGTAGGCAATCCTGAGATTTTTTTGCAACTTAATCCTGATATTATTTTTCTGCAACCTAGATTTTCTTTTCTTATATAATAATTTTGTTTTCTGTGCAAAACTGCATTCTAATCAGAAAAAAATGAGGATGGCTGAAACTCTGCTGCACTTTTATAAGGCCCTAAAGGCCTGTTTTTTGCCTAGGCCTGAAGCCCCAAATGTGTGAAGAAACCAAAGAATGTGAATCAAACTGATTTCATTTGCAGTCTACTAGTCGTCCTATCAATGCTTGACTGCGATGTCTTCTTTCTTGGCTGTTGTGTCATTTAATGTTTGTATTTGTGATGGGATTATTTTTAAAATGTATTTTAAGCTTCTTTGCTGCCCAGAATTATTTGTTGAGATGGGTGGTCATGCAAATCTTCTAAAAAATAAAGAAATAAGCAAGTAAGCAAGCTGAAATAAGCTGTTTGATGATACACCCTGTTCTATGCCAGAGTTTGTTTGTCAGTGGTGGGTTTCTACCAGTTGTGGGTTCTGGATTCCATTCCAACCAGTACAGTTGGAATGCGACACCTCCGCAAGCCTCTGCAACACTCCAGCTGCTCAACAGAGCATCATGCAGGTGCCGTACGCGGACGTGCCAAAGGCTTAAAGGACAGGTAAGGAGCTCAGGCAGGCAGGTGGGCCCTCCAGAGCATGCTCTGGGCATACTCCGGTATGCCCGTACCGGGACATACCGCCTGCAACCCACCACTGGTTCCTATCGGTTTGGACCACTTTGGCCAAACTGGTAGTGGTTTGTCAGCCTGGGTCACTGGATCTGGCAGTGGCCCAGACAGCAACCCAGGGCCCAAACTAGTTTTCTGGGCACCACCATCTTGTTTTTCACTTCTGCGCATGAGCAGAACAATTTTAATTGCACTGCACGCATCAAGCATGCACAACAAGTGTGTGTGGCATGCACACAAGCAAACTGTCAGTAGTGCCTGCTGGAACCCACCCCTGGTTTGTTTGCATGGCTGTCCATCTTCAATAACTCTGAGCAGGTCATGACACCATTAGAAGAACAAAACCATAAGACTAAAACTAAAAACCCAGCATCCCAGTCATTGTCTTAGGATGGTCCAATGACTACCTATAAGCTCTGTCACTCTACCCCAAAGATCCCTCTAGGTCTTGATGGCCTCCCAATGCCAAATATTTGCTTTTTTGCTGTTTCTTTTACAGCTTTCTTCACATAAAAATTTACAGGTGTTTTCTTTTAAATCCCTACTTCGGGATTGGGCGGCCTATAAATTTATTAAACATCAACATCAACATCAATTGCCAATGTCCTAAAAAGACTTTAATAAATAAAACACATTTAAGAAATAAATTTAAAATGCCACTTCATCCATCCATTCACTTGTCCATCCGTGGATCTGTCTGTCTTTATTCAGTATAAGATGCACCAAGATTTTGAAGAGCCAATTTTTTTTTTAAAAAAAAACTTTTTGCACTCTGCAAACCTTCCAAAATAGTCAATTTTTCATGAAAATGGGCCCATTTTTTTTGTCAAAAAAGGGCATGAATAGCCTTTAGGAGGCTTGTAGAGTGCTCCTGGGGACTGGGGCTGCGGGTAAAACCAAGCAAAAATGGCCTATTTTTCACTCATCTTTGCTCTCCAAAGCCCCCAGCACTCCTAAACCTCCTAAAGGCTATGCATGGCCATTTTTACAAAGGGGTGGGGTTTGGGGGGGGCAGAAATGCTGTATTCAGTATATAAGATGCACCCAGTATATAAGATGCACCTAGATTTTCACCTTTTTTGAGGGAAAAAAGTGCATCTTATACTCTGAAAATTATGGTATATGTGGATAGTTCTATTTTTGTGACCTGCCTTAGGTCAGATTGTAACACTCCTACCCTACCAATTAAAGAACAACAACGCACAGCAAAGTAAGGGTTTAAGGCAGGACTATCGATCTTGCAGATGTGTCACGCACTGGCCATGCCCACATTCAATTTAGCAAAGGGGAAAAAAGTTGTGATGCATCATATGACACAAGTTTGACACCCCTGGTTTAAGAGGAATGAGAAGCCCATTCACATCCTGACCCTACAAATACATCCATCTCAATGACTTGAAATCCTGCCATAAAATGCTGAGTCCTCAGTGAGAAAAGGGGTGGACTTTCAGAGGTCTCAAATTCCCATATTGTTTTTATTTATTAAAGGGAATATTGGAAAAAAATGCTTCTGTAAAATATGTAATTTGCCCCCAAATCTTGGTGGCATAACCAAGGGGAAGTACAAATGGGATGTAAAATATAAACTGCAGCTTAATGAGCCCAGCAAAGACCTTGTGTTTGCACATATTGTCAAATATACAGAAAAGAAGATTACCTGACTTTAAAATTATTATTCTAAAAAAAAATTAAAAATTGACATATACATGTTACATACCAGAACTGAAATCTGTTGCAAGGTCAGTTTCCCCACTTTATCAATCTAGGTTGCAAACTGTAGTTGAAACCAAAGCTAGAGATTTCCTTGACTAGTGTATGTGTGTTTAATATTCATAAGCCATTTGAATTAATCACTACCAATTAAAATTAATTGTCTTAAAAATTAAATTACCTCATTTATAACATTAATTGATCTCACATTTACATATATCAATCAACTTTCTCTTATTCACTCTTGAACAACGAGAGCCAATTTGGTCTTGTGGTTAAGGAGCTGGCCTAGAAACCAGCCTGAGTTCTAGTCCCATCCTAGGCATGAAAGCTAACTGAGTGACTTTAGGTAAATCATCCTCCCTCTGTCCAACCCACCCACAAGGTTGTTGTTGTGGGTAAAATAGGAGGAGGAAGGAATATTAGGTATTTCATTGCCTTGAGTTATTTAAAAAAAATAATAAATGTTAAAAAAAAATCTTTTTAAAGAACCTACCAAGATACACAAGTACAAATATTCCTCTTTTTTCCCCAATAGTGATACAAGACTGAAGTTGAAAAGTTTAAATCAGAACTCAGTGGAAACAAAATGAGTGGACAAAGTAAATGGATGAGAAGGAAATAAAAGCTGAAAACCTTTTTAGGTGGCACAAAAAGTTTCCATCAAGAAACTCATCAGAAAGCAGACTCCTTCTGAGGAGTAGCTATAATCAAACCACCTTCATTTCTAAACAGCAACATATACAGCTGTGTACACCTACCACATCTGGTTTTCTCAGCAAAAACAAATAACTTCTCCAATTCTCAAGCAATTACTTGCAGACAACACTATTATTTTCTGTTCTGTTCTGGCAAATACAGTAATATTTCTAGATAGTATTGTAAATCAATAAATCGTACCAAATATGTGCAATCTATTGAATGGGAAGAAGTCTTAACAATGGAATGTTCTTTTTGTAAGAGCCAAATTGAAAGCTTTATGTTAAACCTCACTCTTTGAGAGTGGCCTGGAATGATCCCTAATCATCCTTTTCCTAGGCTCACTGGTACAGAGACACAGGACAATAAGTACTTATCAGGGCATGTGCTATTTAATGGTGGCCCAACATTGGGATACCACTTCAAGTATTAAAGTGAAATGCAAAATCCAAGATTGACATTTCAAAATGACTACTAACTCTGACTCAGTCTAAATTACTCTGATAGCCTTGCAATGGGTGTTGTTTCAAATCATGAGGACACCAGAATGCCAATTTCAATGATCATCAAAGTAGCATTGCATAAAAAGATACCGTTGTAAACTATTCATCACTTCTATCAGGACATTTAATACAAGTAAATAATTTAAGCTTCGGGGGGAGGAGCCTGCCGCCGTCGGGAGCTCAACGAAGCTCCTGTCAGGACTCTGGTTCGTATATCTTATAAGATCTATAGATATCTCCCCTTTCTGGCAGAAAGGGGCAGGGAGAAGGTCAGTTGTTAGGATCTCTTTGTAATTCATAGCTTTTTTTTGCTGTGAATGGAGAAGAGGTTCAACATTAGCTGAGCCTTTACTCCGGCCAGTTTTCCGCGCTGCCTTTTTTGCAGCCCTAGGCAGATTGCCCCCCCCCCCCAGGACAAAGCTAAGCTATTTAAATGTCAATCCGGGCGGGGACCATTCCTGAGGAATTTCTTCCATTACTATTTAAAATACCAGCTTCAACTTCGCAAAAGGCTCCCTTTCTTTTTTAGCTGCGTCACAAGATGGCGATCTCGTAGCTTTTGTGTTTGATGTGACGTACTTAGTCAGCCCTACCCTCCTGAAGGCTTCTCCGTACTAATTGCTAAAAGATTAACTGAGGGGAGCAGAGACTTTGATTTTTGGCTTGCTTGATTGCTTGTCTTTTATTTTTACTCTGGAATGGCTCCCAAATCTAAACAGAAGCGCTTCCTTAATAACATATCTTCAAAAACTGCTATGAAGCCGCTACCCTTGTCTCCTACACCCTCCACGGGAGATTTGCTAACACAAGAATTTCTTCTCAAAACGCTTAATGATTTCAGACAGGAAATTAATCAACTGATATCGGATTTATATGATCAATTTGATGCTAAAATTGCTCAGGCAAAGGAGGATATGATCGGAGTAATGACAGTCATGACAGATTATATTGCTGAAACGGAGGACAAATTGGAACTTTTGGAAGAAACTAACCTTAATTTGATATCCAAAATTCAAACGTTACAACAGGAAATTGAAACTGCTCAAAGACAACTTGTCATGATAAATTATAATAAGACTGCCTTTGCAATAAGAGTTAGAGGACTGCGTGAAAACCAACAGGAGAATTTGAAACAGATCTTCTTTGAGGCTTTCAGCCGCTTGGTGGGAAGTCCGGGATTTAACTTTGATTGGCAGATTCAAAGAATTTACCGCCAGAATTCGTGGGTAGCAAAACAGCGACAGCTTCCGAGGGACATAATTATATACTTTACCACAAGGGAATCCAGAAATGAGATAATACAGAGGCTTTACGGAAAGAGGTTGAGAATTGATGGACAGGACTTGATTGTTTTCAAAGAGATACCATCTCAAATATTAAGAACAAGGAGAGAGTACACTTTCTTAACCGAAGAACTCAGAAATTCTCAGATTCCATACAAATGGGAAGTCCCAGCTGGTATTACAGTTACATTTGGCAACCAAAAACACCGCATTAATTCTGTCTGTGAAGCCCGAGAATTTTACTACGAGACCCTGAAGGCGGGACTTCCTGATTCATCCGGACCTGGAGAGAGACAAGGAGAAGGAGAAGACAAACAGCGAGACACGTGGCTACAAGGCGGAGGGTGTTGCTTTCCTCTTCCGGAAGGGCAGAAGACTAAAGAATAAAGACTAAGCGATGTTCTTAAAGCTTTATGATTTCCGTCTGGGATAAAATGGAAAAGTGGTATATTGATGATGAGACATGGAGACTGAAAGAAGCGTTGCTGATTGTGGACACATATTGTATATAAGATTTGTCTGAACTCTAACTCAAATTGCGCATGAATTATTTTCCTAGGCGAGGAGAGCGGAGATTGCGATCTTTTTGAGTTGTGGTCTGGGACGAACGGAGTTGGGAGGCGCGTGGGAGAGGGAAGGGTAGCGAAAGCTTAATTAGACTACTTGGGGCTAGAATGCAAGCTGATGTTTGTTTGAGTTGCTATTTCAATATAAGGTCAAGAAAGATTGGTCAGAGAGTCTTCAGGAAAGTGGAGTAAATATGGGAGGAGCAATGGACGCGGATAAAATATATATATGGACATGGATAAAGGCAGGGTGGAAGGTAAAAAATTTACATGTGGAGGTGGGTAAGGATAGAAAGGGAGGTGTTGGAAATGAAAAATGAAAGAAGTACTTGAGTTTAATGGTTTTATAGAAAGGTTTGGATATTCGGATAAAAAAGAGATAAATTAAAGGTTTGAATAGATAGACAAAGCAATGAGACTTTTAGTTGGGGAATCCTAATTGATCAACTTACCTGGCTCTAATACAGTTTGAAACCCTGCAAGTAGTAAAATAATCGAAATTTGGAATGAGCTACATTGTTTAAGATTTACAGATAATGGGAAGCTGTGTTAACGTAGTGGGTTTATTGACCCTTCTCTGTTTCTCCTTTCTTTTTGGGTGTGTGTGTGCTTTTTTTTTCTTCTTTATTTTTTATTATTCTCTTTTTTTTTGGCTTTTCTTTTCTTTTATTTTTTTAGCTGGCCTTATTATACTCAAATGCTTGTTAAAGAATTATGCCGGGTATGGGACCTGCGAAGCCGTAAGGGGGTTAGGGAGGGGGGATTATAGGGGGGAGGGGGGAGGGTGGAATTACAGTTTCAATTCTTAGAACAATAAGAATTCACTTGTATACTGCGGCTCGTTTTCCTTTTTTTTTTTCTTTTTCTCTTTTATTTTTTATTTTTTTAAAAAAAAAAACTGATGGAATAATTTAAGTCATTTGAGCAATGATGTCAAGAGCCTTGCAGACACCCATGAGAGAGAGAAAAAAACAACATTGAGAAAAAAGGTTCAGGCTTCTTTGAGAATGAATAAATTCAGACACAGCTTTAAATTCCTTCCAGTGATGTTGATGTGCTGCTAGTGAGTTTGTCATGATAGGATATAGCATAGTTCCTCTCCAACTTTTAGTTCTTTGTTTTGGTTCCCATTCCCTCTTCATATGATGAGATCAGGTGTGGGTTCTGGCAACCATTACCAGTTTGGCGCCCGAAAAAAAAATGTTCCATGTCCGTGCGCATTTGCTCTTAAAACAAACTGTGCATGCGCACATTTAAAAAGGCACAAAAATACATTTTTTTCAATGAAGATTATTCTGCACATGTGCAGAACAAAAAATTAAGATGGTGCCACCGAGGATAGAAACGGTATGGTAACGTGTCTGCTGGAGTTACTACCTATTTAACCGAACCAGACTGAATAGGTAGGAACCCACCTCTGGATGAGAGGTTTAATGCAACTGTCACCCGTCCCAATTTGGTCAGTTAGAAAAGAAAAATTCCCAAATTCAAGGTTAATGAAAGTACACTTTACTAAAGCCAAGGGATTACAATGTAGCAAAGCCGGATCTTAACTTTTTGCCCAAAGCATCTTCCCTTCTCCGCACCTTCCCAGCTGGTTATTTCCCATTGCCAATTACATTCAAACAATTTGTTTTGGTAACAGTCCCTAGCTTGGTGGCCTGGAAGGTGGCATGACCTTGAAATGGCCGGCAGCCCTCACAGGATGGCACAGTGAGTAGTTTCAATTCCTCTTATCCCAATCCCTTACCTCCACTCAGCTCCCCCCCCCCCACATCTGAGGAAGAATGGCAGGTGCAGCAACATGGCAGTCCTGACATTAACAAATAAATTCTACATGACCCCACTTACTTTCTAAGTAGACATGTGCAGAATATTGCTAATTATATAACATGACTTTCTCCACAGCTTCAGTAGATACTGGTCAATTCTAGTTATGCAGACAAAGTTTCCAAATAGTTGTCCTATTGAGAAGTGCTGTATTTGTTGTTAGGTGTATGAAAAGCCAACTTTCTGCACACATACACCTTCATATTTCACTTCCCCTATTTGTGGATAGGCTTTTGATTGAAAAGAGAACTCGACTGACAGAGAATTACCACCTGCACAGTCCAGAAACGTTCTCCTTTGATGTCAGCTTCAGAGGGTGCATGCAAAATACCTAACAGCACTCTGATTGTAAACTTCAAACAAATAAAAGAGCTACTGGTTGAAACACAGAAAAACAAAACATGATAAAACACCTATCACGTTTTTTTGCAAAACCTCAATGGGCATCACTTTCGTATACTTCTTTGAACCTGCTTATACAATTCCATTAAAAAAATTATGGATGATATTTATAACTTACTGGCAAAATGTTGGTTTCTATGCTTTACTAAATAGTCTGTCTTGGAACAATCATTTATGTTTTGAGGGAGAATTGCTGGTGTGTTCACTTTGTGGTTAGATAGTTTATATTTCGTTAAAAATGGATGTATTTGACAGAGGGACATTGGCCCTGATTTTATATATATTCATTCAGTACTGATTCAGTAGTAATCTACAAATAACACTTCCAAATACCCACATTTAAATATTTACATGTAAATGTATTCCTCTTTCTCTTTGTTCCTTTTTAATAGACATTTAACCAATTAAAAAATGCAGTGAGAAAGGCATTGGATACTGGTAGTCCTTGATTAAAAACCAGTTGAAGTTATGATGGACTTCCCCCCAAAAGCTATTTATAACCCATTGTCACATGGGGCCATTTTGGGCACTTGAAAAATGGCTCACTTTACATGTTTTATGATGTTTTTCTGCCAGTTTCTGGTCTTATCAGCCGGTTCCTGGCCCAAAAAAGCCAATAGATATACAATGATTCACTTTATGGCAACTGCAAAAAAGTTGTAAAATTAGTCTGGTCAAATAAGTGCCTCAGTTTACAACCATCGTGGCTCACAACAGAAATTTTGGTCTTCATTATGGTAATGGATTAAATTTTGATAAAATTCTAGCTTTTGTCTCAAGAAAACTCACATATTTTATATTCCCACTAAACAATTGCTTCCTTATTTCTTACATTCATAAATTCACAACTACCTATTTTCTCTGCACCTTATAGTAATTTGAATTGCAAACTATTGCATACCTTCACTAAATCACACATCATGAGTTACCAAAAACAAACAAGAAATAATGTCTTTTACTTGACAAATTATGAAACTGAATCAAGCGCAAACCAGCAAGTTTACAGAATAATAAATTAGGGAACAGTAGTTTTATTTTTTAATTTCAGTACTAAAGTCATGTGGTCTAGAAAGCAGGTAGTACTATGCAAGTGACACATCAGTTACCCTCTGGGTAGGAATATCAGGTAGACCAAACCAGGAAAACCATTGCACAGGAAGGCTAAAAGCCAGTTTAGTCTGCAATAATAGACTTTTATAAGTCTGATTGCACTATACTGTACCTCCTCTCCCTTCTAATACTCCCGTGAATTCTAATACTCCTTTCGGAGTTGCTTCAAGATTTTTTGTCTGTTGTGGACTTAAGATATGGTGAAGGAGCTTGCAGAGAGACAGTTTGCTGTAGTAGTTAAGGCACCACAAGAATGTGAATTGCAGTCCTACCTTAGGCACACAGCCAGCTGGGTAGTTTTGGGCCAGTTATTCTTTCTCAATCCTAGGAAGTAGAAATAATAGTTGAAGCCAATGGTACAAAATAGGAATAGCACCAGAGGTGGGTTCCTACCATTTCGCACCTATTCGGTAGAACCGGTTCATCAAATCTACCGAACTGGTTAGAAGAGGTTCTACCAGTGGACCCAGAAAGCAGGCCACATCTACAGAAGAGGTTTCAAAAATTTTTGAAACCCACCACTGGTCCTTGGATATGATTATTCTACACTATCATGCTCATATTTATAAAACTCAGTGCCTCTGTGAAAGGTAAGGATGACAATTGCATTTGTGGTGCAATCAGAACATTGCTTGTGTTGAAGTTGTTTTAACGCAAACCAAAGATGCCTTTTAAAAAACAAGTTTACATCATATTCTTATGCATGCCAGTGCTGTGTGTGAGGTAATTTAAGGTGGTTCTGACAAGTGTCGGCGCCATCTTCATATCCGATCACATGGGCGGCAAGCCACTCACATGGGCAGCAAGCCACACCCACAAAGGAGGCCACACCCACAGAGTAGATTCGAACAATTTTTGAAACCCACCACTGAATAGCACTTAGACTTATATGCTGCTTTACAGTGCTTTACAGCTGTCTCTAAGCGGTTTACAAAGTCAGCATATTGTCCCCAACAATTTGGATCCTCATTTTACCCACCCAGGGTGGAAGGGTGGACGGGTAAGTCAACCTTGAGCCTGGTGGGATTTGAACTGCCAAATTGCAGGCAGCCAGCAGTCAGCAGAAGTAGTATGCCGTACTGCACTCTAACAACTGTGCCACTGTGGCACATCATTGCAATGCAAAACATTCAAATGGATACATGTACCTGCCACAACATTAAGATTTTTTTTTCTTGAAACCCAATTGGAAGTGTCTATAGATACTAAGCTGGCGGGGGGGGGGGGGAAAGCTCAGGGTAGAGGGAACAAAATAATAGAAATGGTTGGAAACAAATTTGCCACAGGTTTTGGATGAAAATCAACTTTTAAAATTTGCAATTAAGACCACAGTTCTTCTTTCCTGACTGTATTCTGATATTTAAAGCAATGTTTCCCTCCCACATTGAGATCTGGATATGTTTATGGCATTTGCCCAGCATAAACAGGGAAAAATTTAATTTCCTTGATTTTTAATAATATAGCACTATAATTTGCATTTTTTAATTTATGGGACAATTTATGAGAGAAATTGATTAAAAAATAGAATGCAGGAGAAGGATATGATTGTCTCCACCTTATTCCTGACTCAACTAGGATTTCATAAGCAGCATAAGAAAGCAAGAATAATCAAATCCAGTCACTTGTGTTCATTTCCCACATAAATAAGATTATACTAACATTATAGCAGTTTCTGGTTTTTACATGCAATTGCTTCCATGTAAGGGAAGTATCATGGCATTATTTAATTAAAAAACAAATTCCCTAGTGGTATTTTTTTTTATAAAAAGCCTAAACATTCTGACTGAGACAGAAATCTGCTAATTTTCCCTCAACAGTAGCAATAAACAGTAGGATTGATACAGGGAAGCTCTAAGTTAGACAAATTGATATGTACATTCAAGTCTAATTAAGTGACAAAGTCATGCATTGCAGCTTAAGGTCAGATCATTTTCCTTCCTTTACTATGTTACTTCTGAGCAACTTTAATCACCACAGTCAATTAACAAAATTGAAACCACACAAATAGATGTATCGGGTGGTAAAACAAAGAGTCCACTTTGTGTCTGCTTGAGATTCAGATTCCCTTGCTTAAAAAAGAAATTAAAATTATCAGTCATCTGCATACTGTATATAAACGTGATTGAACAGACACAAAAGAGGAGAAATCTCTGCCAAATTACTTTAGGTCAAATTCAAATACTTAGAACCTCTTAAGAACTTCTGTCTGGGAGATAGAAAGTAGAGATATTTAGTCTGCTCCGATTTTTTTTTATTACTTTCTTTTTCAAAGAAATGGCATTCCCAATTCTGTTGATAGATATGGTAAGGCAGTAGTCATTGTTCAGTTAAGGTCTCGTTTTGCAGGATGTGTTTTTTCAGCACACCAGATGATTATTAAAGAATAAATATGAAACTATAACTAAACAGTTTTTGTACTATTCTATAAAACAAACAGCTTCATTTTGAGGTTTTGATGAAAGATATGCAGTGACTGGTCGGCATTCCAGTAATATTGTGTAATCATTGAGATGTTTATTCATGAATATGTATCCCTGATATCAGCGTTCTCTCGCCTTGGTTTTGCTCTCTAAAATAGTAGAACCTCCCAACAGAATAAGACCATAACAGCAGATCTGGTAAACCCAACAGCAATTAGAATCTCTTTTATTTTACTTGGTGTTGGAGAGGAGGAATAATAACCAATCTCTGCATTCTATCATTTACTGATTGTATTAAAGAATGATAGCTTCATTGGAACATAGTTACAAGTAGTCCTCACATAATGACCACTTGGTCAACAACTGCTTGAATTTTGACTGATCTTTACATTTGCATTGGTTGCAACATCCCCACAGTCATGTGAGGGTGAGCCCCATGGTCACAAGATCACCATTTGCAACCTTCTTTTTCAGTTTCCTAAAGCAAAGTCAATGGGGAAATCAGCAGGAGGTCAGGCGGCCACATGATGTCTTTTCTTAACAACCTGCAGTGATCCAATTAACAAGGGAAACTGGAGGTGCCAGAATTTCTCTTGCTAAGTGATGTGGGAATAGAATGTTGTGTTTCATGACCACGTTGCTTAGCAATAGAAAATCAAGTCCCAATTTGCTGTTGTTAACCAGTACATATACTGTATTAAAGTAATGCCACAGTTTGGGAGTTATACATATCTCTCTGTGTATAATTTTATTAATGATTTTTAATAGTAAAATCTATTGCAAATTAAATTTAAAGAAAAGAAAAGAGAATTGGAAGAAGGGGTAAAAATTGGGGGTAGCCCTTGACTCATAACCATTTGTTTAGTGATTATTTGAAGTCACAACTTTAAAAAAGTGATTTGGGACCATTTTTCACACTTACAACTATTGCAACAGCCCCATGGTTATGTGATCAACTTTCAAAAGTTTGACAATTGATTCATATTGATGATGGTTGCTGTGCCCTAGAGTCATGTGATCACTTTATGCAACCTTCAGACAAGTGAAGTCAAGGAGGAAGCCAGATTCACTTAACAATTTTGGTAATGGAGGTTGTAAAATGGGAAAAACTCAATTAACTTAGCAACATAAATTTGGGGCACAATTGTAACAATAGCACATAGCACTTAGACTTATATACCACTTCATAGTGCTTTTACAGCCCTATCTAAGTGGTTTACAGAGTCAGCATATTGCCCCCAACAATCGGGATCCTCATTTTACCCATCTCAAAAGGATGGAAAACAGAGTCAACCTTGAGCCGGTGAGATTTGAACTGCTGAACTGCAGTTAGCAGTCAGCTGAAGTTGCCTGCAGCACTGCAGTCTAACCACTGCGCTACCTCGGCTATCTTTGTGAATTGTGGTCATAAATCGAGGACTTAAATATACAATGTACAGGTTATTTATGTATTTCTTTATATATAAGGACATGATTTTTGATGTTTACCAAAACAAGTGATGAAGTGACAAATTTAGTGGCTCCTCATCCCCTCTAAAGTTACAATTTTCTCTTCATCCCGTTCTCTACCCATTATTATGTGTCTTCCAGCTCCTCTTTCAACCGCTGTGGTTGCCTTAGAACATTTATTCTCAAAGTAAACCCTTTTGTGAAACCTAGAATGGAAGAAGTCACTGACCATTAGCAATTAAGCGTAATTACTATTCAGAAAGAGGAGACAATCTCACCTCTAAAAAAAAGGAACTTTCCATAATAATATGGGGAATTAATTCTAATTCACATTGTCCATTTAACTTTTTGGAAACAGACAATCTGCAGCGCACAAAAATACACAGACAAAAGGTAGTAAGCTTGTTTTCATCTATGGATTAGTCCTCATTCTCTTCAAATCGGGACTTTTGAGACCAAAATCAACAGCCGTCTTAACTATTACTGTAAAGGTAAAAACAACCATTAGTTATAAGGTATTCATGTATGATTAGACCTATTTCTTTGAACCAAAACCCAGTTTCACATGCTGAATTGCAAAGGACTCCCTCCCTTATTCCCCCTGGAATAATAATGAACCAAGTGAGTGTTATTTTTGTTCACAGAACAGCTGTGAGCTTTGGCAAGAATATTCTCACTCAAATCCCAGTGGGGGAAAAATGTAAGGTGTTAATAAGATCACAAGTTTAATTGATAAAACCAGCCTGGAGGGAAAACTCTAAAAAGAGCAGCTTCAGCAGTAGTGCACATACCCTGTTCACTTTAGTGTTAGAAACAAGAGTCAAAATTCATTATTTAGGCAAATAATGACAAGCTTGGCAAATGTAGAATAGAATCCTATTCTGAATGCATAAAAATGTGCATTGTGATAATGGTTTTGATGTCATTTAGTGATTGCTTGAATAGGATAGAAAGCCACATGGTGCCTTCGGTTTGGGACATCACATATAAGACTAGTTAAAGGGACATTTGTGACACTTTCACAATATTTTTTATGGGTGAAACGAGGAATTCAAAACCAAAGGAGCTACTTTGTACTAATCACATATTTTTTTGCAGGACGCTTCTCACAAATGGTGCTATTCTTCAAATTTCCTTTCATCTATTGCTCCCCACAACTCATTTAAGCTAATCTTTTTCATGCAGCCATTTTGCAAAACCACCAATGTAAGAAAAATCTGGGGATGGATCGTTCCCTATGCAGAGATCCCTGCAGGCATCTATAAAACAAAATCTGAACATATTATTTATTTCTATCTGTGGTATATCACAATTGCACATCTCTCAGACATTGAAGAGTTACTTCTGTAATAGGTCACCAAATCACTCTGACCACATGTGACTCTAAGGACAAATGACAAATTTCATCCTACTCGTGGTAATAATACAAGGATACTCTAGTGACCACCTGAATCCCATCAGTACACCCTATATCCATGATGGAGAAATCTATGGCACACATGCCAGAGGTGGCATACAGAGCCCTCTCTGTGGGCACATCAGTGGTGGGATTCAGCCAGTTCACACCTATTCAGGAGAACTGGTTGTTAACATTCTAAGCAGTTTGGAGAACGGGTTATTGGAAGAAATCTTATTTTGTTTTTTTCCCCACTTTACAGGGCTAATCCTGTAAGGAAGGCAGGAAGGAAACATTCTGGTGTTGTTTCTAGCCTAATCTTTATTGCCCTGTTTACAGAAACTGCCTCTCTGGTTAACCCTTATTACATTGTAACAGTTAAGGTGAAGCACCCCTCAACATGAATGACATTGAGTTGGCCATGACCCCATGGTCACATGACTACTGAGCCACGCCTACCCAGCTGGTCATTAGGGGCAGAGAACCGGTTGTTAAATTATTTTAATCCCACCACTGGGGCACATGTACTTTTGCCAACTGGTCTTTGTGGGTGCCGGAGTGCTGGAAAATGGCCTAAAAGCAGACAAACACCAGACCATTTTTGAGTCATCTCTGAGTCTTTTTCAGGCTGTTTTGGGAGACATTTTTCAACCCAAAAATGGCCTGAAAGTGGCCCAGAAAACAGTCTGAAAACAACCCAAAAAATGGACAAAAACGCCCCCAAAACAGGCATGTGCATGCTGGCCAGCTTGTCTTTGAATTTCCGGTGGTCCAGGCTGTGCACATGCATGCACACACATTCCGGTTTGTGCACTCACTGCCAAAAAGGTTTGCCATCACTTCCCTATATCATTCTTCATCTTCTTCTTCTACTTTTTTTCAAAGTTATAAAATATAACTTGTTATTCTTTCCCAAATTCTCATCTGCCCATTTCATCCATCAAGAACATTTTTTTAATTCAGTCCAGAATCACTTGATAGGTTCTTCTTGCAAGCCATGGTACTCTTAATAACCATCTCCAGATCCATAATTTGAAGTTGATTACCTTCTCACTTAACTCTTTCTCAGTTATCAACTTTCATACCTATAATTATAATGGGAGGGTTCACTTCTTTATCTATTTTGATCTTTCTTGTGTAGAAATATATAATATTTATCATTCAATAGTTTTGAATTTTGTCAGTTTCCCTCCAATTTTTTTCTTTTTTTAACATTTTAAGCCTGTGTTCATCTTTAGATATTTTTAACATAATAAAATCAGTTGCCATTTCTTCACTAAGAAGTTTCATATGCTCATTGAGGATGCTAGTAATCATTACATTTGTCTTATGAATATTTAATATTGATCATTTGCTCACTTTCCATTTTTTATTTTCATAACAATGCTCTTATAAGGCTGTTTATTTTCTGAAAATGAAGTGGTATTTCAATAGAATATGAAGTGTGTGCATATTCCAAATTGTTAGCATTTTAGTTGCATTTCGAGTCCCATTTTCATCTCTTTTAATATTGACACCCTTGCAATACTTTCATTTATTGTTAAATAAATTCAGGGACAAGTATTCTTGTCTCATCCTCTTTATTACTATGCAACACCTGGCTCCCCAACTCATTTCCATGCCATACTTCCTACTGAATAAATCCAATCTCTTCAAAGGTTCCTGTAACACTGTTATAGTTGGACAAAACCTCTATACAATCTTTCCATCTTCTAATCACATTTGCTATAATTTTCCTAAGATTTTTTTCTTATCTTAAAAATCCTCATTTCCCTTCCCTTGATTTTTCCCCATATTAATTTGTATTCTTACTTAATTTTCTTTGGCAGATTTTGTCTGACATTGAAAATCAGCACTCAGTTTTCATAACGTTTTGTTGGCCAAATCCTTTACCCCTGTTTTACCTAGCTATCATGATAGCTTGTTTTGAAGCAAGACAGATGTTCTCCTGTTTGAAATGTATATCCCTGTTTGAAATATATATATCCACATTTGTTTTTACAATATCCCTTATCTCTTCACATAGTTCTTTCCTTTTCATATAAGTCAAGTGTACTGAATCTGTTTTACATTGATTTTGACAGCATGTCCTCCAAGGTTAAATTTTGTTGATACATCTACTGTCTTCCACTGACGTAGTATAATTTTAATACCAATAATTCATGACCTGTTCAACTATCTCCCACTGGAAACTGACTGAATTGCACTACTGCATCTTGTTTCCTATTAGGTAGTTGATTTGTCCATCCAGTGATATTCAAGGATACAATCTGTGTTGAACTGAATCAGGTACTGACTAGGAACAAAGACTTTCGTAAAACTGTACTGATTTGCCTAATCCAAATTTTCCTGTCATCCTGGGTTCTTCCTGTTTTCCATTGTATTACAATGTCCTTTCTAGAAATTGCATTTAGGTATATTTTCATTGGTTATAAAATTCCTCAATATCTTCTATTATGACATCTGGATTTATACTTACATTGACATTCTCTTGCTATCCAATAATCTTAATAGGTATGAACTTGTTGTTTATTGTGTAATTGTCTAGCATAACTTTACCATTTTTAGTATTATTTCCAACAATTCCTAGTAGCTTTATCTGATCATTTCATGGCCTCCAGATCTAAAATAATTGGAAAACCACCTTCCAAATGCAGATTTTATCATCTGGCATCCAAACTCATCTCAAGTTTACAGCCAAGTCCATACAGGTTTCTTTTATGAAAATACAGAAATATTTTGTCATTGCCATTTTCCAAATTTGATCTTTTTTTTTTAAAGGGAAACATGGTAAGAAGATGGCCAACCTGTAACTCCAGAGGCCACTGGAGGGAGTGAATAATCTGAACCCTTTTCAATTGGGATTAAAAGCTCATTCTGGCACACACAAGTGCAGCAGTCAGCTGGTCTTTGTGTGCACGGAAGTACCAGAAACTAGAAGAGCAGCTCCCTGGTGCTTGTGCGCGTGCCAGGAATTTGAGTTTCTGGTTTACAGCAGGCACATGCATGTCAGACATCTGGTCTTCATGTATGCCTTTGTGCCAGGAATTGGAAAACCAGGTGACCAATGGGCATACACGCACTGGAAACCGGAAGCTCAACTTTCTGGTGCATGCATGCATGCAGGGGAACTGACCTTCCGGTTTCCTGCACTCCCATGCATGCAAGCTGGGGAACTGCTCTTCTGCTTTGTGGTGCACCCCCGCACACACACTCCCATTTTGGCACTCAGTGCCGAAAAGGTTCACTGTCCTAGGCTGACCATGTGATGCTTTAAAGGTTCTTTTCCAATGTTTGAAGGCAGTGGAGTTCTGTGTGAGAAAAGGCTTCAGCTCATCCTTGGCAAGACTGAATAGTTGTAACTTTTCAGCCCTTCCAAAGCTCCAGACAACACTATTGCACAGTTTGTGGATCCTCCTGGATTCATGGATCTTGTTCAAATAAAAATGGCAGCATGGTTAAGTGGATCTTTGTACATGTTCACCTGGTGCATCACTTGTGTGTTATTCTGAATCTGGAGGTCCTACCCATGGTTACTACTTCAAGTTGAATTACCGTAATGCACTTTACAATACATTGTAGAGTAAATTAAAAAGAATTCAGAAAGTCTAATTGATCCAGTTGATACAAAAGTGCAGTTTTGGACATTTGCCAATACATTCATGTAACACTGCTGCCTGATAGTAAGCTTCAATTCACATTGGTACAATCGAGGAGGCTGGTTATTACCTATAAAGTTGAACAGCATAGTTGTACAAGTATAGGGAAATAGCTTTGAAGAAAATATGTGGCAGCTGTTAGTAAAATATAAATTTAGCTTAGGAAACAAAACATAAAACAGTAAGATAGAAACTCAAGACACTCCTGCTATGCCTCTCTTAGTATAGAAAGCTGGGAAAGATATTGTTAGGCTTTCAAGATTCTGTTATTAAAGTTTAATCAATAAAGTAAATCAATAAATTTCTAGTGTTTCTTGTGTTGCTTGAGCTGGTTTCCCTAGAAAGGCAGATCATGGCAGCTATTTGCAGGACTGCCTCTCTAGGAAGGCAGCTATGCTCCAGGTCCCATCTATTAGATAAAGTCATCTTATGCTACCTGAGAGCCATGCCTTTTCAGTTGTAGCACTTGACTTGAGGAAGAACATTTCCATGGCAATCCAGATGACCCCAATGCTGTTTTCCCAGGCATTAAAACTGGGGATGTAGGCAGAGGTGGGTCCCTACTGGTTTGGACTGGTTCAGCCACGTAGGTAATAACGCAGCTGGACACACTCCCGAACCGGTTCTATGCTTGGCGGTGCCATCTTGATTTTCTGTTCTGCACATGCGCAGAACAATCTCATTTCCCCCCGCTTTTCTAATTTTGTGCGCGTGCACAGACTTTTAAGGTGCAAATGCGTGCACAAGTGGAGCAAAAAAAAATTCTGCGCCAAATTGGTAGAAATGCCAGCAGATTGATGATGCATTTGACCCCGCCCTCAGGCTCAGCCTGGTCATCTCCTACACATAGTTGATTCTAAAAGTGGCTTCAGAAACTGACTTCCTAATGGGTGATCTAACTATTATAACCATGTTTGGCCTACTAGTGAGAATACATGCAGGGATTCAGTGATATGTGATACATATTTTACAGGTAGTCCTCGGCTTATGACCACAATGGAGCCCAACATTTCTGCTGCCAAGTGAGACAATTGTTAAGGGAATTTTGCCTCATTTTGCAATCTTTCTTGCCACAGTTGTTAAATGAATCACTGCAGTTGTTAAGTTTATAACACAGTTGTGACGCAAATCTGGCTTCCCCATTGACTTTGTTTGTCAGAAGGTCACAAAAGGGGATCACATGAACCCAGGACATTGCAACAGTCATAAATATGAATCTGTTGCCAAGCGTCTGAATTTTGATCATGTGGCCATGGGGAAACTGCAATGGTCATATGTGTGAAAAATGGCCATAACCCACTTTTTCAGAGCTGTTGTAATTTCAAACAGTCACTAAATGAACTGTTGTAAATCAAGGACTAGCTCTATGTATATATAAACATTTAAACATCCACACATATGTATGCATGTATGCATGTATGCATGTATGCATGTATGCATGTATGCATGTATGCATGTATGCATGTATGCATGTATGCATGTATGCATGTATGCATGTATGCATGTATGCATGTATGCATGTTGCATTTTTGCTGATAAATAAATGAAGGGAGACTAGTATAGATCTATTTCAAGCTATTTAGCTCCCATCAGCTAGTCATACCCTTACTGGGATTCGATCTTGGGCTGTTTCTACATTTTAGGCAGTGATATTAACCTCTAAGCCACAAGCTCTCCTCTCTTATCAGTTGAACTAAGGAAATGATTAAGTGTTATGTCAAAGCACCTGGTATGCCCAAATATGGGAGGGAAGTAGTCTGACGCATTCAGACACAAGAATACTTTCACATAGGTCACCCCTCAAAGAAAGTTTGTACTAAACGATAGGATGAGGAGGGGGAGAAAGAAAGAAAAGAAAAATGAAAACCCAAATCCTTTCTAACTGCAGGGGAGTTGTGTTCCACAAAGAAAATAACTGTGTGATTTTTTAGGTTCACTGAGAAATGAAATCACATGGCTTTGTGTATGACATAACACTTAATGTGTGTGTGTGTGTGTGTGTGTGTGTGTGTGTGTGTGTACATATATACACATGTATATGTACATACAACGTACACAAATATGTATACAAGCAAAGTTTTATAAATGGTCTCATTTTTGCTGGAGCCAGTTTCACAATCACATTTCTTTTATTGGTGTTTCTTGGGGTATGTGCTTTTACTGTTCAGAGAAAAAAAGCAGGGCAAAGATTAGTCCAAATGGAAAGTGTCAAGGGATAAAAACAATCAACGAGATATAGCAGTAAATTTTCTATCAGTTTTTAAAGGCCTCAGTTCTTCTCCCTGAAGAGATTATGGCATCAAAAAGAAGAAAAGAGATGTGAAAAGATGCATTTCAATAGAAATCAATAGAAAAACATTAGTGTATAATTTATCAATTGGACAAAAGAGTTACAGAACAAAATGGAATTCAGTACAAGCAAAGATTTTTTTCCCCTCTGACATTAAAAGACAGATTGAAATATTTTTTCAAGGACACTTAAGGACTCCTGAAGAAGTAGACTTGCATTTTGCTTTGACCAGCTAGAAATGTGATTGTGTATGCTATATCAAACAATGTGCCTTCTGGATTTGGTGGCAGATAAGCATTTCTTGTCATGCTCTATATCTAAGAAGTTCAACAGCTCTCTGAAGTAGTGCCATTGTCCACTCAACTACTATGGAACATAATGGAGTATATTATGAACTATAGACCCTTAAGAATTATAGCCAATGCCTATGACACATGGAACCAAACAAACTTTGTTTTAGAGCACTAGTTCAATATCATTTTTGATATGACTACAGATGTCCTCTTAATTCCTATGAGAAATTTAAATAAATAAGTGCATGGAAGAGTCAGGAGATCATGGTTTCAGTGAAACACAAACTTCCCTTATGATAATTAATTACACATGAGTAATGGACCTTCTTCTGTTGTACCCTGATTGGATCAGTGTCACAGAAGGTTCTGCTAGCCTTTTTTAAACTCTTGCATAGTGTTGTGGTCCGCCAGTGGCCTGTGAAGATAGCAGCAGAGTTGGACAGTGAAGAGGTTGGGGAGGAACATGGGCCAGTCCTGGAGTCTGGGGAAGGCTCGCACAAGGGCTCTGCATCGGAGGCACAGAGGGGGCCAGGGACATCTGGTAGTTATGTTCTGCCTTTGGAGCCTCTGGCGTCTGACATCAATGAGGCAGAAGAACAGTATGAGCCTGTTCCCACTGTGTGCATGTGCAGAGCTTCCAGAAGGCAAGAAAAATTAAGGCAAAAAAAAGGAGCAAATTGACGTCAGCCTTTGCAGGAAGCAACGTTGTTCGTTCTGGTTGGTTCAAGCTCTGAGAAGCTCTGTTTGATTCTGTGCTCTTCTTGGCCATGCAAAAGTAATTGGCAATTAGGTCTCTGGCAGCGTTTTAAGGGAGATAAAGGTGGGTGCTTATCAGCATTACCCTAAAAGACTGTGTCAGACATCTGTCAGACTCTTCCCAGACTATTTGTCAATAATTATAGGTTGTGAATGACCATAATTGACAGCTGTTTAAATAAAAGAGGATTTTCAGACTAAGCATGTGATTTTTGCTTTATCAGGAAGCCTAGGTCAGAACACATAAAAACAATAAAATACATGTATAAAATTGTTTAGGAAGTATTGACTTTATTTTTCTTACCTGTTGACATTCTAATACAGATCAGATTGTGAACTCTCTCTCTCTATCTCTCTCTCTCTTTCGCGCTCTCTCCTCCTCTGTCTCGCTGACTCTCTCTATCTTTCTCTATCTCTCTCTGTCTCTCACTATCTTTCTTTCTCTCTCTAATCTACCATATTTTTCAGAGTATAAAACATTCCGAAGTATAAGATACCCCTAGCTTTTGGGGAGGAAAACAAGAAAAAAATTGTCTCTGCCTTCCAGCAATTTGCCTCCTTGCCCCAAATAGCAAACAGTACAGAAGATATTTATTTATGTATTTATTTATTTATTAGACTTATATACCACTTCATAGGGCTTTCAGCCCTCTCTAAGCGGTTTACAATTTTTTTTAGCAAATTGAGTCAGCAATTTGCCCCACAGTCTGGGTCCTCATTTCACCCACCTCGGAAGGATGGAAGGCTGAGTCGACCTTGAGCTGGTGAGATTTGAACCGCTGAACTGCAGATCACAGTCAACTGAAGTGGCCTGCAGTATTGCACCCTAACCACTGCGCCACCTCGGCTCTATACACTGTTTGTGGTGTTACATTTCAGATTATACTTGTACAGATGCTGTTAAAATTGATGTGGCTTTCTGGAAATATACGTTATTCTGTGCTATTTAAAAGAAGATACAATAGCACTGGGCCTCTTCATATCAAGCATTTATTTTAAAAAGCTTCTTCATTTTGTTAAGTTAGCCTGTTTAGAGTCTGTTTTAGAGGGGGGGGAAATCTGCCTCTGCCTCCCAGCAATTTGCCTCATTGCAGCAAACAGCAAGTTTCACTTTCAATTTTAGTTTAAGCATGAGGCTCTGAATCAGCTGTTTCAGGCTGCAGGGATTGCCACAGCTTATTGTTACCTCCACAAGCCCCATTTTTTCCATTTGATGCAAGGAGGTAAATTGCTGGGAGGCAGAGGCCAAAGGGAGGGGGTGGGTGGGGGCTACATTGAGTGTATAAGAAGCACTCAAATTTTCACCCTCTTTTAGGGGGCAAAAAGGTGTGTCTTTTACTTCAAAAAATACAGTATATCTACACACACACACACACACACACACATACACGTGTGAGTATGGGTGTGGATGTGATAGTAGCAACAAGATTAGCTTCTCTTTTGCTAACAAATCTTATTTTAGATCTTATTTTTGGGAGGAAGGTGGTCTTACACTGACTCATCTTGCAGCAGTCATATTTATACATATATCTGTTATGTTATATATGCTTGACAAATAATAAAAAAACCAGATACATATAGATGTGGAATAATATTTGTGTGTTGGGATGGAGGGATAATTATTCCCTTTCACCTTTTTCCTTTATGTTAGTTTGAATTTTATTTCATTATTTTATTCCGTCCGTGTGCGTGCGTGTGTACATGTGTGCGTGTAATAACATCAGTATTAAAAATGATTTCTTCATGGACATTTCTCCCAACAAGAAGGCATGGAGATACTTTTATAAATATTG
This sequence comes from Thamnophis sirtalis, assembly GCF_051295495.1. Taxonomy (NCBI): domain Eukaryota; kingdom Metazoa; phylum Chordata; class Lepidosauria; order Squamata; family Natricidae; genus Thamnophis; species Thamnophis sirtalis. Next base: position 27,023,163 of record NW_028261392.1, read on the forward strand.
TATGGCACCATTCTCATGTTTCTTGTCTGATTTGGTCATTAGATCCAGCAGCTGTCTCCACTGACTAATAAGTGGGGCAATGTTGAAATATAAAAATGCATCATTTTATGTTTTGAACTCTTACTCCCTTTTCATGTTGATCACGAATCACTACATGCTGAAGATGGATTACATCTTTCCATGCTAGTATGTGTCGTGACTGATGCCAGGAGAAAGAAGAAAGGGCGAGAAAACTTTTGTGGTTGTGGATGTGTCTGGCTCTTTCATTTCCATTGTGTTCTATAAGCTGACCATTATACATAATTCACAGGGCCCATATCACATCTGTTTGTAGCCCTTGACAGTTGTCATCTCACCATAGAAACACTTGTTATGCCTACATACTGCTCTAGTGATGTTCCCTTTCTTCTTTACTCAGTTTTAGAGTTTTTAACAACACATTTCACAATCTCAAAATAAATTAAGCACCATTTGTTGCCTTTTGTCATGCAAAATAGCATGACAACTTCATGCAACTTCAGAAATAGACTTTAACTAAGCAGAATTTCTTATCTCCTCCGTCTAAGCAAGCAGTTGGACAGGCCATTATCCAAAAAAAAAAAAAAAATTGTGCGTTGGGTACTTAACACTATTCATATTTTAGAACAACTTAACATTTACAGGCAGTTTTCAAGATCCACTCCTAAACCTTTGAATAAAATGTTTAGGTAAGTTGGAACTGTTATTTAGCATCAATTAGTGAACTGTTTGCCTTAGCATATATCTGTAGTATGTGTGTGTGTGTGTGTGTGTGTATTACTTTCTAAATCTATATAACATTTAAAAAACATTTCCAAATACACTAAGACATAATAATACAGAACATAATAATAATACAATAATAAGGGCAGGGCCATTCACATGCTCCATTATTCTCACTTTATACTTTTAAATTGCTCTGATCATTGACCAACTGCAACATAAAGTTAAAGGTTCCCCTTGCACATATGTGCTAGTCGTTCCCGACTCTAAGGAGCGGTGCTCATTTCCGTTTCAATGCCAAAGAGCCAGAACTGTCTAAAGACATCTCTGTGATCATGTGGCCAGAATGACTCAATGCTGAAGGCACATGGAATGCTGTTACCTTCATACCAAAGATGGTTCCTATTTTTTTACTTGCATTTTTACATGCTTTTGAACTGCTAGTTTGGCAGAAGCTGGAACAAGTGCGGGAGCTAGCTCCATTACACGGCACTAGGATTTGAACCGCCGAACTTCCAAACTTTCTGATTGACAAGCTTAATGTGTTAGCCACTGAGCCACCGCATCCCTCTAACTAGTTAATGTTGGAATCCATCACCAGGTGTACGTGCAGGGCGGTTTCGGCTGCCTGGAACACATACACAGGGATGCAGAGACATCGCGCTGTGGGACGCATTGGGAACCTTGCAGCCTAGCGGTTGAGACTTACTACGCAAGCGCATGTAACGTGAGCTATGTGAGCAAGCTATGCCCATACCTGCCCTTTTTCCTCCCTCCCCCCACCCTATGCCATGCTGTAATTTTTATTTGTTTATTTGTAACATGTGACTATATACGCCTTTTGATACGCCTTTTTGATGACGTTGTAATTAACTTTCTCAATAAAAGAGGTCCCCGAAGTGCATTCGAGGCCCTCATCCCGAGGAAACCGTGTCCGGCGTGTTCCTTATCCATTCGGTCCAAGAGTCATGAGCGGCCCGCCAGAAGCGGAGCACCGCAAGTTAGACCAATTGTTAGACCAACTGTAGTCTAACACTTTTTCAACAGCCAGTGGTGTTTCACCTCTTTCTGATCACTTTATTTCCAATTGCAATTCTTTTATTTTCAGTTGTACGGTAATTCTTTTCCTTTTCTTTAATGCATTACCAATACTGTATTTACACTTTAGAGGCATGGTTACAAGGGTATAGAAGAGAAAGAAAAACTTAAGCCAAGTACATAGTTATACACTCAACACAGTGTTGATGGCAATGCATCTGATTTAAAATGACAGACAATGTCCTTTCTTGGACAGAAGAACTGTTGAAGCTGCACAATGTTTTTATGGGCAACACAAAGTAGTGAGTAAAGTAGTCTTAACATGGAGACTGCCTGTGCAAACAATAAGCAACAAAATGTAAGCTACAAGGACTGAAAAATTGCCATTGCCTATCCAGCTTTCTGAGTGTTAAAATAACCTTCCATTTTGCAATAGCCACAGTTGGACAAAATGACTTTGAAAGGAAGGCTGATTTCATTTATAACTTCCAATTCTTATGCTTTGAGTCACAACTCTTTCCTGGTAGCAGATTCACCATCTCAAAGCAACTTTATGTATCTCTTGGGAATTAATATTCTGCTGAATATCTACTTTCATTATTATAAAAGAATTGGTACTAGAAATGCATACATCTAAATTCTAACTAGTAGAGTTTGTTTTATCCATTTACAAAATATTGAGTTGTCATCCCAAACATAAACTAGGTTTGTGGTTGAGAGGAAATTAATGGGCTTATTTTTCAGTAAGCATCCAAAATGTGTGTAAAAGTTCTTGGGAAGTTTTAACATTTTTGATCTAGAATTTAGGCTAACCTAATGATAGTTTTCCTGATGCTAAACAGAATCAATTAGTTTTTGAATTTGCATTCTATATACACAAGTGTAACTTTATATTTTTGTTTGGGAGCTGATGATTATTATTTTTTTACTTTGCCAACAGTTCCCACCAACATCTTGCAATGAGTAACTTCAACAACCAGTTTGAAGAAACTAGAAACATTTGAAATGTGGATTTACAGGCAGCTGTTATGTATAAATTGGGTTAACAAAATCAAATGAGGAGGTGATAAGCCGCCTGGGAAAGCCAAGGGAAATCATCAAAGCCATTAAAAAGTGAAAGTGAATATTTTGGACATGTGATGTGACACCCAGAAAAATATGGCATCCTTCACTTAATCCTTGAGGGAAAGATTGAAGGCAAACGAGGTCCAGGCAAAAGAAGAATATAATGGCTTCAAAACCTAAGGGACTGGTTTGGACAAAACTCAGCAGGACTTTTTCATGCGGCTGTTGACAAAAATAAGACTGCCAACATGATCACCAACGTCCTATGACAGATATGGCACAAGAAGAAGAAGAACAAGCTATTGTTGTTATGGTCCTCCTGCATATTTAACCATTTAAATATGAGCCAGCAGTGTGCAGCAGCTGCCAAAAAAGCCAATACAGTCCTAGGCTACATAAACAGAGGGATAGAATCAAGATCACATGAAGTTTTAATATCACTTTATAATGCCTTGGTAAGGCCACACTTGGAATAGTCTATTCAGTTTTGGTCACCACGATGTAGAAAAGATGTGGAGACTCTAGAAAGAGTGCAGAGAAGAGCAACAAAGATGATTAGGGGAGTGAAGGCTAAAACATATGAATAACAGTTGCAGGAACTGGGTATCTCTAGTTTAATGAAAAGAAGGATCAGGGGTAACATGATAGCAGTGTTCCAATATCTCAAGGGCTACCACAAAGAAAAGGGAGTCAAACTATTCTCTGAAGAACCTGAGGGCAGAACAAGAAGCAGTGGGTGGAAACTAATCAAGGAGAGAAAAAAACCTAGAACTAAGGAGAAATTTCCTGACAGTTAGAACAATTAATCAATGGCACAGCTTGTCTCCAGAAGTTGTGAATGCCCCAACACTGGAAGTCTTTACGAAGATGTTGGATAGCCAGTTGTCTGAAATAGTATAGGGTTTCCTGCCTAGGCAGGGGGTTGGACTAGAAGAACTCCAAGGTCCTTTCCAACTCTGCTATTGTTTTGTAAAATTAAGCATATTTCTCTGTTCAAAATTACTGAAACCTATTGCCAAATATTCAAGAACATAAGTACATAGAAGTCCCTTTTAAAAGTGTATGCAAGATCTTAGCAACAGAGAAACCTGCATATCAACTTTCTCAGAAAAGATTTCTAAGCATTAGCTTTTGAAATGGATGGGCAACATATGGGCCCCATAGACCATTTGTCTGAAATGGTATAGGGTTTCCTGCCTAGGCAGGGGGTTGGACTAGAAGACCTCCAAGGTCCCTTCCAACTCTGCTATTATATTGTATTGTATTGCTTTTTTTAAAAAAAAAATCTTTACAGTATACATAGAATCTACAAACTTTTGACCCACAACATTTCCTGCTTAGAAAACTTCTGATTGTATGGTTCACCCAATCTTAGCAGGTGTGAAGCAGCAGACTCACAATTGAGACAGGCTGACGTTGACCCCTTAGGCTATCAGAGGCTTCTGTGACAATTAGGTTCCACTTAATCCATGTTTTGAATGCTTACCAGGGGTCCTTGAGAGTTGCCCAGCCCTCTCACCAATCATCTTTAGAGGGATGCACTTCAGTTCACAATTATTTCAGGGCAATGGTGAGTTTCAAGTAGCCTTAGTGCTTAGTATAACCAACCAACCAATGTTAGAGGCAATTTGTCTAGCAAAAGAATCTGTGTTCCCATTTATCTGTCTATGGATGGATGGATATATTAAGAAGCCGGCAATGATGGAGGGGGGAGGTGGCAATGCAAGTTAAGGTCTTGGAATTAATCAATCCCATCTGCATGCACAAAAGGCATGACATAAGGAACAAAAAGCATCTGAGACAAAACTGTGCTTCTTTTCACAGGGAATTGGGGAAATTAATGTCAGCACTAGGCTGAAGACATAAAGAGAGTCAAAATTAAAAATCCTTTGAAAGCTTCCAACAAGATTCCTATAATCAGCTGAAAGATAAGTAATGATCAAAGCTGCTTTAAAATAGTATTATTCACCCCCTTGGAACTGTTTAAATATACTGTACTATTCAGCAGAAATTACATGAGATTACTGTTCAAAGTATGCTGTTGTTTCAGTATGGAGACCAGATGTTTTTAAAAAAGAAGTAAGTTTACCCTATTTATATGTGCTTGAAAACTAAAACGATTTAAATAAATAAAAAGTAGACATGTGAGAGTTAGGAAAATCATTTATTTCCTTGTAGTGTCCTATAACACAATTTATTCAGCAAGGATTCACTTTGACAATAGTCTCTGCCATGGCAGCCATTACACACTCAAACTTTCAGTGGTAGGGACCATGCACTGAGGTACTTGTCTCAAAGCTTAAACCAGCATCTCACTGAGATCTCTGTATGACTAATTTAGGGTGAGAGCCTGAAAGAAATGCTTTGCAAACATTATACTTAGTGCCACAAGCATGTTTGGCACAGTTTATACCCATTACTGTTTTATATGGGGAGGGACTGTAGCCTCCTCCTTCAAATGGTTCATCAGGTGGATCCATGGCTTTATTGTCACTTGACCAGTAAGACTTGTTTTGCAATATTGTTGTGCTTTTTCTAATTGGTAGTAAGCTTTGTGACAATTCCCTTCCTTTCAATCTTCTATATATAAAAAAAGGTTCCACCACAAAACCGCGGACGACAAAATAGCGGTCGACGAAAGCGCACATTTGACATCATCACAGAGCGACGAAAACATCGCGCTGTGATCGAAAAATGTAAAAATAAAGCGAAAACCTTACCCTAACCCCCCCAAACCTAACCCTAAACCTAACCCTAACCCTTAACCTAACCCTAAATCTAACCCTAAACCTAACCGTTAACCTAACGCTAAACCTAACGCTAACCTTTGACCTAACCGAGGTGGCGCAGTGGTTAAATGCAGCACTGGAGGCTACTTCAGCTGACTGCAGTTCAGCAGTTCGGCTGTTCAAATCTCACCGGCTCAGGGTTGACTCAGCCTTCCATCCTTCCGAGGTGGGTAAAATGAGGACCCGGATTGTTGTTGGGGGCAATATGCTAACTCTGTAAACCGCTTAGAGAGGGCTGAAAGCCCTATGAAGCAGTATATAAGTCTAACTGCTATTGCTATTGCTATTGCTAACGCTAAACGTAACCCTAACGCTCTAAACCTAACCCTAACCCTTAACCTAACCCTAACCCTAACCCTAACCCTAAACCTAACCCTTACCTTTATGTGAATCGGCTTGCTTTAATTTTATTTTTATTTCAATTTTTAATTTTTTTCGTCGCGCTGTGATGACGTCAAATGCGCGCTTTCATCAATCGCGCTTTTGTGGACCGCGGTTTTGACGGGTCACGTAAAAAAATGCCTGCCTCTGTCTCCCTCTCTCTTTGTGTGTGTGTGTGTGTGTGTGTTCCAGCATAACTCTGGAACGCCTTGTGCAATTTCAACTGATGACTTACTCTCTGGAAATAAATACTGTGGGGGGTAAGACATCCCTAATGCCCCTCAGGGTATGTGTTGTATTCAGTGGTTGGATTCATTTTTTTTACTACTGGTTCTGTGGGTGTGGCTTGGTGGGCATGTCTTGGTGGGCATGGCTTGGTGGGCGTGGCAGTGGAAGGATACTGTAAACTCTCCATTCCCACCCCACTCCATGGGGAGGTTACTGCAAAATCCCCATTTCCTCCCTATCAGCTGGGACTCGGGAGGCAGAGAATAGATGGGGGTGGGGCCAGTCAAAAGTGGTATTTACCAGTTCCCCACATTAGTCAAAATTTCCACTATAGATATAAAGGGGAGAAAAATATAGCTAGGATAGATTATCAAAGGTAAGGGAATAAGAAATGATATCAAATTATATTTGGGTCTGCGGAAATACCATCCCAAGGAAATATAAACTGAGGCCGGAAAGAGACACCTAGAATAATAGAAAAGAAAGAAAGAAAGGAGGAGAACATGAAAGGAATATGGGGGAAAGAAGAAAGAGGCAAGGAGAGGAGGATGGAAGGGAGAGGAAGAGAAGGAGGGAGGATAGGAAGGGGAAGAGGAAGAGGAGGAGTGGGAGAAAGGCAAGGGAAGAAGGAAGGGGATGGAGAGGAAGAGGGAAGAAAGTAGAGAAGGGAGGGAGGGAGAAAAGAAAGGGAAAATGTGGTGGTGTTACAACAGGAAGAAGGGATGGTAAATAAAGCAACCCAAATTGTATATTATAACCTTTTAAATGAAATATTAAATGTATAAGAATGCTAAATGTATAGAAGAATAATAACTATGTGAATGTATACTTAAAATGCTATGTAAGAGTATAAAAAAAATTCTGGAAAAGAAAAAAAAATCCACTATCCAGAACTGGTCAGAACCTGTTGAATACCACCTCTGATTCTGTTACGATACAGCCTGTTGTTCCTTCAAATGGCTTATACTGTAGTATGGCAAAATGGCTTCTACTCTACAGTGCAGTGGAGTTGCCATGGTAACCGCTTCACAGTACTCCACAAGGAGGCTCCCTGTGGTAAGGGGGAAAATCCAACATTAGAAATTATCTTTGGTCCCAACATTTTCTCCCTATAACTAAATACCCAGACAACCCCAGGTTATCAGTTAGTTTGTAAATAGATATTGGTGTGTACGTGGGCGTCACAAGCGAGCACAAGGGGCAAATGCTCGCTGTACTGCACCAGCACATCGTTGGAAACAAGCAGGTGCTTGACTGCTATGAATGCGGAGGCTTCCCGGCGGCCCCACACCCAAGGGGCACCCGAGTCAAGGAGGCGATGCAGTGGCTCAGCGACTGTCGCCTTGTGGGGAAGGAAGACAGCGTAAAAATTAAGTAGGCCTAAAAAGGCCTGTAATTCAGCTCTGTTTTTTGGAGCAGGGGCCTCAACGATGGCTTTGGTTTTGGCAGCCGTGGGGTGGATGCCCTTGCCATCGATGAGGAACCCTAAGAATTCTATCTGGGATACCGCAACCTGGCATTTGTCTCTCTTAACCTTCAGGCCCACTTTCTGGAATCTTTGGAGAACCATGCGCAAACGTGCCATGAGTTCCTCCATGGAGGTGGCTGACACAAGGACGTCGTCGAAATAGGGGACGACGCCTTGTAGTCCTTGGAGCAGCCTCTCCATCAAACTCTGGAACAGTCCCGGGGCAATGCTGACCCCAAACTGCAGTCTGCGGCAACGGAACGCACCCCGGTGCGTGACAATTGTCTGTGCTTCAGCTGCTTCATTGTCCACGACCAGCTGTTGGTAGGCTTGGGCGAGGTCGAGCTTCGCGAATACAGTCCCCTCGCCCAAGGTGTGCAGCAGATGTTGAACCACAGGTACAGGGTATGCGTGGGCAGGCAAAGCACGGTTGATTGAGCAGCGGTAGTCAGCACAAATCCTCACGCTGCCATCCGGTTTGATGGGAAGCACAATGGGTGTTTCCCATTTTGCATGGTCTACTGGCTCCAAAATGCCTTGAGCCACTAACTTGTCCAACTCAGCGTCCACTTTTGGTTTGAGGGCGATGGGCACCCGGCGAGGCTTCATCCGCACTGGCTGTACGGACGGGTCGAGGTTAAAGGAAACCGGCGTGCCCGTGTACTTGCCCAATTTGCCATCAAAAACGTCAGGGAACTCGTTTACCAGGCAGTCGAGTGCGTTGGAGCTGAGGTGGTGAATTCCGCTGATCTGCAGACCCAGGGACTGGAACCAGTCGAGGCCGAGAAGGCTGGGTAGCCGTCCGTCAACTACGATGAGGGGTAGACGGCCATCAAACCCCTTGAACTGCACTCTGACCTTGCGGGTGCCAATTATTGGGATCAGGTTGCCCTGATAGTCTCTAAGCGTGAGATGGCAATCGTTTAGCTGGCGTTTAGAAAGCTTTGGCACAATGCGTTTGATGGTGCTCCACGACACGATAGATGTGGCAGAGCCGGTGTCTAGCTCCATCTCGCAGGGCTTCCCTTCCACCATGACCTTCAATTGGATTTTCCTCTGAAGTTGGTTACACGAGAGGCCATGGTGCGCGTTGCGGAGAATGGAATGGCAGTCCACCCTCGCTTTCTTGGAGCCCTCTATTCTGGGACGATTTGGCCGCGACCGCTCGGTCTGTGTCTCGGAAAAGGACATGGGCTGTGCTGCTCGGCATACTCGGGCGATGTGACCCTTTCTGCCACAGCGCTGGCAGAGAGCTTGCCTGAATCTGCACTCAGCTCTTTCGTGGTTACCTCCGCAACCACTACATGCAGATTTAGGTCTGCTCTTCTGCCGCTGCCAGCTCTTTCTGCTCGCCTCGTCAAGGCGGTTGATGTCCTCATTATATGTTTCAGCATCGGAATCCTCACTTTCCGAGTCAGGCTGACTGGTCAATGTATTAAAGGCATTGGCAGGCTGCGCGGCGTTGGCAGCCCGGGTCTTCGCGATGGTGGCTAGCGAGGCAGCAGCTATCTCGGAGGCCCGCACTTCGTCGAAGGCTTTCTGGAACGACAAGTCTGACTTCGTTAGAAGCCTCTTCTGTAGTTTGAGGTCGCGGAGGCCACACACTAAACGGTCGAGAAGAGCTTCATCTAAGTCCCGGAACTCGCAGTGCAGGGCGGCGGATCGTAAGGCAGCAACATAGGCACTCACGGACTCCCCCTCAGCTTGGCTTCACTGATGGAAGGCGTGCCGGCTGGCTATCTTGGACGGGGACGGAGCATAATGGCTCTTCAGTTTGGCCATTAGCTCAGGCCACGGAACGGCCTTTATAGGGTCAGGAGCTGTCAGAGCTCTGGCTGTGTGGAAAACGTCTGAGCCACACACGGACAAGAAAAACGCGCATTTCCTCTCATCTGTCAGCTCGGTAAGGTCGTGTGCGACCAGGAAGCATTCAAATCGAGCCGTGTACGACTCCCATGTCTCAGCTCCATAGTTGAATGGCGCGAAGTTTAACGTGGCCATTCCTGTCAGAACCAACGACGTCTCGTCGCGGTATTATTAAGCGCGGTTCTAGTGACTCAGCGAGTGACTTCAGCTATCAGTGACTTCAGCTTCTCGTACCTCAGTTTGGCAATCCCACCTTCGTCGCCAGTGGTGTGTACCAAGGACCTGTGGGTAGCCAGAAGAACTGAGGCAGAGACAGGAATAAAAGGCTAACAAGTTTATTCCCTTAAAGTACAAGCTAACACTTCAGAACCGGCTTAGATAGGAACGCGCGCTGCTCGTTTGGACAGCTCCCTATTTATACAGGAGCTGTCAAACGATCAGCCAATCGGCTGTCGAGCGCTTTCCCGCTCAAACCTTTAGTCAGCGCAAACTCAGAACACAACAGATATCTTAATGCATAACAACCTGTATGGAAAATTACTGGGAATCATTTCCAGTTTTGTTTACTCCCAACCAATTCCAAGGCAATACTTATATCCAGATCCGAGCTAGCACAGGTTCATCCAGGCAAAATAAAGCTTGGTGTTTATTTATGAAACATCAGCTAGGTTAACTGGGAAAACAGGTTAAAAGCAGAGAGAACCACACGTAGAGAAGGAGAAGGCAAGCATGAACATTATCTGTACATCTATATCAGAAAACAAAAACAACAAAGGAAAAGCAGAGAAATTTCCAAACTCACTGTAAACCCTACTGTGTGTAATTACCATGGACAACGCCCAAAGGAAGGACCTTTGGTTGTTCCATCTTTAATCCCAAGAATAGAATTGAAAATGAGATATCAGGTAATCCTTTCAGCCCTTCAAAGTGATACAGAGAACAAATCAAAGCCATAAGTACAAATATTACCTTCATTGTACAGGTACAGAACCTTGCAAGATTGAAAGCATTTCTCCCCTCCCCTCCCCTTTACTTTCCAGAGAGTAAAGAGGGTCTCTTGAGATGCTTTCTCCATCCCCATTCCTTTTTTGCACTGAGATACATGGTACCTTGTCAGACTAGGTTACAGCTCTTTCTTCTAGCTTCCAAGGTTATTCTCACAGGCCATAGCATCCCTTCACTATTGTGCACCCTAATGGAAGAAATGTGGTGGATGGGGATAAGGTATCCAACAGTTTTGCTTTGAGATTAGGCAAGTTTAACACTTTCTAGGTTTTTTATCATTAAGGTGAAAGACTGTTCACGTCAATGGACAATATAAATAGTTGGGTCATCAAATGCTATGTGTTAATACCAGGATGGAGATTGGGTTCAATTGAAGGAGCAGATCTAGGAGGGGTCAGATTAGAGTTTAATTGCTGTCATTCATTGATACCATTTAAAACCTATTTCTTAATATTGTTATGTAAACATAGAAATTGTGAGTCAGTTAAAATGAGGTTTTAGTCTATTGCCTCTCTGTGTGAAAGCTAGTTAGAATGCTTGGAATACTTCTGGATGTTTGGAAAAGATGTGAAACTAGTTTGGGTGATTACATGTAAAAGGAGAGATTTCAATTTGAATGTCTCTATAAATCAGAGTTTGTAGGGGCAAGTTAGGGCTGAAGTTTCTAGATCTCATATTGAGGATAATCTCCAAAACTATTAGTGCTGGATGATTTTATCTTTCATGCTCTGGAGATTGAATCCATCTATGTTCAGGAATTCATGGCTTCCATGTCAACCACAGGCTTACACAGGTCATTTCAGTCCCAACTCATGGACTTACTGTTTGCCTTGAAGTGTTGGGTGTGTGCTCTGAAGATTGAGAACACTACTGTCAATCATTCACCATGGTCAGATCACTGTTTTGTTAAGCTTTACCATAATCTTTGCTGGGGTAGACCAGTTTGAATTATTGATCCTTGATGTTTGATGGATCATGGTAGTTTCTTGAAAGCACCATACATTCTGAGGGATTTAGCAGGCACTTCTTTCATGTACCTGACTGATCTCAGAGACAAAGATATTTTAAAATTTCCATTTAGTCTCCAATTTCAGCTATAAAGTAGAGTAATGCTAGATAAGGCAAATTATCCAAATCCATGTCAATCAAGATTCAGGCCTAGAGACCAAATGACATTAATAACTTATACGCACTATGGGGAGTTTTTCATTGTCGTGTTGCAAGGCGTGGTGGAATATGAAAGATGAAAAATCATAATTACTTGAATCAAAGATCTCATTCTATATAAAGCAATACAATTTTTAGATCTTGATAGGGCAACTTCTTAGGCTTCTCCTGATGGTTGTGGTTAATCAGAAAATCTCTATCATTTTTTACTCCCAGGATCCTAGGACCAGATGGAGGTTGCAGGTACATTTCTACTTGTTCTTAAAATTTCCAATTCAGTTTTCATTATTAGGAAGAGTCCTAGATGTTCAGTCTACATTTTCTACATTCTATTTAATTCTGTCATCTGAATTTTATTCACTTCTATTCTCATTATGTTTCATGTCCCCAAACTTTGTATAAGAAAAAAAAATGGCAGGACTTATTCTCCCATGTGTTAATCTCTTCAGAGAATCCAGACTTAACCTAAACAATTGGTCTATAACTCTTGGCTTAATTTCCTTAAAATTAAATCACATTGCTGATTGACCTTGCTCATCAAATCTCAGCTACATTGAAAACAACTGTCAGGCATTCTAAAAAGGTTTGATAATATGCTGAGGATAGAGGAGCTAAAACAAAACCAAACTTTACATGGTGCATTTATACAATCATGATCTTGCATGATTTTGAAACTTTGCCCATAGATTTCTGATCAGTAAATCACATACATGATTTATTTCTCCCTCAAGTCAGCCATCAACACATTATCATGATTAACCTTGTGACTGAGTGGAATCAGGCTTTGGATACTCTAAAACAGATATATGGCAGTTGTGATCAATAGTTCTCTTAAGATTTGTAAAATTCCATCTGTATTGTATGAACATTGTCTGAGGTTTCTTGATCAATTTGAATCTTATATCAGATCTTATATCACTTAATTTCAAGGTAACAGGTTTTGAAGTTATATGCCACCTAAGATGTACTTCCATTAAAAGAAGTTACCAAACAATATAAACTAGAAGCAAAAGCAATTTAAGCACTGAACCTTCCCCCACATCACAAAAATTTAATTAGCAATACAGGCAATATTGAAATAATTGCCACCAGGAGGTTTGGTCCAAAGAAAACAGAATAAAGTTGAATAAGGCAAGCTGACCAGAGGTCTGTGATGGAATCTCCTATTCCTAGACTCCTGTTTCTCTTGAAGAATTTCTTATATATTTCGGTTTTAAACTGACATAATAAGATCCCAAATTTTGTCTAGATGGCTTATTATATGAAACAGAATCTATATAATTCTATGCCTCCATCAAAACCTTTAACAGTATGTATTCTAAAATCTATTTGATTTGTACAAAACGGTTATGTCAATTTTTATTTTAAAAACAGAGTCCAAGGCCACGCTTTTGTGTTCTTTTAATAATATATTTATATTCTTGCAATTTACATTGCACCATTGTGATAATATCATAAGTGACCAGGCTTTCCCCCAACCTGCTGAATTTCAGTTATAGTACTACTATATTAGCACTAGATAGCCTACTAAAGTGCCTTTCACTTTTCCTTTGGAATCTACACATCCTTATCTTCCTAGTTTATCATGCATTTCTTTCCCATTGTTCTTGAAAAAGCAGATGTGTGTAGAATCCTTTCTTTTCTTTTTCCCCTACCTCTCTTTAACCTTTTGTATACAAAACAGATCACCACAAATCCTTAAGAGTATTCAATTTCTTAAAATGGTAAACTAATAAGGAAACAAGCAAACTATTTAATTGAGAGATTCAAAATATCAGGAAGTTCCATTTTATTACTACTTCTAACAAAACATGCAATCTTTTTGTAATGGTTTGCTGAAAGTACATATAGATTACACGGAGCTGGAAATAATTGCTTGTTTTAATGAAGGAAACCCAAATCCAAAATTTATATTTATATTTCTTATAAGTAGAATATTTAAATTAAGTACAATGTATTTCTCATGATAGTAAGCTTTCACTTTCTACAATTAATTAACTTAAAAAGTGAAACCATGCTATGATTAATTAGAGTAATATCTACAATATAAATAGTTAACTGCTCATCCTAACTGTCCTTGACTAATATAAAAAAGCTAAGTAGAACTAGATCCAGTTTGTACCGTTGATGGAAAACCATTGAAGAAAACAAAACAGAAAGTTAGGAAGTTGGGGAAAAAACCTAGAGAAGGTAAAAGCCTGTTTCCATCATGTTGCCAAGAAGATAACATCCTTGAAACTACTCAGAACTGAGTTTAATTTAAAGATGAACCTCTTTAAATATTTCATTACAAATGAGGCGTATCATCTTAAAATGCATTTTAAGAGAGTTAATGCTTCATTTGTGTATCATCAAAACAGATGTTTATGTATTAATCCTTCATGTGAAATTTGTGCTGATTCCTTAATCAGATGAGAGCACTAACATTTACATAAGGACTCAATGTGGTGCCATATTCAGCAAAGAGTTCTCTTCTTATATGAACATATGAATGTAAGAGCATAATCTCATATGCGGTTTGGGTAACATAAAGATATATTTAATGTCTATTCTAGTCACAAAACATTCAGCTGGATAATTGATTCCTTAGTCATTTTCTTTTGAACTTCATGAAAACCATGGCGGTGTATTGGTGGAGAATAGGAGCAATTGCAATCTTCAGAACCATGGTTCCCCAGTTGTTAGAATGCAGTACTGAAGGCTACTTCTACTGACCACCGGCTGCCTGCAAATTGGCAGATCGAAACTCACCAGGCTCAAGTTTGACTCAGAGATGGTATTCAGCAGTTTCTGACCAGTTATGGAGAACCGGTAGTGGAAATTTTGAGAAGTTCACAGAACCAGTAAATACCACCGTGACTGGCCTCACTCACCCCATCTATTCTCTGTTTCCCAAGGCCCAGCTGATCGGGAGGGAATGGGGATTTTGCAGTAATCTTCCCCTGGAGTAAGGAGGGAATGGAGATTTTGCAGTATTCTTCCCTTGGAGTGGGATGGGAATGGAGATTTTACATTATCTTTCCCCTGCCACGCCCACCAAGCCACGCCCACCAAGCCGCACCCACAAACCAGTAGTAAAAAAATACTTGAATCCCACCACTCAGCCTTCCATCCTTCTGAGGTGAGTAAAATGAGGATCCAGAATGTTGCGGGCAATAGACTGACTCTGTAAACTCCTTAGAGAGGGCTATAAAACACTGTGGTATATAAGTCTAAGTGATATTGCTATTGCTATTAAAAAACTATAATATCAATTGTGCAATGCTTTGTATAAATAAAGGAAGATCTCATTGATTTTTAAATTTATTTTTGAAATATGGCATTATAGGAATGGATGAATGGATTATGACAATTATGCCAAAATTAACGTCCAAAAGGTAATGGAAAAATAAATCAATCCCCATTCATTGATTAAAAAGCTTAAAGATAGCAAAACAGAATTATCAGTTTCATGTTTTCCCGATGAAGGCATTTTTGAATGCACCTAGAAGCCATAGCTGACTAGGTAGAAGAGAGAAAACAGAGCAGCAGTCAAGAGGATTCTTGTTCTGAATTCTTTCCCAGGTAGATTACCAATATGACTTTCTTAGGAAACAAAGTAAGAATGTCCTCCTCTCTTGATCTTTTGGGGAAGTGAGCATGTGTCAAATTTCATGGCTATTTGGATCTGTATAATTGGACAGAGTTGGCATGTTCCAGGTGCTATCAAGTATACAGTGTCATTTGGTGGGAAACTGCATGCAGAGAATTGCTGTATGTTTGCTTGAGCACGACAAAGATTTGGGAGAATAGAAACCAAACTGAAAACTCTCTAAATTGACTCCAAAAAACAAAAGCGTGTTATTAGCAGCTCTTGAAAAGGAGCTTGTTAAATGGAAGAGTGGAACCAGTTGTCACCCGGCTTTCAATACCTATTTCCTCCAAACAAATGCTGATCCCTTTCAAGTCGACTGTATGCACAATCTCAGCTGTTGACTTCTGAAATAGCAGGCAAAAGTCACATCTGTGTCTTTCAGTTCTCTTTACAGTATTTCACCGCACAAACAGATGTTTTCACAAACCATGTTCTCTCTCTCTCTCTCTCTCTCTCTCTCTCTCTCTCTCTCTCTCTCTCTGTGCCTCCCTAATCGTCAAAAGAAATGAAAGTGTTGAGGTAAGCAGAAGAGATTCATCACGGAGTGGCTTTCAAAATGTTTTAATTTCTCGTGCATTCCCCCCCCCCTGTTGTTGTTGTTCTGTAGTTCTTGTGGTGTTTATCTCAGAAAGCAGACATTGTACAATATGCAGGCACTGACCTCTCTTTTCTGATGTCCTGTTCCTCCAGGAACAGGAAGGATTAATTACAGCAACCTAGCTCTAGATGTAGCCCCATGCTTCTTAGCACACCAAATTAATTCAGAGTTGACAAAACTCTTTCAGACACAACCTGCTTCTTCCTGCTGATGGTGCTTTATTAGCATATTCTTCCCAGAAAAAAAAAGCTTCATAGAGCTTTTTTTTTTTTTTTACCTCTCCTCCACGTTCAATTTGTAAAGCACTGAGTGACAGGCAGCAAAATGGCTTGAATATATCTGAGGCAACTTGCCAACATTCTCCTGACACAAGCACTTAGAAGGCTTTGTTCTGAGTACATTAAAGTCACAGAAGGTCCGCGTACAGTAAGCATTACAGGGCAGGCAGGATGTTCACAGAAAGACAAAACAGCAGGTGATAAATGACATTAAATAACAGTGAGAATTTACCACAGACTAAATTAACTACTGGAGTGAAATGTTCACGGCTCGGAGGCTATATTAACAATGAATTTATAATTAGATGATTATAATTCTTTCCCGTGTTCATGTAAGTCTACATGTAAGAATAATGAAGACAGAGACAACCCTATTGGGCTCCAGATACAAGCTGGCATGGGTTTTATTTTATTTTTTAGGGAAAA
Organism: Thamnophis sirtalis; assembly: GCF_051295495.1. NCBI lineage: Eukaryota > Metazoa > Chordata > Lepidosauria > Squamata > Natricidae > Thamnophis > Thamnophis sirtalis. The sequence continues at coordinate 27,039,847 of NW_028261392.1, forward strand.
AAATACAGTAAGGATATGGGATAATTCTTCTTCTGCCCCTAAAATGTAATTTATAAAATAAGTACTTAAATATGAATTAACCCAGATATATGCTGTACAAAGATGCAGAGCTATTAAGCCACTGAGGAGTGATTTTAAGCTGTTCTTCTGAACACCATTGGAAAGGCTCATAAATGAAAAATTGTTCTTTCTCTTCCAATCTTTTAGTGTTGCTTATTTAAACATGGAAAAAATAAGCCCACCGTTGAAAAGAAAATCAAAAATACTTCTTTCATTTCCCTAACTTATAATTTTGTAAAAAAAGGTTTAGCTTCCAATGTATGAAAAGAATGATGATTGGATATAGGCTGAGTTAATCATGCTTAGTAAGCTATCCTGAAACTAGATTGCTAAGGTGAGTTTAGTGTTATGTTTTTATGGTAGCTAAAATAAAGAGGCAATCACAATGTACTGAAATTATATTTCTCTTAGGGTAGATGTTCAAGCTGGAGTGAAGAACATTCTGTCATACTTTGGAAAGGTATTTTTTTTACATCCAAGCTAACTGAAAGTCATGAGGATAAGTTTCCTTTTTGTAATTTAAACTTTTATTTTGTTTTAATATAAACAATCCATCTTCCATTAAACAGTGCATCATTGAATTACAGATATTTTGTGGAATAACAGCCAACATTTACAATCATAGTCATTATTTAATCTATTCCTAGCTTAATACCAACACATTGGGTGTCTAATACTATAACAATCATATCTTGATTTATTCAACTCTATTAACTGTGTTTACTCTATTGATACATTTTCTATATTTTACACATAAGCTTCTTTGTTAAGTGTTAAGCTTCCTTGTTAAGTAAATAATTGGTTCACATAGTTCCTTAAAACTCTCAAACTGTTAAAAAATGTGCATACTTTTTTAGTTGGATGATCATGTGCCATCAAGTTGGTATTAAGTCATAGCAATCTTGGTCTTTGCTGCTGACAGTTCTCCCTTTTCAACTTTCTGAGATTTCAAGGTGCTGGTTATCAACTTTAAAGTCCTACATGGGCTTGAAAAAAAGAAAGGAAGGAAGGAAGGAAGGAAGGAAGGAAGGAAGGAAGGAAGGAAGGAAGGAAGGAAGGAAGGAAGGAAGGAAGGAATAAAGATTTAGATTAGATAAAAAAAGAGTTATGGGGTTGATTTTGTGAAAAATGAATTGGAAATCCTACTGTGCAGTAGGGCCAAAGTTTACAGATTGTTATTGAATTTGAATTTGGAGAATGAATATGTAAAGCATTGCATGATTCAGTGGGAAGGAATTTTGGATACAATGTAATGTTTGAACAACAGGAGAATATATGGGAGAAAGGTTTAAAATTCACATTAAATTATAACTTAAAAGAAAATTTCAATAAGATGATCATCCCAAAGGTGTTTTTTTTTTTTTCAAGAGGCAACTGGAATTTCTGGGTTTTTTTTTGAAGATGTTTTGATTCTCACCCAAGAAGCTTCTTCTTCTTCTGAAAAAAAGCATCTTTGGGACAACCTAACCTGGATGACTGAGAATCTCTATAGACATCTATAAGATGATGAATTGGTACTTAACACCAGATAAGTTATCAAGAATGTATAAAGGTATTTCAAAGGAATGCAAAAGTAAAGAAGGGACCTTTTATCACTTATGGTGGACATGTGACAAAGCCAAGAAATATTGGAGTAGGATTCACATCTTAATACAGAATTTTCTCGAAGTGAATGGCTAAGCTGAGTTCTTCGATTAAAGACAAAAGAACAAATACTTTTGTTTCTCCTGTTTCAGGACTTTGTGCTCAAGGTGTAAAAAAAATGAAACATTGACTTCGGGGTTTCACGGATTAGATATATTAGTTGTTATAGTAAATGGCTACTTTATATTATTATGTAAAAGTAAAAAGTTGAGGTCTGATGCTATCTTATTCTACTGCATCAAAAGGAGTCAGAAGTCAACACCTCCCCCCTCTTTTTTTTACACATTTCCTTTCCCTTTTCTCCCCCCCCCTCTCTTTCCTATTATTTTCTTTTGAATTTTTGTATCTTATATTATTAATAAATAAATAAAAACCCATCTGGTATTTTTGTTTCTTTACAATCTAGCTGCTGTACTTTTCCCCATTCCCTGCCAAAATACTTTTTTTTTTGCGCTCAAAGGGTTTATTCCTATCCTTTAGTGCAGCGGGAGAGGCAGGTTGCCAAATCAGAAAAGTGATTTTAAAAAATGGATCTATATAAATATTTCCATCACTTGGCCTTCCAGACTATGTCTCTTTCCAACCCTCCATTCCCCAATTTCCATAGCAGTAATCTAAGCAGTAGGTGTTTTTGTAATGGGGTATAAAATGATTCATATACTTAATAAATACAATGAAAGAAAATCATCATTTGAGTGGACTAGAATCAATTATAATTTAAAGTGAAGCTATTAAACCAATATTATTCATTACTTGTAACAATAGCAGATGATTTGGTTCACTGCATGCAAGAATCACAAATGGAATACATATGCTGGGAAAAAAAACCTTTAGCTCAGCATTTCTCAACCTTATTTTATTTTTATTTTTTATTTTTTTTACAAAAAAAAGTATACTATTGCAACACACTCAAAGCTTTGTGAACTGTCATCTAAACAATTTGTGTTAAGCACATTTTCTCTTGAGCATGCTGGATAAAACCTACTGGTCCTTATTTGATTGTCTGCATTCTTATAAACATGCAAAGAATGTCAATTTGTATTGTCACGATTTAAAAGAGTCATTATCTGAATGCAACAATGTTTACATTACACAAGGGGGTTTGTGTTACAAATCATATTGTAAATAAAAATGTAATATCAGTTATAATGAAAGGGAATAATTAGTAAGGTAAACAAATTAAAAGTATTATATGGGAAAAGGAAATAAAAATATATCTACACCCATTTTTATTGACTACTAACCAATAACCCAGCATTGCCCGGGTATTTATTTATAGGGGGAAAATGTCCAGACCAAATGTAATTTCTAATGTTGGATTTTCCCCCTTACCAGAAGAAACCCCCTTGTGGAGTACTGTGAACCCGTTACCTTGGCAACTCCACTGTGCTGCACAGTAGAAGCCATTTTATGGAAGTACAATAAAAGCCATTTAAAGCACAACAGGCTGTGTCTTAACAAAACACAAACCCCAAGGTGCTTTACGGGTGTCCTACCCTCCACAATATTTTTCTCCAGAGGGTAGGTCATCTGTGTACCAAGTTTGTTTAAAATTCCAGAGTTATGCTGGAACATACATACCAGTGGTGGGTTTTAAAATTTTTTAGAACCTCTTCTGTAGGTGTGGCCTGCTTTGTGGGAGTGGCTTGCCAGCCATGTGACTGAGCGGGAGTGGCTTGGCAGTCAGGTGACTGGGTGGGCATGGCCAACTCATAAAATGTGGCGAAATTCACTTAACAACACTCTTGCTTAGCAACCAAAATGTTGGCTCAGAAACTCTGGCATTTGAAGCATGCAAATCTTAAAGCTGTCAAGTTGCAAGATCCTTGCACCCCTAACCCTTTAGAAAAAAAAACCCCAGGGGTTCAAACTTGACAGCTTTAAGACTTTAAGGTTTAGATAGGACTCTTAGAGGTGGGCGGGGCTATTGGTGAGCCAGCCAATAAGTGAGCGGCAGGCGGGGCAAGCGTGGTGCAGACAGGCAGGGGGAGGGATCTGGAACCGGTTCTAAATGGCATGGTACCTCTTCTATAGAACTGGCAGGAACCCACCCTTGATATACACACAGACACACAGACACACAAACTCACACACACACATCTCATATGTGTGTGTGTGTGTGTGTGTGTGTCTGTCTGTCTGTCTGTCTGTGTGAGCAAATCAAGTTGCTATCAACTCTTATTAAACACATAGATACATTTTTCCATGATGTCTGCCCTTAATCTGGTCTCTCAATTTTTTCAATGGAATATTTGCTGCTACTATAATTGAGTGTGCATCCTCTGCTGGTGGTCATCATCTTCTTATCTTTCCTTCCATCTTTTCCAGAATTAGACCAATTTCCAGAGAACTGGATCTTTATTCTTGCTGCCAACTTTACCTGTTAGGCCCTAAGTACCTAGCAGCTTTCTCTCATCTAAGTATGTGTGACAGATACAATACATGCATTCTATGCTTCACTTCCAGTGATTTTTGCTAAAAATTCAAAAAATGAAAGACTATTGATACTGTCATCTCCTGGATATGATTAATAGAAATGTGTGGTTAGAAGATTCAGCACCTCTTTCCCCTCTTTTGGGAGATAAGTCAAGTTCATGGGAGACAAATATAATGCAATTTATAAGAGAAAGGGATAGAAAGAAAAAAAAAGATTGAAAATAATATAAGACCTCCTTTTTCATTTTAAAATTTAAAATGGAAAGAAGAAAATAAATTGCTAATTTACCAACACAACTGGTAAAAATATTTTTAAAAAATTAAAAATTCCCAAAGGAAATAAAATACTTGGGACAACCACAGGGTGGAGTTGGTCTGCTACAAATAAAGCTTTTTCTGCCAGAACCTTCAGGATGAAGACAGTTGAGGTGACAAGATTTACAGTGAAACCTGTAGCTTCATCCACATAACCTGAAATGTGTCTCAGGTTTCAAAAGACGAAGACACAAAAATCATGAAACTTTACCTCAACACAGAAAATAGAAACAAAAAACTGTCTGAAAATTACTGGCTAGATATTTTATTTATTTTCTCTGCCTCACTTACATGATATTCCTTCTGTGTCCTAGAACAGCCTATTATATCAGAAGATGGATAATCCTACTTTAGCCCAACCTTGATCCACATATATTTTCAAGTTCACTTGTTTTATGGAAGGGAGAAAGAAAGAAAGAGAGAAAAAAAGAGAAATAGATATAGTAGTTAAGGCAGGGGGGGTCAAACTCAAGGCCCGGGGGCTGGATCCGGCCCATGATGTGCTTAAAATTGGCCCTTGGGGCCACCCTGGAAACAGCAAAGGACCGGCACGTGGTGCCTCTGCCAATGAAAATGGAGCTTGGGAGGGCCACTGTTTTTTTGCATGCTGAACTGGCAGTAATGCCGGTAGCAACCCACCTCTGAGTTAAATGTAATAAATCCATTCCCAGATCTTCTTCAATCCACTTAAAACGACTAATTGATCACTTATCCACTCAGCCAGTTTTCTGTTGTTATATAAGAATGCAGGCTTGAGTTTCAGGGAGGCATATGGAGTTGACTCTGTTATTTCTAAGTCTGTGTCTGTATTTCTTCCCAGTAAAACTACTGCTTTAAAATTACAATCCTTCTGTTAGTTTTATTTATTTGCAGTCACTTGCCTCAGAATATTTTCCACAGTTGGGTCAGTGAGTGACTGCAGGAGGCTCATCTTCACATCTCTTGCCTTGCCTGCAGCCTGCATGGTGCTTTGGGGTCACCTGTCTTTCACTCCGTGCCTTCTACTCTGCGCAGCCCCAGAGTGCACTGACCAAAGGACCGGCAGTTTGCAGCTTCAGCCAGATACCATTGGTCCCCAAGGACTTGCCTGGTTTTTGTGTGTGTGCCTGAGGACAGGGTGCCCAACCGGGCTGATCACCCTGAAATCACATTTCTCTGAAAATAAGCCCTAGTGATTATTTTGGGGCCCAAAAGAAAATAAGACCAGGTCAAAAATAAGAAATTTAATTTTGATAAGAAATTTTTGGCCTGGTCTTCTTTTCTGGGGAACAGTAGATATAGATATATGGATGACATAGATGATATATAGATGTAAATATAGAGACAGAGGTGTAGATTTATATAGATGTATAGATATTAATCTTATTTTCAGTATTTTGATTTGTGGGGATAATTAATCCTGTGAAACTTTGAATAAGATGTTTTAAGAAACCATAGAAATCTTACTGTTGTGTATCTTTATTGTGCACAAAAGTTGTTCCTTGGAAATCTTTCAGAAGGGGCACCTCTACAGATATTCCACAACTTACAACCTTTGTTTAATTACTGTTCGATGTAATGTGACTGTTCGAATGGAAACATGTGACTTATGACTGGTCCTCATGCTTACAACTATGGCAGCATTGCCATGGTCATGTGGTCAAAATTTGAGGACTTGGCAATCAATATGTATTTACACCATTTCAGTTCCTAGCGATCACCATTTGTGATCTTCCTAGCCAGCTTCTGACAAGCAAACTCAATGGAGAGAAGCTGGATTTCCTTAACAATTGTGTGGTTCACTTAACAACCATGATTAAAAAATGTTGTAAAAGGTCATGTGACTCAGTTAACAATGATGATGGACTACCTGTATCATACGTTAATAAGTATATCACTGGAAATGGAATAAATGGCAAAGTTCCTATTTAGAGAGGCAAGGATTTTGAAATAATATTCAGGGGTGGGTTTCAAAAATTTTAGCAAGGGGTTCTCTGCCTGGTTGCTAGGTGGGCATGGCCATGGTGGGTGTGGCCTCCTGCACCACAGTGGGTGGGGGCGTTTTTGCTTTCCCCGGGCTCCGGAGGCTTTGCTAAAGCTTCCAGAAGGCTTCAGAAGCCCTCTGGAGGCCAGAAATGGGCTTGTTTCCAGCCTTCCTGAACTTCCTGTAGGCCCATTTTTTGCTCTTCCTGAGCCTCCGCACATGCCCTGCACTTACCTGCATCCAAAACAGGCCATGTGACGGCTCCTGGGAAGGGAGAGGTGGGCAGGACCAGCCAGGAATGGGATTTGGGCGTTCTTTTAATTGCTTAGAACAGTGATGGCGAACCTATGACACGCGTGTCAGTGCTGACACGTGTAGCCATTTGGGGTGACACGCACAGGATTTCATGCGATTCATCCTCAGCTCCTGCACGGCCGCCGAGGATGAAAGAATCTGTGCTGGAGGAACGGGGGGGGCGGGACGTGTGATCTCCCCCGCCCACACTCACTTACTGTATCGCCGCCGCCCCTTTCTAAGCGCAGGGGCTGCTGGTAAGGCATGCGTGCCATGCGCACACACGTCATCAGCGCGGCGAGGGAGGACCCGCAGGAGAGGAGCGCGGGAACAGTGCGCGCCTCTCTCCAGTCAGGCCGGCACAGAGAGTCTACTCCTGGGACTGTCGGTTACAACTGCACCACACTTATCTCAGTTCACAGCAGGGCTGTGGAGTCTGCTGCTTCCAGCTCCACGTCCTCATCAACATGCCGCTCCGGCCCGCCCCCGCTATGAATATTCATATTCTTCACCCTCGCGTCACTAGGAATATTCATAGCAGGGGCGGGCTGGAGCGGCATGTTGATGAGGATGTGGAGCTGGAAGCAGCCGACTCCACAGCCCTGGTTCACGGCACCCCAAACAAGTTCAATAATATCAAGGGCAACATACGAAATCGACTGATGAACAAAGAAGTTACTAAGCAGGTATGTTAAATAATTTGTTTTTGGTTTATTAAATACAATTATATATTGCAATTATACATTTTTGTAGTTTAAACTATAAATTGCGCAAAATTATGTTTTTGTCGAAGTGACACACAACGCGAGTTATGCTCGATTTTTTGCCGATTTTTTGACACACCACGCCAAAAAGGTTGCCCATCACTGGCTTAGAATCTTAGCTAGATGTTCTCCTGAACCCCTGCAAACTCCCAACAGCCCACCCCTGATAACATTTAATAGTCTTTCAGTGTAGTTCCGTCTTATATTGGGCTACAAAAAGATAAAATCCACAATTTGTCAAATTGTGATAAATGACATGGATCACCAACTAGGGATTAACAGAAGGATACATAATAGCTGTGGTGGTCGGCAAAAATCTAATATTTCTTGTTTTTCCCAAGTTGTGGAATGATCTTTCCAGGCATGCCATAGTGCATTGCTTCTCTCCCTTGACATCTTTAATATGGGTGGACTTTAACTCCCAGAATTCCCCAGACAATAAATCATACTGCCACAGTGTGTTACCAGCCACCCTCTTATGGGACAAATACTCAAAGATCTCCTTATTTGAATGGATTTGTCCTTGTGGCTCAAAGGATACTGAAACATTTTACCCGTTTACTGTCACACTGAAATTTCTACATGAACATAAGGAATTCTTATGTTGTTTTAATTTTTAGGGGGGGAAAAACCCATAACCATTGATCATAATAAAGACAAGTATATAAATGAGGCAAGGAAATTCATTTTGAGAAGTTTTGTTAAAATGCCCCAAGTAATAAAGATGCTTCTTTGAAGAAATAACTCAAAGAGAGGGAAACTGATTGTCTGCAGAATTACTGCATTTTTTAAAGTAAGCAACAGAGCAGCTGACTAAAATCTCACAGTTTGAATATATGTATGTATGTATGTATATGTATATGTATATGTATATTTATATGTATATGAATGTATGTATGTATGTATGTATGTATGTATGTATGTATGTATGTATGTATGTATGTATAAATACAGCATATTAGTCTATTTTGCATTTTGAAATTAAGTATCACTGCAACTGCCACTGAGGGGGAAAGAAAAATAAATCCAAATAATTATTCCATAATAAGTAGATCACACACGTATTCCTAGAAAATAGTTCCTTGCTCTGATTCCCAAAAAAACAAGAGTTGAGATATGAACAAAATGGATAAACCCATTCATTTGTTTTAGATCAATACGTTAAACAAAACCTGATGATGCACATTGGGTAGCATTCTTGGAAGTAAGTTATGCTATTTTCAATGGACATACTCCAAGGAAATGTCCAGGAGTCTGCTGCTTAAGAGGCTTTCTTTCTTTCTTTCTTTCTTTCTTTCTTTCTTTCTTTCTTTCTTTCTTTCTTTCTTTCTTTCTTCTTTCTTTCTCCTATGTTTATTATTATTTTTTGAAATAACTCAAGGTGGGAAACATATCTTTCCTCCTCCTATTTTCCCCATAACAACAACAAGATGAGTTGGCCTAGGAGAGAGTGAATAGCCTAAGGTTACCCAGCTGGCTTTCATTTAATGTGTTTTTAGACTTTATGCTAAATAAATTTTCATGTTTGTGGGACCATACAAATTTCAATTAATAGTGAGCAGTGGATGAAATGTGGCTCAAATTCTCCATCTTTCTCTCTGTTTTTCGCCCTTTTCCTTTCTTGCATTGCTTTGTCTTTACTTTTCTTTACCATTTTAGTCTCTTTACAAAACCTAGTGATTAAGAAGCTGGGAAACTGAATTCTGCCTCCCTTACACATTGGACATACCTGGGTAACTTGGGCTAGGCTCTGGCAGCCCTAGGAGGAATCTGATAGCAAGCCATGCTGCAAAGAAAATGCCAAGAATTCGTCCTAGTCATCCTTCAGAATCAGAGTTGACTAGATGGTTCATACTGCAACAATGAAGAACAGTTCCATTTTTGGAGCAAAATAAGCCCTCTTGTGATCAAATGATGTCATTTCTAGAAGCTAGCTACTGTGTGAAATTTTGAGATACTGCCGTTGTTTTCTGGAATGGGGATTTGCATTTTCAAGGCTGCAAATGGAGATGGAAGATGCTCAGATCTGTAGCAAGTTAAAATGGAGACCAATACATTGATCATGGTGTGGAGACAGAGCAAAAAGAAGAAAGGGCACATCTTTCTCCTTTTACTTTTGCCCTGGCATTATTTCTTTCTCTTATGGCAGCAAGGAAAAGAATGACAACCTCTCAATGATGGGATCCTCCTGGTTTAACAACCAGTTTGGTGATCGCGTAATTTGTGCGCTGCATGCATGTACAAAGTTTGAAGAAATCTTCACTTCTGGGTTTCTTTGGATGAGTAACACAGCTGATTCATGCAACAATCTGCCCTGCCGTGTGAATCAGCTGAGAAGATAAAGGTAAGGAAAATAGCATGGGTGTGCAGGTGGGCCCATTTGATTGTCAAGGTGAATCAGTTTGCTCCCAGCTGATCATCAGAGTTACCAATTCACCCGAACCGGTCGAATCCCACCCCTGCAGCCTATCCTTCTATTTAAAAAGATGCATCCTTTTACCTTTGGCCAGCTCTGCTTAGTTCTCAAATTCTTGTTTTATGGATAGTCTTCTTTCTCACTCAGCCAGTAGGAAAAGATCACAAAATCTCCAGCTTTTAAAATGGGTTGAGGAAATGTATAAAATAAGAGACTGATAATCCAGATATGGTCAAGATTCCTTTTTCTTGTTTCTTGTTTCATCTCTGGCTAACTATATCCCCAGTTTGCCATTTGTTTCTCTTTCTTTCTTTCTTTCTTTCTTTCTTTCTTTCTTTCTTTCTTTCTTTCTTTCTTTTTCTCTCTCTCTTTCTTCTTTCTTTCTTTCTTTCTTTCTTTCTTTCTTTCTTTCTTTCTTTCTTTCTTTCTTTCTTTCTTTCTTTCTTTCTTTCTTTATCTTCTTGGCCCTACTGTCTCATCTGCTTTTATCCCCATTGCTGTCTCAAACTCTTTCTTGTTATTAACTGCTTGTAAAGATTATCCATTTATAACTTTGCCTCAACTGCTTTCCTTGGGAAAGCATTGTATCCAACAGGTTTTGCCAGCTACTGGACAGCAAGCTGTCATCTTTGCTACATAAAGGATTGAGACAAATGGCATCTAACTTGCAAAAGGTTCATAGATATCCCTTTTTCTGACTTCCTCACTTCTCCTTTTTGTCCTGTCCTCTCAAGCTGTGAAGATATTCAGTGACTTTTAATGGAGGAATCACTTCCTAAATGACCAAATATAAAGTAGCTTGTAGTAGTGGGTGTTGGATAAGTGGGTGTAACTTAGAAGAGTTCCAATAGCTCTGTTGCACAGGAGGTGGAGATATTAGGATGCATTGAAGATTATGAAATGAAAGCCACAGCATGGCTAACAAGCTATTTAATAACAAAAAATTTTGAGTAAAAACCATGAAGTCTGTTAGGAATATAATCTAACGGTTGGATTGGCAATATATACATCATGTAACAATGTTGTACCTGTTTCTTTAAAGCATACTGTAAAATGCGATTGGTTGCTGTTTTCCCCAATCAGCCATAAGAGGGAGCCAGAACGACTGTTAGCTTTCTGTTTCGTTAGATGCTGGGCTGATCTGATCTGAGTATTTTGGAAGCTGGCTGTTAGAAAGTGTCGTGAGCTATTGTAAGTTTTGAAACTGATAGCAAACTTTGTGTACCGGACTGATTATATGATACTGGACTATGTTATTTGGATTATCCCTTAACTGAAAGACATTGATGTCTTATCCGTGTATGACTTGGACTGTTTGATGGATTCTGATACCTCTATTTCCATGAAAGTAAAATCCTATTTAAACTGCAGTGTCTCTGTATGCTGGTTTGTGTGTTCTCCAATACAACTCTAACAATGCTTCTCTGAATGTACTCGCTCTCCCAATGGGGAGCTTACCTAACAAAGTCAATTTCCTACAGTGCAGAACTGAATCAGAAAAGAAGCTGACGAGGCACATCTTAATAGAGAAAAAAATAAAGAAAATAAAGAAAAATGTATTACAGAATGCTAGCAAGCAGATCCTAGCTTATTAATGACCCATCATTTCCAACCACAAAGGAACTGTTGAAACATACAAACCCAAGGCTCATACCTTGATCCCATTTTGTTTTGTGTAATATACACATTAATGACAGGATCGTATTACTGCATTCACTAAAAAAAAGTGCCTTGCAATTGTTGGATTTAAAACTGGAACAAAGAATGCTGGGTCATAGAATCCCTCCATTGTGAAAGATTCAAGTTGATCTGTTTGGTCCCTTCTGATTTCTGCCAAGGGGGAAAGAAACTCATTTGAAACATACACCTTTAAGGTCAAAAGACAGAGCAGAGCTGATAGGCTCTCAATGGAATAGCATTATTCCATTATAACCAAAATAAAGCAGAAAAGTCAGTCTTTCATCAAGGGAAAAGCAAACTTGTAATTTTTTTTCATGGTTATCCCAAAAGAAAAGACAAAGCTATTTTTCCTCCCACTTCTTAATTTCCATCACTGGCTTTAGTTTTTTTTTTTTGTTTTTTTTTACCCATGGCCCTGAAACATAAAGTAAATGTTCCCTTTGGCATTCTTAAATTCTAATCTCCTTGGCCCTTTTCATCACCCTTTTTGTATCCTGGACTTTTCAGCTCCTTAGCCACTTGACGCATTCATTTCTGGTCACCTACCAGTGTCTGACCTGTCACCAGCTTAAAAAGATCAGACAAGCTTTCCCACATGGCACTTTATTCAATTTAATCAAAAGCATTTTAAAAAGTTGAAATCCAGATAGGAGAAATGGCAATTACATTAATCCGAACCATTTGTTTTCCCAATCTGAAATAAACAAATGTTGGTCCTTCCTCTATTACACATATGAGTAAATCTTCATAATGCTAATATATTCAATGTGGACAGGCGGTCATTCTTTGCTTACTGCACAAATGAATTCTTTATATGAGAACCAGGACAATCTTCTGTAAAATAAACAGCACTTCAACTTCTGGAGATTTTTCTGTCTGGTCAGGAAAAGGTCTGGAGATAAAAAGAATACTTTGTAGGAACTGTCTCTCATAATAATCATACAGATGACAGCTTAAGAGTGGTTTGAAAAAGAACAGATATTTATCTTATTTGGATAGATATAGGAGAGATAGATATAGCAACCTTTTCCCTTTTACTTTTTATTCAGAATATATAGTAATTTCCTGTTGCCCTTTAATCCAAAAATATACCAGAAGGGAAGGAACTACACACCACAAATCCCAGCTGCTTCTGAAAGTGTTGGAATAATGTGCATGGTATAAAATAATGTGTTTGAACATGAATCTCAATATTGTTATTTTATTTTATAAAAAATCCCATTGGATTTGGTACAGTTTTAAGTGTATGCAGTTCAGGAATGAAAAACTGAGCCAAGCTTCATGTAAGTTTAAACCAGAGATAAGTAACCTGTGGCATGAAATCAGCAATGGTCTCCCAGCCATAATTCTACAATGCCCAAAGAATCCATGCCAGATGCCACTTAGATTCAGTGTGAAAACCTATTTTTTTCTCTTCTACTAATAATGAAAGTAGACACATTAAGTTTTACATTTTATGTATATATTTCACAGTGAACCTTCTTTGAACTCATCACTTCCAACCTATAAAATGAATTAAAACTGAAATTGACCCATTCCTTCTCTAAAGAAACATTCTGTAATTACATCCAATGGAACCCTTTCAAACCATATAAGGGTTATATCTGTATATCTTATATCTGTACTGATGAAGTTACCTAGTTTGATAATGAAATACCAGAAAGCATCAAGAAGCCCACAGTTCAACCCTGAGCTGCAAATATATATAATATAAAATAAGAGGTAGAATGTAGGTCACCCTCATGAGCTCATTTGTTGACTTTGGGACAATGAATGTCTATTTAGCTCAACCTACCTCACAGAGCTGTTGTTGAAGGGAAAACTAAGATCTAGTATCACCTTGGGCATGAAAAGTGAGTGGATGACTTTGGGCCAGTCACATTATCTTAGCCCAGCCCACTTCACAGGGTAGTTGTTGTGGAAAAAATAGAGAAGGATGGAGTATTAGGTATGATCACCACCTTCAGTTATTTATAAACATAGTAAAGGTGTAAGTGAGTGAGTGAATAAATAAATAAATAAATGAATAAATAAATAAATAAATAAATAAATAAATGGGAGAATTGTATTTATATATGTATGTATATTCTATCTCTCACACACACATACACACACAATGTGTATGTATGTACACACACACACACACACACACACACACACACACACACACACACACACTACAATATATGAATTCTAGTTTGTTTCAGTTTGAATCAATCCCGAAGCAGGGAAAATACATTTCAGTGTTCCCTCAATTGCCTTGAAACTGGTAGTGCATATTTGACAGCCCACTGCATATACTGTAGTCCTTTGGGAAATATCTTCATAGCCCTTTAAGCTTTAATTTTTAATATTCTTTATTAAATGTTCATTTTGCATTTAATGTTCTTTAACATTTTGCATATTTTTCTTCGTTAAATGAAATATATATATATATTGCTTTATCTCCCCCATCCTAACTTCAACTAGTTTTTGAAAACTAACTTTGTCAGTCTCTTAAAAAAAACAAAACAGATGGGGTTGTGAACTCAAAACTTTGAAAATTTCTTCCTTGAATATGCATCTTTGTAGATTCTAGAGTGGTTTGCTGTCTCTTTTAATGAAAGTTGATAGAATTTTTTTTCCCCACAGCTCATGGCATATGTTTTTTTTTCTGTAATGGCTGTAGAGACTGGAAACAGTAGCCTATATATTAGGAAGCAAAGAGATTATCAAAGACTAGTATAAGTCATTCAGTCCCAAGACAAAAGTAGCCATCCATACAAAGGTTTGTCCATAGGAAGAGCAGAGGGACTTAGTCTTGCAAAGATTGCTAGCTATGCACTGGCTGTCTTTGATTATGGACAGGAAACTGTATTTTATCTGGGAGCCAAATCCAGTCCAGTACTTTCCCAGTGGGCTTAGATAAAAATTAAAAGCAGTACACCAGAGTGTACCTTCACCCATCCAGGAAGACATGAACCAGAGGAGAAGGGGGGAATGAGGGCAAAACTAGCCAGATGTCCTAACTAGACATTGTTCATTAGTCAGAAACCTTTAAAAAAATCCACACCAAAGGGGTCCAGTTTATAGAAAATAAAAATGTACAGTATATAGTTATGAGGCTTTGAAAACAATAATATGTTCTGATTGCTACAACTAACTGAGTATTTTAAACAGAAAAGCTGACAATGCAACCACTAATAGACTAGAAGCCAGGTCATAAGTCTTGGGCTTCATATACTTATCTGGACAAGGCTGACTGGTTGAAGTCTCACACTCTGCTCGAAGGGGATCAGATATGAAAAAAGCAAGGATTAGCCAAGGATCATATCGTCGCCAGATTGGGATGTTAATTAATCATAGACATAGATTGGGACACTGCCTGTTGATCCCATGTGTCTTCTTAAAAAAGCACCAAAGGATGAAGTGTAGTCAAGCAAATGATATCCCAACCTAGAAGAGTTAGATTATATGTCCAGATCTAAACTGTGATTCATATCTCTGCCTCATCTACAAGGGCCACAATGAAAAATATTGAGGGGTTTAATTGTATTTTTGACTCTTATTTCCAGGTGAATGTATAGAACATACAGTATAACTAAAACAGGATTGTTGGTTGTGTAGTTCTCAGGTTCAGGAGCTAACTGTCCTTAGCAAATGATCAGAGAGAATGACTTATAAATACAAGAACTTTGGGGGGGAGGAGAATAAAATGTTTGGGTGGATCTTGAGCTAATATATATTAGAGTCCACTTGGCTCAAATTGCAGTTAAACTGAGAACATGAAATGTGTAGATCTTTGCTATAACTCATACACATTTTTGTGATATTTATATTTTTTAAAATATATATTTAAATGCATCTTTGTATTTTATCTTTATATCTAAACTATGCCAGTGTGCAAGGAGAAAGGAAGCATGGGGGATTAAAGCATAAAAATATGGGATTCTTACATCAATACATTCTATAGAATACAAAAAAAAAGTTTTCAAGATTTACAAATTTCTGATGCTACGGCAATTGTGAAAAGCAGAGATGTCCCTCACCCCTTTTATATAAACAGAATTGGGATTATTTTCTTTTCCCAGACATGAATAGAATGTGCATTGTATATGCAGTTATCCTTTCTCAAATGAATGCTGTGTGTGTGTGTGTGTGTGTGTGTGTGTTTGCATGTGTGTAGCTCTTATCTGTATCTGAGAGCAAGCATATTCTTAAATGTTTTGTTCTCCTATGTGCCTTATCTTAAAACAGAAGGAAAGACATTGAAAATGAATTAAATGAGTTTAAAATTTTAAAAAAATGTATTGATAGGTGTTTTGTGTGTGTGTGTGTGTGTGTGTGTGTTTAAACTGACTTTCCCCAGATTTTGTGAATGGTTTCCTTAATTGCATTTTTGGATAATAGAAGGGCATTCTATTGATAGAAAACTTTGCGGAAAAAGGGACAAAATCAAATAATAAATACAGCTAAAAGAATAGAATATGCAGTCTTTTTGAGAACAAAGTTTTACATGATTTGAGCCTAGAAAACCAGTAAATTAATAAAGGAGAATATTTGCAGCTCAGGGCTGACGTGAGGGGTCCTTGATGCTCTCTGAGCTTGCTTGTTTCCTTGCAGACCTTTCATTACCCAAACTATTTAACATTATCAGTGCTAGCAAGCAATGATGTTATGTAATTTGGGTAATGAAACATCCACAAGAAAACAAGCAAGCTCAGAGAACACCAAGGACCACTCAAATTCCCTTTCAGCTGATATACTTTGATTTTTTAAAGGCAGTAAATCCTTCTAAATTCTAAGCACTAGTGACCATTTCATATCATGATTTGCTATTGACATCCAACAATTTACTCAATGTTGTGACGACATTGTGTGGTTGATTATTTCACATTCCCTGGTGCCACTACTGCAGATGCCAAATTAATTCCCGATGCATCTCTTTTGGTGGTTTTCCCAATCCATCACTTTAACTTAATACAGGATAAGCAACATTTTAATAAGATAAAGACATGTAAAGGCACTAGAAAAGTATTGTGAGCAATATTTTTAGCCACTTGCAGTCAAGCAAACCTGTCAACATGTCACACTATGATTCTTTGCAAGGTTTGTAATAAAAGCATATATTTACAGTTTTCAGTTGAAAAAGTTTAATCTTGCATCTTTGATAGATAAATGATATAGACACTGGCAAAATAACTTTGCTACATGGCAAAATAACATGCAGAGAAAAAAAGAAAACCATAATTATGGTGTGATGTTTTACAATTATTTACAACAACAAACCTGTGTCTTTTTAATGTTCATTTTGCTTGTCAATATTAACCTGAGTGAAAATAATTCATTGGAAGAAGTAGCATGAATACGACTAGGAATGATAGCATTTTTCTTTCCTGTTCATAGTAAAAGACTAGCATTCTACAGTAAGACGTTTTCATTAGTGTTATTTGAAATTGTAATAAGGTGCACCTTGCAATACATTGGGCATTTCTTCATACTCTAAAACACCAGTTCAGTGAATGCATGTTTCACTCAGGTCTTCTTGAAAGGCATGAAAGCTTTTTACATATTTATGTACAATCTGACAGGCATTGTATCAAATAATGATTTGGTAGATATGATTTGATTTGATTTGGTGAATAAATAATCACAGAATGAGTTTTTTTCTGCATCTCCAATCTTTATAAAATTCTTTAATAGTTAAGTCATATAAATCAGAATGAATGTCCATCATGTCCATTACATGTAGTATCTGAAACACATGGATACTGTCCATGAGGCCTCACTATTTATTATTTATTTTGTTCATTAAACAAATGTATATAGCCACCCAACTCACACAGGGTGACTCTAGGAGACCTACAAAACTTAAAATCTACAATACAGAAACCCATAACATACATACACACACCCAAAAAAGACAATAAAATGAGCTCCTTGGTAAGCTCCATGTCAATCTGAAGTCTCCAAATCAATTGACAAGTAACCATGACTTCATAGCCTTCTTGAAAATGATCAAGATTGGGTAGTAATAATAGTTATAGTCAAATAAATGATTAACAATGATAATAATTGAATACATGTATAATAGATTGATAATATGAGATTTTATATAATTTGTAAGTGGACCATGGAGAGGATGAACAAAAGTTATGTAACCAAAGATAAACAATCTTATAAAATATGGAATTTATTTTATCAATGGCTAGGCAAAAAAATATGGAAGTGAAATATGCTAGAGAATTTTATAAAGCTGTATTACTACTGGATGGATTTAGGATGATGTAAATCTATATAAATTTATTCAAAATTTAGACTATCTTACATAAAATGAAGTAATAATAGTTCTAGTCAAATAAATGTTTAACAATGATAATAATTGTATACATATATATTAGATTGATAAAATGAGATTCTATATAAATTGTAAGTGAAGACTATGTTGCACAAAAGTTTTGTAACCAATTGACACACTGTACGAAATTGGAAGATGGTATGATGTTTTATGTTTGTCTGTGTTTGTTTGTTTGTTTAAAAATTTATATATGTTTTTTTATTTGTGCTGATAAATAAATAAAGGGAGACTAGTATAGATCTATTTAGCTCTCATCAGCTAGCCATACCCTTACTGGGATTTGAACCTGGGCTATATTACATACTAGGCAGACCTCTTAGCCATTAGGCCACAGGCTCTTATCCATTATCAGTGAAGCCAGGGTGAAAGGTATCTATTAGATTTTTAGAAACCCTGGTAAACCCAATTATGGGAGGAAGCTAACTGCTTCCATCAACTGTCAATCAGCTTTGTGATTTTCTGAGGTTTTCGCGGGTGTTAGTATGTAGGTCTCTAGTTATTCAGGTTTTCTCTTGCGTAAAATTGGAGATGTCTTGGCGACGTTTCGACGAAGTCTCATTCGTCATCTTCAGGCTCGGTGCTTCCAGGAGCAATGTGAGATCTCAGCTGTTTCTTCCTTTTAACTGCCAGTGGGGGTTTGAACTGATTGGGTGGGAGCTTGGCTGTGTCCTGATTGGGTGGAGGTGTGTCCTGATTGGTTGGGGGTTTGTGTTTCATGTAAGGATAGGAGAGGTTTAAAGAGGCTAATTGTGCATTTGCAGTCTGGCTTCTGGTCCTTGGTCGTGCCTCCTCATCAGTGTGGGTTTTTGTCTGCTTTCTTTGTGGATGTTTGGTGGTGATATCCTGTGTGGCTCTTGTGAGTGTGGGCCTGGTGTCATTCATCATGTTAGCAGCTCGTTTATCAATAAAGGCAGGCTTCCAAATGGCTGGCAGGCGGGAGGTATCGTCCCGCCTGTTCATGCTATGTGGGCATTTTTCTATCTCAATGGCTTCTCTTATTATTAACGCTCACAAGAGCCACACAGGATATCACCACCAAACATCCACAAAGAAAGCAGACAAAAACCCACACTTATGAGGAGGCACGACCAAGGACCAGAAGCCAGACTGCAAATGCACAATTAACCTCTTTAAACTCCTCCTATCCTTACATGAAACACAAACCCCCAACCAATCAGGACACACCTCCACCCAATCAGGACATAGCCAACTCCCACCCAATCAGTTCAAACCCCCACTGGCAGTTAAAAGGAAGAAACAGCCGAGATCTCACATTGCTTCTGAAAGCACCAAGCCTGAAGATGACGAATGAGACTTAGTTGAAACGTCGCCAAGACATCTCCAATTTTACGCGGGACAAAACCCGAATAACTAGAGAGAGACAGACACACACACACACACACACACACACACACACACACACACACACATATATATCCTTTGTTACATTTGTGTTGCATTTGTGCTGATAAATAAATAAAGGGAGACTAGTATAGATCTATTGAAACATTAAAAAACAATGGCTTTCTGTCTGGATGGTCTCCTGGGGTGAACCGATAGACAGAGAAAGGAAGCAGTATGCTTCCTCCCATATTTGGGCATACCAGGGGTTGTGACACAATACATACCTATTTCCCTGGCTTAGCTGATAAAGGAGGAGAGCCTTTGGCTTAGTGGCTAACACAACTGCCTAATATGTAATACAGCACAGGTTCAAATCCCAGTAAGGGTATGGCTAGCTGATGAGAGCTAAATAGCTTGAAAGAAGATCTATACTAGTCTCCCTTTATTTATTTATCAGCAGAAATGCAACACATATATATCTATATCTATATATAAGAATATTATCAAGATTGGGGAGGTCTTATTACTGGGAGAGGGGAATATTCCATAGGGTGGGAACCATGGCTTTAAAAAATCATGAGAATCTCATGAAAATTTACCCTGCACAGACACAGCTCTCCAATGCAGACAATAACATGAAGAGCAACTAAAATCTGCCCATACTTTCACTTATGTATAGTAAGATTGTTGCTGAGTTTCAAATATGGCTTTTGACCTGCTTTGAAAATGCAAGGCCAGCTCTACCCTAAGTAAAGAATGTTCGGGAAATATTTAATTACCCTTAGTGGTAGTAAAAGTAAGATCATAAAAATGAAATAAATAAACGATTACAAAATAGTTACCGACTATGATATTAAAATCTTCTGCTTTGCTTCTTGCCCCAAAACAATTTGGCTATTTTAGGGTTCTATAACTGGTGACACCCAATTAATCTTAGCTAGTCTTGGAACTAGTTACTAGTTGGATAGGAGTTATCCTAGGACTGTAAGGTAGACTGAGGCAAATAACAACAATAACAACAACAACAACTTCCCAAATCCCTTCAATATTACTGGAAGGAAACTATGTGGATATGTTTCTGAAGTTCTTAGAAACAGAAGCTGATCCTCGGAAAACTTTCGCTGCTTTGTTTTTTTGCCATTGTTTTGGGTAAATCAGAACAGTGAAGTTATTTCGCTTTATAAATAGTTTTCATGATGGTTCATAAAAGAAAATGTGTATAGGAATTCGGGGGGGGGGGGAGAGATTTGAACAATAAGATTAAATAAGACATACATTATACTCAGCTTTCACAATTTATCTCCAATTGATTTGAAACCCTGCACACCTCAAAACTCATATCTTGCATTGTTTACCAATGGGACACAACAAATTACTGTACATTTTTAAAAATATTTTTGATAGGTAGATATGATAGGATTATCAACTGATGAGGGTTTTGAATTTAATTTAATTCAGAAAAATATGCTTCAGTTCAGACATCTTCTAAATCTCTACAGATATTCCAGTTGAGTCTGGGGAGTGTGTGTGAATTCTATATACCAGACGTGTGTGTGTGTGTGTGTGTGTGTGTGTGTGTGTGTGTAAAGCAAAATTTCTGATGCTGTGATTGAACAAGAATCCATATGTAGACATGGATACTTACCCCAGCTCTTGTTCAGTGTGTGATAACAGAATACAAGATCTCCATATGTTCCCGGGACAGAACTGTAGATATGAAATAGTCAACAGAAACATTGTACATTTCTTAATAAATTTGTCTGGGTGACCTTCATTTTAATTGCTTACCACCATGGCCTTTTCCAACTTGTTACTGCAACCTTTGAAAATAATTGTGCTTGTGTCAATCACACAAAAAAACTATACACAGGACCCCTCTGCAAGATGATTGTAAGCCCTATGAATCACATAAACCCAAGAAACTGGCTGCTATGCCTTCAGCCACTGCAAACTGTCTGAAGGCTTAGCAGCCAGAGCACTGCTTACAATTAACTTCAAATGCCAAATTTCACATATCAGGCAAATAGATGTACATTACGAAAAGGAGGGCGGAAAAAAAATCTATAATAAAGTTTGTGTGCCTCATCAACAACTGCAGATCCGAGAATGCTGGTGAACAAAAACTCTTCTACTAGCCTTATTTGCAAGGATATAATTTGTGACTCTTGCAGTTTTCTGGATAGAGATGACATATATGAAAAATAATAGGCTGTCAATACTCTCCAGGGTTAGCAGCACAATCCTAACAAAAGAATGTATTTTAGTACAACTGATTTTTTTAGCACAAAGTCTGTAGAGTTTATGCCAACTTTGTACAAGGATTGTCTATGTTTAAGATAAAGGCATTGTGGTTTGTCCTCTATTTTAAATTGATACAATAGAGTAGAATTCTTGATTGGGCAAGTGTGATTGGACACACAAGGAATTTGTCTCCAGTGCATAACCTCTCGGTGTACACACAAGCAACAAGTGATACATCATAATCATAAAATACAACCATCATAATTCATAAGATACAACACTCAGTGGATAGTCATAGGATACTAAATAAGCAATCAACATAAATCGTAATAGGGTACTAATAAAAGCAATCAACATAAATCATGAGATACAAATAACAAAGTTATTCTTACAAGGAGCTTAAGGAAATAGGTAATAGGAAAGATGAGAAGCATAATCATCAATATAGCTCTACTAGGCACATTCTTACATCCCAGGCCAGGGGTTGGCAACCTTAAACACTCAAAGAGCCACAAAGGTCCTAACTGGAAGCCCTCATTCAATTCTGGAGCTGACCAGAAATCCAGTTCTCCCACCATAGAGTCTCCTCCTAACACTGCATCCTTTTTCCTCTACCTGTCCTAACTGAAAGCCCTATCAATTGTGGAGCCGACTGGCGACAGGGAGCTCAGCAGAGGGATGAAAGAGCCACATTCGGCTCCAGAGCTGCAGGTTGGTAACCCCTGTTCCAGGGCATAAGACAGGGTTGTGGGAATTAGTTGCTTAACAGGGTGATAGCATGGGGGAAAATCTGTCTTTGTGTCTGGTTTTAGTGTACAATGTCCTATAGCATTGTCTTGAGGGAAGAAGTTGAAACAGTTTATGTACAGGATTTGAGGATT
Source organism: Thamnophis sirtalis (assembly GCF_051295495.1). Taxonomy (NCBI): domain Eukaryota; kingdom Metazoa; phylum Chordata; class Lepidosauria; order Squamata; family Natricidae; genus Thamnophis; species Thamnophis sirtalis. The sequence continues at coordinate 27,062,222 of NW_028261392.1, forward strand.
CATTAGATATTTTCACAGTTCTTTTTTCTGAAGAAAGAGGAAGAAAACATTTAGATGTTTGATGATATCTGGCTAAATTTTCAAAGGGTTTTAACTAAAAAATAACCACACAATCATCAAGTTACATCTGAAACAAAGGGAACATGTGGACTGTCTGGATCATTGCAATGAAAAGATATGGAGTGAGAACTGTACCAGTTTACTACAGTTTGGTTTTAGGCTTCAGCATACTGTGCTAAGTCTGCACATGTGGTTCAAAAAAGGTGCATTGCTATGCCTGACCATGTACTATGCAAATATGTTTGAATTAATAAGGGAGCCACGTTTCTTTCCAGGGAAGTGATGCCTGGGCATGCAAGTAGAGTCAACTACTAGTTATGAAGTAGATGTACAAACCTGGTAGAAGTTACGGCTTTTTTAGCAATTGAAGAGAAATGCTTTCCCATGTCCCCATTCTTTGCAAAACACTTCTTTCAAAGAATTTGCACAGTTCCACCATGTATATTATTTTTTTTTAAATGAAAACAAACTTCAAAGCAAATACAAAATTATGAAAAACAGAACTGATTTTTTTAAATTTTGATATTTAAGGAGAATTAATTTGGATTTGTGATTACGAGCAATTCGTTTGATTCAAGCTAATGCACCAAGGGAGCATTTTATATTTTTGATATATTCTGGGAAGAGCTAGGAATAGGAGAGGAATGAAGTTTCATTGAAAAATACTTTCCAGCAACCTATATGTTCCTTCCTTCTTTCCTTTCCTTCCTTCTTTTCTTCCTTCCTTCCTCCCTCCCTCCTTCGTTCCTTCTTCTTTTTCTTATAATAATAAAAAAAAACAATAAGCCCACATATGAGTTCTAAAAATCTCCAGATATGTTTGGCTTTTTTCTAGAACACAGCATTGACGTAATTGTGAGTTTGTGAAAGTAATGAAAACTAAAGCTGCTGAAATTGAGCTTTTATGGAGATTAAGCTGTAGTACTATGTCTATATCTTAATCATCAAGCTGAACACTTCTTAAATAGTAAAATGGAATACTTGACACAAGGAGAAAAACTTACAAGCTTACAACTTCTCCAAAAGATGAGAATAAATGCACTTGGCTCAATGTCACCATCAAAACAAACAAATAAATAACCACAATCAAGCAGACTGTTCCTCTAGAGTCTAGACTTTTGCAACAATTCCAATTTCTAACCCCCAAAGAATTTTTTACAAACATGAGTAAGCTACCAAACTCCCCACACCTGAAGCTCTGTCACCTCATCCAAGTGGAAATGATCTCTCATTCAGAAGAAGATAAGGGGATCGTACCCTTTTGAAAGGTACAGCCATGACCTCCAGGATATCAAGTGTGACTTCATGACTTTGGAAAAGAGCATATACAACCGTTAGACTTAAGCCATTTGTGTGCAGGTCTATTTCTACATCTCCCAGTGGACCCCCACCTGCTGCTTTATCACTTGCTCATCACCAAAAGGACTCCTAAAATGAGGTGAAGGTAGTGACAATAATGAAGGTTTAACATGTTATTTGGATTGAAGCGAGAGAGAGTTCTGCAGCTTTGGCCTCATTCTTCCCAATCCCCACCTAAATCCAGTGACAGGACGACAGCTCATTTTTACCAATTCCCATCTGATTCCAGTGGCAGGACAACAGTCAAGATGACTGGAGATGAAACTAAGTGCAGTGGATGATCAGGATGGTTTGGCTTATTAAAAATGGAAGAAAGGCCTAAAAGACAACCAACTCTACAAAGCTCCTCCTAAAAAAAATGTCACAAGGAGGTCAGAAAGAAAAAGGTGAAAAATCAATTAAGGCTCACAAGGGAAGCAAAACCCACCAGGAATGATCTCTTTAAATAGATTAACAACAAAAGGAACACAAAATGAGGCAGTGGGCTCACTGCTTATACCGAATGACAAAATCTTAACAGATGACAAAGATAAAAATGCTACTTGGAATTTGGGCACCACTTTTCCAGAAAGATATTGAGAGTTTAGAAGACAGTTGATAAAAGGAGTTGAGGAAAGGTTGAAGGAACTTGGGATATTAAGTGTGGATAAAAGAAGACTGAGGGGGGAGACAAGAGATCTCTGTGCAAATATTTAAAAGGGGGCCATGGGCAAGATAGTCAGAAATTATTTTCCTTTTCAAAAGTAATAAGACCAGAAATAACATTTCCAACTACTGAGTTTTTGTTTAAAGAAAAAAAAATCATAATTGTACCATGTTTCCCAAAAAATAAGACCCAGTCTTAAGTGTGTGGGGGGGACTGTGTGTGTGTTTGTATATATCCACCAAAAAGGCACCAGGTCTTATTTCTGGGGATGTCTAATTACTAATTCATTTTACAGTAGTGGCACTGATAGCCCTGCTCAGAAGGAGCCCACTGCTGGCCCATTTCTTCTGCAGTGGCTTGCCACCACTCACATACATCATCCCTAGCCTCTGTTTCTACATCGGAGGCCTTCCAGAAAGTTTTCAGAGCTCTCTTTATCTGGAGCTCTTTTATCGGCTGCAGAGGGCTTTCTGGAACGCCTCTGACGGTGAACTGCAGGCTTGGGGTGATGCGCATAAGTGGCAACAAGTGTCCGCAAAAGAATTGGGTCTGCAGGTGTTAGAGTGTTTGAGGCCTAGTAAATAAGGCAGTTCCACCACCCCATCCTCACCCTAGATTAATTTTTTTAATCCGGATGGGTGGGGTCTTAACTAGGGCTTATTTTGGAGGGGGTAAGGCTTATGTTGGGCACACATGTAAAAATCAAGCTAGGACTTATTTTAGGGGTAGGTTGTATTTTTGGGAAAACATGGTATATTCTGAACAGTGGATTTCTGTCTGATTCTGTCTTGCTACAGAAATCATAGATAATTAGTCATTTCACATTTTAAGATATTTGGGGTGCCCGGAAAACACACTTTAAACAAAAACACACGCATAGGTTAGGTTGCGTTTATTTATAGGCCGCCCTTTTCCCTGAGGGGACTCAGGGCGGCTAACAACTTATGGGAGGGGAAGACGTACAATAACATAAAAATACAATATGTAGTTAAGATCAAACAACATTCATTCAACATTCGGGCGGGGGCAAACTATAGTCTTTACCCCCAGGCCTGGCGGGATAGCCAGATCTTGAGGGCTGTGCGGAAGGTCTGATACATGTTTGATTCTTTAGAAGGTGCCAAGATGAGCAATAGCAAATCTTCCAGAGAAGACAATGTGCCCATTCAGCAACCCATCATACCTGGGCAGTAAGTGAATAGTATCATTGCTGTAGGATGAAAGGCACAAAGAGAGCGGCTACAAGTTTATTATTATACTTCTGTTGCAATTTTTTCTCAATTCCAAACAAACATTCATACTTACTTAATCTATTAGGTTTACATCATGTTTCCTTCATGAGCTCAAGGCAGTATATGTAGATTTAACAAATAAAGAAAGATTAAGTATGTTACCCAGTGAGCTTCCACAGCTGAGTGCAGACTACAATCTCTGAATCCCTGCTTCTATTTTACTATCTATACTATTACTTTACTACACTATTTATATCACTGACATAGATCAGTTCTCCTGTGACTTGTTTTTAGCTAATCCCTGGATTGACTTTGCATGATCCATAATTCTAACTGGTCTGCAGGAGTTTTTATACCTGTCTCAGTGGTGGGTTATGACCGGTACTCCCCGGTACAGGAGTACTAGGGCCTGCTTGGAGTACCAGGTACTGTTCCAGTATGGTGCTCCAGAGGGCCCACCCACCCGCCTGTGCTCCTTACTGGTATTTGAGGTTTTCAGGGCTTCCGTGCACATGCACTGAGTGTACAGTGCCTGCATGACGTTCCGCCGAGCAGCTGGAGCATCACGGAGGCATTGTGGAGCATCGCGGGTGGTAAGTACACATGTGCGTGCTGTGCGGGTGTGCACATGCACTGTGCACGTTCATGTTGTGGATGCCCAGCCATGTTGCACCATACCAGTTGCACCGGGATCCAAAACCCACCACTGACCTGCCCCCCATTCCTGAGCAGGGTGAATGTACTCAATATTTCCCTAGCCCAGCCCTAAAGCATTTGCTTTGCAGGAAAAAGAGGTCAACGGCAACACCATCACCAACACCACAACCTCCTTCTCCTCTTCTTCACTCTTTATTCACAAATAACATCCTTTTTTTTTACAAAAAAAGAAAAAAAGAAAATACATTGAAACAGCCCAATTCTTCATATAATTAAGTAGGGTGCAGAATGGATCCTCTGAGTCTCAAGAGCATCTGGGCCAGTCAAGGCACAGGAAGGCACATAAACCCTTCCATGTTCAGAAATACTTATTTATTTTACTTTAAAATACATTGCTATTTTGATTATTGCACATTTTATCTTTGGTACACCCTTTTTTGTAATAATTCTTTGTAGGAATATCTTCCTTTCTTGAGGTTACTGCACTGAAATTGAGTTCATCACAGAGGGAAATACAAAAATATTCCTAAAGCATCAAAATTCATTGGCAATGAATAAGCAGTCTGCAACAACACAATCATAGAAGAATAAAAGCTTAAGCCAATGGAGTGCTCTAAAGTGTTAGCAATTTATTACATTAGAGTGAGCAACACTATAACAACAATACTAAATAGAAAAATTGTCATTCATGGTAAAGCTTTTAAGTAAACATATTTTCAGGGACAGAAAAGAAATGAACAAGAATCAATCAGTCCATTCTACTTTGAATCTCTTTAAGAATGAAGCTCTTTTCAAGCATGCACATAATAATTTTCATTGAGATGGAGAAGGAGGCTCAACTCACTGCTTCCAAATCAAACCTTCTTGCACTGAATTGAAAGTTCTGGGTGGCTTCAGAACTACATTAAACTTTGAATGTATTAATCTGGATTGACACATTATGGCATTCAGAAAAATAAGATTATGTCTCAATATTGCTGGTTTCTTTCTTTTGGTACTGTCCATATTACTATTAGAAGATATGCAGGAATCTCTTATATGGAAGTGCAGATTAAACTCGATTCCTCTACATACAAAGCATGGTTTCTACTTTCTCCATTCATGAGAATGATCAAGGGTGTATAGATTTGCATATTACTTAGTTGATTAATAGAATCAGTCTGGAGTTGTAAAGTTTTGGTACTTTCAGTATATTAAACAACAGGTTTCAAAATAAAAGTTGAACAGTATAAAACTTCTAGAACTGAATTTCCTGGTGAGAATACTAACAAATCTACAGCCACTGATCAGGAAATTATTTAAATAAATAAAAAACAGTTTTAATGTTAGGATGATTATACTATAAGTAGAAATTAGATGAATCCACCATAAATAAATCCAAATTATACTGTAAAATGCAATCATGTAGTATCTCCAAAAACCCCTATGCTATCATTTTAAAATAATCATCATACATTCTCATAATGTAAAAAGGAAGTGTGATTTTAAATAAGACAATTTAAAAGATATATGCACCAGAATAACAGTTTAATATGCATAGTATGCCCTGATTTTTGCTTAATGCAAATATGAACTAAAACAAACTTATTATCTTAAATATAAGTCTTAAATCTAAGTAAGAACAACTCTATAAAACATTACATATGCAGTTGTTCAAGCTATGTAGTGCACTTGTTACAGGTTCTTTAATATTAGCAAGGTAGGGATGCAGTTGCTAAATGGCTAAGACACTGAACTTGTCGATCAGAAAGGTCGGCAGTTTGGCGGTTCGAATCCCTAGCACTGCATAACAGAGTGAGCTCCCGTTACTTGTCCCAACTTCTGCCAAACTAGCAGTTTGGAAGCATGTAAAAATACAAGTAGAAAAATAGGGATGGTAATTTGGTAGGATGGTAACAGCGTTCCATGCACCTTCAGTGTTTAGTCATGCTGGCCACATGACCACGGAGACATTGTTGGACAGCACTGACTCTTCAGCTTTGAAACAGAGATGAGCACCGCCCCCTAGAATCAGGAACGCCTAGCACATATGTGCGAGTGGAACCTTTACCTTTACTAATATTAGCAAAGCATTTCTATAAGTGTTAAAACAGCTTTGAAGGACTTGTATGATTTCTTCAAAAATATTTGAATGTTTGTGTACAAATATAACCACTTCACCAGTAATGCCAGTAGAAGTGTTACCTGTATCTGTGCAGACAATAAGGAGGAGCAGTGAAGCAGTCCCAAAATACTTTGAAAAGTTGCAGTTGCTTAAATGCAGGGGTTCCCATCTGGGGGTGCTCGCACGCCCTGGGGGTGCCAGATGATATTCCAAGGGGGTGCGAAAACTTAGAAGTTTCAAAATTATAGTGCATATGCTTAATTATATGCATATCATTATTTACTTTTGTAAGGGGTGTGAGAATATATTAGAAGTGTTCTAGGGGTGTGGGGTAAAGAAAAGGTTGGGAACCAGGGGTGGGGTTCCGGCAGATGCTACTGCTGGTTCACTCATGTGTGTAGTGGACACACATGTGCAGTGGAATAAAAATTGTGTAGAAGTGAAAAACAAGATGGCTCTGCCTATGGCGCTGCCTGGAGAACTGGTTCGGGGGTGTGGCAGGCCTGGCCACTGCCAGTTGCAGTGACCCAAGCCTCCAAACTACTACCAGTTCAGCCAAAACAGTCCGAACCGGTAGGAACACCTGTTGGGAACTCCTGCTTTAATGCTTCAATGGAGCGTGGTTTAATACTTTAATATTTTAAGAGAGTGTGGTTTGCTGTCACCAGTGAGCTCTCCAAAGGATCGTATTCAAATGTTTTCCACACCTCTAGAAGCTGCCTGTTATGACCAGCGAGTTCTACAGTAGGGCTGGAAAACCTGTGGCCATCAGCCCTTTGAGGTAGACCAGGTCAGAAAAAAATTATGACATGGTTACTGGAACGCTACTTTATAATTGCTAAGATATAACAACAGAATCTTGAAAACTTGCTAGAGTTTCCCTTGCCACCCTCTTATATCATACAAAATCAAAGAGGAATCAGAATCTTCAATCTCTTTCTCACATTTCCTCATTTCCCAGGACCAAAATGTTATTATTGCTTCTTTTGTGTACTAATGGCTTTTGCATGCCTTCACTAGCTTTTTCACTGTTTTCTTCTATATTCTAGTTATAGTTGAACTACAATTCCCAACATCCCACAATATTGCTGTGCTCACTTCTGCTGTTGGCAATGTTTGGTAACCTCTGGAGATGACATGTCAGTTGGAACATGATCCTTTTAGAGACTTTTAGAGAAATTCAAAGAGAGAATCTGTGACCTTCAGCAAAGAAATTGGAAGTTCTTCCATCATAATTTATCACTATAGAAGGGGAGATCGGAAAGCAATCACTGCAATTTAAAGATGATGCATTTAGCCCATTACATCCATTTGACTTACCGGTAACATACAATTAGCTGATGAACAATTAATTCCTGTTAATTTCTTTAAAGTACTTTTAAAATCCAGTGATTTCATCAGCAACTTTTTGTTAAATGTTATAGTCTGGTTTCATGTTTTGCCAGAATATTTATTCAGATGACTGAGATGCGCAGTTACACAAATTGAAAAATAAATAAGTAAATAAAATTGCATGAAAATTAAGTAAAAATAAATAAAAATATGGTTGTTTGTGAAAGACAGTTTTTAGGACATATTTTTAAAAAAAATTGCATTGAATAGTTCATTATTTTCTCTCCCCAGCTCTTGCAGTTAGAAAAACATTCAAAGCCGGTTTGATTCCTATTTCTTTTGAAACAAAAAAAGAGCTGGATATTCTTGCTAATGGAAAACTAGATTTCCTAATACTTGGAAAAAGAAGTGACCCTTTTCTGTGGTTCATCTGACAAGAAATTCTATAGAAACTGAACGTATTTTACAAGCTTCCCCCATCCCACCCCAGGTCAAGTGTTATAAAAACAATTCTAAAGCAATAAACACACTGGGTGCTTTGTCCAGTTAGTGACAATTAACTATAATTTTACCATTTAGTTGCAAAGGAAACATTGTAAGAAAATAATCAGGAATTTTCAAACCCCTGTAAAACATGGCTGTTGTGCATAGAGAGGTCACAACTTTCTGCACTCAGAGGAGTATCTGTTTATGTCAAGTGTCACTGAATACGTAGGCAAGTTTGTAATAAAACTGAACCGCCTCCTGCAATAGTCAAAAAGGTTTGAGCTGAGTAGTCAACATTTGCCCAAGCAAATTGTACATGGGTGGTTACAGCAACTGACAGATCATTAATCCCATTTCTTTATTTTAATATGCTTAAAAGCCTCACATGTTCACGAGTTCTAATTTTAGCAAGTTCAGAAAGCCAAATGTTATAAAGATGAAGAATATTAAAGAAAAAAAGTGGTTTTATGTCCATACAACTCTACAACATTCTGGCTCAATATGCAACTCATATACATACACACTCAAACACACACACACACACACACACACACACACACACACACAATAATTCTGTTACAAAGTTTTAGTAAAGTTTTATTAAAACTTTATTTAATATAATGTAATATCATATTAATGTTAATATTGTTAACATTTAATAATGATGGGAAGAGAAAAAGAGGATGACTAGCAGCAGCAAAGGTGATGTTGAGTGTTGAATGATGAGTGCATCATTGAAAGACTTGAAAGTTCAGTTCAGGGACAGATTGTCATGGAGAATATCTGTCTCTATGTCTGTCCATCCATCCATCCATCCATCCATTCATCCCTATGTGGTCAATGGGGGTCAAAAATGATTTAGTGACACATAATCAGTCAACCAACTCAGTTTATTCAAGAACAAGCCTTTTGAACTCAGTAGGGAGGAAAATGGAGAGTTCAATGACATTACCCCTGCTTTGAGGTTTTAAGAAAGCCCTTTAAACTGATCTAAGAAAAAGCTTAAAATTCAGAGAAATTGCTTCAAAATCCATGTACTATTATCAGCTCCAATGCTTAATGTCAGGCTACAATTGATCCTCCAAACCAAGTGAACCAAACCAACTGAAAACTTTTCAGAGCTTCTCCTCTTAACTTAGTTCTTTTCAAAGCAATATCATTATAAGATGGCATGCAGTTCATACCTCTACTCAGATATTATAGCATAATGGTACCATATGTGCTCAAGTACATTGAGAAAGCATGTTTTCTGTGTGAAAACATCTCAAAGCCTGATTCACAACTATTACAAAGTATTAGTCAGGGCCTTGTTTCAATCCTTTTTTTTTTTTTTGGAACTTATTTTTTTTATGAAATATATTTACCTTCACATAAATGAACTTTACAAAGACATTACCAAAAGATGACACTACTGTAGGACAGAATTTGGTTCAGCAATGAGAAGTAGAAAAGGTCCCATCTTTAGAAAGTTGTTATATACGTATGTATAAACACACACAGACAACAGATACAAAGCACAGTGATGCAAGAATGATTTTATTGTTGCTTTAGATTAGTCTGTGTGATTCAGCCTTCTCCCACTTCATCCAAAAATGTTTCTAAACAAGAAACAGGCTGAAGACTCCACATATGTGTTTCCAAGGCTAACTTGCCCCATGATTCAACTATAAAGCAATGTGTAGGGATCATTTGGAATACTTCTGTTGAGATCACTGATGATAATGATTAGCCAATTTAACATTTTTCACCTTGGGACTGCTCCATCCCCAAGATATAGACTGGCTTCATGCTTTGATTTCTTTAACATTGATTTATTACATTTCTATGCTTCAGATCATTACATTGACTAATACATAGAAATAACAAATCCTCTAAATTAAATCTAAACAAAATTAATCAAGGCTTTGAACAACATTTAAACCCAGCTGAATTTCTTTTTTTTTAATTCATTATTTCTGAACATATCTCTTCTCATTTTTAAAATAAATATAGTTAGATCTTCTGGTTGAATAGTGCTTAACTATCAGTGACACTGCAGTCTAATTTTCATGATAACCAACTCAAACTATTAGAGTATCTTCTTTTTTGATTATCACAATGCACAAGGGTTTGACTGGCTCCCAAGAATGCTCAGCTGCCACTTTATTTCACAATGAAAAAAGTGGCAGCTACTCAATAAGTCATCATTACTCATATCACTGAGAAGTGGAGAACATAACATTATTAATGCAACTGGGAATGAGGTAGGAAATTATTGGTTGATAATAAAACATTTCAGTTGACAGGCGGTGGAATGTCACTGATCGATCCATAGTTGAGTTACTGAAAACTAAGAAATTCTTTTAGGCAAATGTAATGTCCTTTAAAGTAATGCTGAATCACACCAATAGTATGGGGAAAGTCTTTGCTTCCCCATTCCTTGGTGAAATGCAGGGGGAGCTTTGAGATTGCTTGTAACATCTTCAGAGCATTCTGAAAGGTCTCCAGTCTCACCAGTTCAAGATATAGAACACAAATTATCCAGCCTGGAGAACCCTTAGCATACAAAGTTTTTGCGAGAGTTTTAATTTAGGGGGTTGAAATACTTTCATTTTATTTATGTTAAAGTATATGGCCTATGAAAATAATGTTCATAACTTTATCAAATTCCTATCTGTGATTGAAATAAAATAACCTGATGGCATCCCAAGATTTTCATGTTCATGTTCAAGGAGCAACAAATTTCATTTTTTCTAAACCTTTCCACTGAACTTCCTCCAGGGAACTGAAAAATCAACAACAGTTTGCAGCTCTTTCTACTTTTCTTCATTCATTTTATTTTTTAATCTGGAACTTTTAATTAGGCATTTGCTGATTCCACGTATTTGTCCTTGGAGTTACAAGAAAAGATTATAAACCATAGGTTTTTTTTTTCTGCAGCTGGGATTTGCTTTCTCTTCTGTGCCAGCTCTCTTTCTATTTTCTTTCATCTATCTTGGCTACAGATGTGCAGAGCAATACTACATTCCACTTGTCTTATTTTTGTCTTTTCTCCTCATTTTAGTTTGCATAGAGAAGAAGAAGAAGAAGAAGAAGAAGAAGAAGGAGGAGGAGGAGGAGGAGGAGGAGGAGGAGGAGGAGGAGGAGGAGGAGGAGGAGGAGGAGGAGGAGGAGGAGAACAAGAAGAAATTATTTAGCTTATATGTTTGGCAGGTAGAGAACTACCACAGGTCTGAAAGCATGATTATTTATTTGATTGTCTGAGGTTTTTACATATATTGAACACTCAGAAGTGTTGGGGTTATTGATTGCTGCAACCTTTTTTGTCCTTGCTTCCTAATTCCAACTATTTTAAGGAAGTTCCTTTTGGGCCTAAAATGTTAAGGAGTGATTAACTATGGATCATCACTCTGAGGAACTATGCAAGTTTCATTCAATCCATCTTTGCCTGGAAAACTGGTTTGAGTAGGCTCTGATGGTGCTACTTCCTTCAGAATCCATGAAGGGATAACAAACCATATATGTGAATGAGCCTTGCTGGAAGGAAGCAGCAGAGCACCAGCTTAAAGCAGGAGAGAAGACACTCAGATTGGCCTCCCACTGAATGGGCAGCAGCCATGGAGATGGTGTCAGTGTTGACAGGCCCAAGGTTGACATGAGAGCCTGGGGACCTTGTCTGCATCTATAATAGGTGTGTCTGATCTTCAGCTTCCTATGATAGCCTCAGTATTGCCTTCACCATTGCTTTACTCAAAGTAGATTTTTGGCTGGTGAAGCAAGGTACATTTGTAAATGCTCTTCAAGGTGATTAGCAATTAACATCAAAGGCAAAGGGAGGGCATTGTCTACTCACAAACTCACCTTATGGCATGACCTAAGAAGGAAAGTTATTACCCAAAGAGAGAAGATACCACTTCCAAAGTTCATCCCTGACTTTTCTGGATTGAAACATGAGAACATCAGGTGTCACTAACATCAGGGTGTGACATTTGATCATTATTTGGACTTTTTTCATTTCATTATTTCTCATTTCTTTAATGTGATCAATAGTCTTAACTTGATTCTCTCCGATGTTTATGGAATCTTAAACTTCTATGTGCTAACACAAATGAAGACTCAGCTCTCTGTGCATGGGCTTCAGTCCCTTGTCCAAGTTGGACAAACTTACTTTTCTATGACTAGGAGATGATGAGTCTTCTGCATATTATCACCAGTGATGTACTCTTACAAAAATAGATGTACTCATTTTAGGAATGCAAAGGACTCATGTAAAGTAACTATGTAACTAGTTATTTTGGGTAAGCAGTTTTTCTAACACCAGACTGTCTCTGTGTTATTGTACAGGTAGCCCTCTACTTAAAACCATTTGTTTAGTGACTGTTCAAAGTTACAACAGCACCAGGGTTGGGATACGACTGGTACTCCCTGGTACGGGCGTACCGGTGCCTTCTGGGAGCACAAGGTACCATTCTGGTACGGTGCTCCGGAGGGGCCACCTGCCTGCCCACTCTCCTTACCACTATTTGAGCTGATTGGGGGATTTGCACATGCGCACGGAGCATATGGCACCTGTGCAATGTTCCACCGAGCAGCTGGAGCATCGCGGGCAGTGGGTATGCATGCGTGTGCTGTACACATGCTGTGCACGTGCCGCGGACATGCATGGGGTGGACACCTGACCCCATTGCACCATACCGGTTGCACCGGGATCCAGAACCCACCACTGAAAAGTACTAAAAAAATCTTATGACTGGTCCTCATATTTATGATTGTTGCAGCATCCCCATACTCATGTGATCAAAATTAGGATACTTGGCAACCAGCATATATTTATGACAGTTGCAGCAGCCCAGGTGATTGCCATTTATGATCTTGACAGCTGTTTTCTGAAAGCAAAGTCATTGTGGGAAGCCAGATTTACATAATGATTATGTGATTTATTTAACATCTTTGGTGATTCACTTAATCATGGCAAAGAAGCTCATGGAATCAGGCATAACTCATTTAACAACCATCTTGCTTAGCAATGAAAATTGTGGTCCCAATTGTGTTTGTAAGTGGAGGACTACCTGTATCTTACCCCGACACCCTGGTTGTGCTACCTGTGCTTAGTAAGTACAGTAATATATATTGGAAACATCAATACATTTGAGTTTTGACAGTGTTGTAAGGGCACTAGCTGTTTCAGTTGAGATTGCCAGGCAGCCATGCCAATCCTAGGGCATCCTGAAAGTATATTGGAAGGAAAGTTATGCCACTCACCACTGAAGGTCAGTTTTTAATCTTTTGAATCTTTGCAGAAGAATCTAAGCATTACCACAGTGCCCTGCCCAACAACGGCACCTCCATGTTGTCTCTGTGAACACTGATGAGTGGATCCTTCTAGAAAAAGGGCCAAGCTTGCCAAAGAGTTATTTCAGCCTCCTTGGCACCATGGATAAGGTAGGAATCAGGCAGTGAAGGACAAGCAGTGGCATCCAAGAGACCTACAGTGGAAATGTACAGTAAGATTTTTTTATCTATAATAAAAATGTTTGGATTTTGAAACATTTTTTGAAAGCTGGACTTTTTAAAGGAGATGTCAAGTCTTAAAAATTCAAGAAACAAAAACAAGTGGGAGTTTTGGGATTATCTTGATTGCTAGTATGGTAGTGTAATGGAACAGAATCAGGAAAACCTGCCAAAGCAATTCTCTGTAATTCTGTTATATAAAAAAAATTCTCAATTTTTTTTATATAACATAATTAAGACAGAGTTATTTTGGGTCACTTTCATGCTTCCCTCATTCCCTGACCAAGAAAACTCTGTAACCATCTTCTTCCCTCCTGCGTACCAAAGAGAACAGAGTAGGAGGGCAATGCTCTCCAATATTGCAATATCAATTCAAGCTGCATTGCCTCTTTTATCAAATCTCTGTTATGCACACACACCTTCCACTCTTTTATTCCCTGCTGTCTCTGAAAGTTCCTCTTCTTTCTTTCCTCTGAAATAGTAACTCATTAGTTGAAAACTGAGCAGAGTCCATTTCCACCTGCAGATTAGGTGGAGAGAAAAGCAGGCCTTTGATATCAACCAACCTTGTAGGAAATTTTGAACATTTCTATGTAAGTTCCCTGTTGCTTAACAGTGTAAATGATCAGTCCTGAATCAGTCAATTGCCCTGGAAGGACAGTCCAATATGGACTGTACACAAGTAGGAGTTTTTAGCTAAAGAGCATTCAAAAGCTATACTTCCTGGAACAAAGGGACCTCAACAATGGAAACACCAACCACACTGAAAGGGGTTGGATTTTACTGAAAAAGCACAACTTTCACTTTTGCATCTCATTTGGAAACCAAGGACCCAGAGTATGGAGGAAGAATGGAGATGCCAATCGAGCACAGTAATCCCACGGTCATTGAACCAGTTTTTGGTGCTTTTGGCAAAAGTTGCTGTCATCAGAAAAGAGGACTTTGGACCACTGAGCAACAGGACTTTGGACCACTGTGCTTCATTAAGACCAGGGTCAATGCAGCTGTCTACCAGGAGATTTTGGAGCACTTAATGCTTCCTTCCTCAGATGAGCTTTATGGGGATGCTGACTTCATTTTCAGGCTGCCCACAGTGCCAAAAGCACCAAAACCTGGTTCAATGACTGTGGGATTACTGTGCTTGATTGGCCAGCAAACTCGCCTGACTTGAACCCCATAGAGAATCTATGGGGCATTGCCAAGAGAAAGATGAGAGACATGAGACCGAACAATGCAGAAGAGCTGAAGGCCGCTATTGAAGCATCCTGGTCTCCCATAAAACCTCAGCAGTGCCAGAGGCTGATAGCTTCCATGCCACGCCGCATTGAGGTAGTAATTGCTGCAAAAGGGGCCCAAACCAAGTACTGAGTACATATGCATCCTTATACTTTTCAGAGGTCCGATATTGTTCTATGTACAATCCTTGTTTTATTGATTTCAGGTAATATTCTAATTTTCTGAGGTGGTGGATTTGGGGTTTTCATGAGCTGTAAGCCATAATCATTACAATTATGACAAATCACAGCTTGAACTATCTTGTTTTGGGTGTAATAAGTCTTATCTCATATATTAGTTTCACCTTTTAAGTTGCATTACTGAAATAAATGAACTTTTGCACAATATTCTAATTTTTCGAGTTTCATCTGTATATGCTTTGCAATCATGTTGGAGAAAGTGTAACAGTGATTTTATGTAATTATTGGAACCTGCTCCCTTCTGTTCTTCTCAGAACAGAAAGACTGTGTGGAAATGTTCATTCAAATCATTTTTTATTCCACGTGTAGAATTTTTTTTTATATCATTGAAGATAATATTTTTGAGACAACAAGAGTACTCTCCTGTTTGCTCATAATATTGGACATGCTGCATGAAATTTCCTTTAAAGGAAATTTAATTTTATTAGATGTAAGTTGGAAGAAAAACATCCCCACAAGGGAAGGAGGGAGGGAGAGAGGGAGAGAAGAAGAAGGGAGGGAGGGAGGAAAGGAAGGAAGGAAGAAAAGAAAGAAAGAAACAAAGAAACAAAGAAAGAAAGATGTACAGAATACCCTGAGATGAAGTTGCTATACTAATTTCCTCTAAAAGACATATACTGCCTTCTATGGAAAGATGAGCCAGAAACACATCTTTTGAGGAATGCCAGTATCATTTTGAGGAATGGCACTGAGATTACCAGCATTTGTGTGTGTGTATGTGTGTATGTGTGTGTGTGTGTATACATATACATATACATATACATATACATATACATATACATATACATATACATACACACACACACGTGTGTGTGTGTGTGTGTGTATATATATATTGTGTACATGTATATTTTCCAATGCTATTATTGTGGAACTATTCTGCATTGGGAAAAGACTGAGCATCTGCTTGACAAACTTCAGCATTGCAGAGGCAAACGACTGCTATGACAAATTATTTATGAAACACCAATGACTAAATAAGCATGGTACAGTAGACAAAAGAGAAGCTTCAGAACATTCAAATTGGTGTTTATTGGCCTGGGAGATAAAATATTACAACATTAATTATGGAACACCCAATATTTTATTGATCTACATTAAGGAATACATCAGAGTGGTACCTTTTCATTCTGATACTCTTTGATTTCAGCTAGATTCATGACTCACACATCACTGGTTTAGCATTATTAAGGGCATTTCCTCATGGCCACTTTAATGCACGTTCTGCCAGTCCTTGAAAAGACTGCCAAATTTGAGAATTTGCTGATATCTGTTTGGAGGAGATTTGATAGCATTATTTTAAAAGAATACATCTTATAGAATGGATCATGGTTGTTCCAGTTTCCAAGGTTGATTTTAGACAGAGATGATATTCAGTAGGTTCTGACCAGTTCTGGTAGCAGAATGCTTCTGGTTTGAGTTCTATTTTTCGCTCAGTAATTTCTTCTAACCACTTCCAAATTTTGCACCAGTACTTCCTTGTGATGGGGCATGTCTACCACATGTGATAGAATGTTCCAGGCTTGTGGTTGCATCTCCAACAATTAGGGGATAAATTTGGGTACATTTTGACTAATCTCGCTGGAGGCAAATGCCTTCTATAAATTAAGCTTGTATCTTAACTTCAAGATCCACAACTTTAAAGCTGATGGGCCCATCTCTTTTGAGAACAAGTTGTAAAGTCTGTGATTGCTATAGAGGAGGGCTGCCAATTGTTGTGGCAGCATTGCAGGAATAGGTTAATTAGGCAAATAAATGAACACACTGATGCTCACCAGCATCATTTAGGGGACTAAAGCACTACCAAATTATCACTGGAATGAAATATTAGCTAACCTGTAGACAGAAACAGAGAAAGAATAAGGAAATAGATAATCCAATGCAAAAGATTATGCAGTGGAATTACCATTTGAAGGAGAGGGGCACCCTTTAGGATGAAACAGACATTCCAGCTTGGAGTTGGTTTGGAGGTCAAGCTCTTAGTTCTGAGGTCAAGCTCTTAGTTCTGTATCTGTTGTTTCCCAAGACAAAACAGACAGTCTGATGAGATTCTTATAATATGAGTGGCCAGCAATAAAGTATCTATTCAGCCTTATTCAGAGTGGCTCTGGTTGTTTGCAGCTCACAGTTTCAATGTAAAAGAAGTTTGGCATGTGCCATTCATAATGCTCTGTGGCTTAAAAATACTCAGTTACTATAACTAAATTTTGCATTTTTTTGTATTACTGTTTAAACATGGAAATAAGGATCTCTTTTTCAGAAGCAGCATGTTTTGTAAGTGTAACTAATTGGTATGCCAAATGTTTCAAATTCAAAACATTTTTGAGCTGGAAAAATTATGTTTGAATTGGTATTTTTTACATCACAAAAGATCTTACTAGAAGTGTTCAGAATGTGAAATAATCCTGTTTCAAGCTAAACATACCTTTCCCAAACATGAAAATTTGTTTCAAAATTCAACCCATTTCCAGAATGCTGAGAATAGCAGAGAAATACATCCAGGAAACTGGAAGAACCTACTTTGATTATGAAACATTTTGTCAGTGTAAACATAGAACAGAGGTGTTAAACTCGATTTCATTGAGGGACACATCAGGGTTGGGTTTGCCTCGAAGGTATAGGGTCAACATGGGAAGGGTGGGCAGCTTGATGTCACTCATGTTGGGGAGCACGTGTGGTGGCCCAAGTGCTCTGCCAGTGAAAACAGGCTCCCGAGCTCCGTTGTCGGCTATGCTTGGCTTCCTACAACCCTCTGCTAGTGAAAATTGAGCTTGGGAGGGCTCCACACAGTCCTTGTGACCTCCATTTTCAGAGGCACTGTGGGCCAGTCCTTTGCTGTTTCAAAGAGGGCTCCATGCCTTCAGTTTGACACCCCTGCTGTAGACAATTCACGAGAATTCAGTTCTTTATTTGCTCACATATAATACAATATTGCCAGACTAAAACCATACAACTCTCATTCTAATGGATATGCCCCGTGGGACTCAAGGGAGTGGTTCTTTATTCTCTTCTCTGCCTCCTATCCCATTCAGGGCTGGGCTACCTCTTATCTTACACCCCACTTCCCTTTTTTGGAATGGGCTTCTGATATCCCAGGAAAATGCTGCTTTACTGTACTCCATTGCATTAATTTCCCTCAGTAGGCAACATCTCTCACACATTTCAATTTGGGGATATTTTTCACAATACTGAAACCAAACTCTGATTTTTCTTTGGCTGTAATAATAACATTTTAAAATAAAGTCTCCTTCAGATTGAGCTTAACTCCTTGTGCCTTCTCAGAAACAACAGAACTATTTTTTTCAGTAATGCATTCCTGTTTTTTTTTCCAGAATTTGATTTCCTATTCTGGTATTCTCTGGAGATATCTCGTCCACATATTAATCAAGCTCAACTCTGCTTAAATCTTTGAGCCCACATAAGGTCAATCAGATGTCATTGTTTGCTGAAAAAAAGTAAGAACACAGATATCATTTTAATGTTAAAACAGACAGTTTTGAACAACAGAAGTCTTCCTTCAAACCAAGAATAAAATGAAATTATCATAGCATTGTGCTCAAAAGAAAATACTCATCTTGCACCCAGGTCTCTCAGAATTGTAAAAACAGTTGTAC
The DNA here is from genome assembly GCF_051295495.1 of Thamnophis sirtalis. Taxonomy (NCBI): domain Eukaryota; kingdom Metazoa; phylum Chordata; class Lepidosauria; order Squamata; family Natricidae; genus Thamnophis; species Thamnophis sirtalis. The sequence goes on from NW_028261392.1 coordinate 27,080,677, forward strand.
TCTTGAAAATGAAGCCAGTGGCCTTGTTTCAGCCAGATAGTTGGATTCTGTATCCTGGAAAATAGCTTTCAAGGGCACTTCATGGTGAACTCTGGTGGCAATAGAAACATAACCTAATGTAGTTTTCTTTCCTTATGGAGATAATGGGACTACCAGACCTTCCTTTCTCAGAATTTTCTGATGTTCTGCATTAGTAGTTGAAGCCATAGCATGATTGGGGACATCCTATTATATGACATGGAAACAGTCATAGTTGAACTGCAGCTATCAGAGATAGCAAAGAATTCTATTTTTGTGGAATGAAGCTAGAGAAGCTAAAGTAATTGTTGAAGGACAAAGTGAACTGAAAAAAACCAGAGTGCAGGAAACAAACTGTCACTACAAAGGAAATCTTCATTATAGGGTAAAAAGGGGTAGGAGGAATCCAGAGCCTCAGCTTGCAAAATCTGTCCAGAGATTTAGTATCAGTTACTCACCATATTCAATATAGAACCAAGAGTTTGAGATTCTACTGTCAGGAAAATTATTGTACTTATTGTAACTACTACCTAAACCTAAGTAAGAGTTTTTTAAAAGCCACAATATCACAAATATCTTCTTTATTCTGAAAACTTCTTCAATTTAAGAAACTATTCATCTTTGGGAGTATTGAAGGGTGTGTGTGTGTGTGTGTGTGTGTGTGTGTGTGTGTGTGTGTGTGTGTGTAATATTATATTATATAAAATTTTATATTGCTTTTAAAATAATTACAAAAAGGGGAAAAGGGAACAAAATACAAGTCAGTGCATTATCAAAAATATATACAGTAACAAAGGCTTAAAATAATTACAAAAGTTATAATAGAAAAAAATAAAAGTATATTTCATTAGTAAACAATTACAATTCTCTACATAATTTTCTAATTCAAACATTATGCAAGAGTGTGTGCATGTGTCCATTATATTTCTAACACACTTAAATAAATATTATGCTTTTTAAACTTCTGTATTTTATATTAATGTGTCCCATATTTCACTACATTTCTTCATACAAGTTCTACATCTATAAGCAATCTGCTCATATGTAGCAAAGGTAATAATTTTTTCAATCCATTGAGTAAAAGAGTCCATGCATTTCCAATGGTGTAATAACAGTCTTTTAGGCATACTAAGGGCACACAAAGCCATTTATATTGCCCATGTCAAATTTGATGTACTACCGGTATGTATGTAATTCAAGAGAATATTATCCTCTGAAAAATTTACCTTTTGTTGCACGTCATTTATATAGTCCTCTACTTTTTCCCAAAAGGTAGCAAGTATAGAACATTGTAAAAACATGTATCTTTATTACATCTCCAACAACTCATTTTTATCAGCTATCAATTGTTCCAAACTCAATATCCTTTTTGGAAAACTTAGTTTTTAAAAAAATTATACAGTAACAAAGCTGCATATATTGTAGAATATATAATAAATATCAAAAATCTCCAAGGCATTTTTAAATTTATTTCTGTATGTGAGAGAGGAAGAGTAAGTGAGTGAGAGACAGAGAAAGATTTACACTATGGGTGTGCACAGCATACATGAAACACTGCAACTATTTATAGGATTAAGGTAAAGAGAACATTTCTGCAGTATTAAAGCACTTGGAAAATTGAACAACGCAGCACACTAACACCTGGTGTTAAACCAATGAAGAATTAAAATAGGTCAATTCACCTTGGAAAAAAAAGTATTAAAAAAGAAGCAGGTCCATTTTTGCAATGTTTCTCACCCCACCCTCATGTTCTGAAAGAAAACCATCAATAAAAAATAGACGAAGATCCCACTGAAATGTCATTCAGCACAGAAAAGAAAATGACAAGAATAAAGCCATTTTCTTAGCCTTAAGGCAACAACAAGTGGAGACTAAAACATGCCACAGCATATCAATGCTGTCATCAACTTTGTTATTTTTCCTGGAAGATAATAACAACTAAAAAAAGCATTCAGATAGTGTCCATAAGGGAAAAGGTTGACTATGTTGTCCTTAGGAGCCAGAATGAATTAGTGCATCTGGCAAGCATATAAACAGGAGTTTAAAAATTATGAGAAAATGCCAGTGCATCAGCGATGGTGATTTATCTCATTAAACTTCATTTTTCCTGTATTTCTACATTTTTTTAGGAGTTAAGATAAATCAGTGCATCATTACTGATTAAGCCAGCAATGCAATATCTTGAATAGGAGAAAGTTTAATAGATGAAAGTTCCATATTGACTCTCCATATTTAAAACAAATGGTATTGTATTATATCATAGTCATTAAAATTCAGTCTTTGTTTCAAATTACTGCTTAGACTTTGGTGGAGAAGCACTTATTTCTAAAGCATACAGAGTTAATTCGGGAAATGTGTGGCCACAAGATGTAGTGGCAGCTACCAGTTCAGAAGGATTTAGAGGGGGATTAATCAACTCCATGGGGATGGAATTATCTATAGCTACATGTCATTGTGACTAAAAGGAATGTCTGTATTCATAAGGACTATGTCGGGCAATAGCAGATGCTATTGCAAGGCAATAGCAAGTGGAACCAAAGTCTCTAATTTCTACTGGTGGTTTTCCAATGGCTAAGTTGTTGAGCTCCATAAAAATCAATATATTAAATTAGGTGGATGCTTGATCAAACAGAATTTTTCTAATGTCCATGAGATTTTTTTGATGATCAAAACCAAACCATTTTCTTTGTACTATCACAAAAAAGGAATATATTATATAAAGGTTGACTCCCATCAACTATTTAGTATTCTGACAAAGACTGTAATGTCCAAAATTGCCTTGATTGCAGTAAGCTGGTTAATTACATGCTTATAATCTTTTCCAGTGAAAAAAGATATCAAAATTCTTATCCCTGCTCCTATAAACATACTTTGAAGGGACCAATCATACTAATCCCTATTATGCATAAATTGTATAATTATTTTCCCTCACTCTGGTTGACAATCAAATTTGGAAAAGGAGAAAAGACATTGACTTATACTGCAGGGCATTTAAATGTTTCCTAAACTTTCAAGATACCTTTTAGTCATGAGTTGCTGTTGTGACAGTCAGAAATCAACACGTTGAAAGTTTTTGCTGTTAATTCAATAATCACTTTCCAAATTATGTAATTTTGCAATTTCAGAAATAAAATTCAAGACATTCTCATTCTGAAATTGCCGTAGATGTTCCATGCTATTCACACCAGGATGGAGAAATGTCAAGGTTCATGCTTCATGCTTCTACTGGATCATACCTATCGGTATCTTGGCCAGCCAAGACTTCATCTAAACATTTGACTTTGGAGATACAGAGCAGAGCAAAAGAGAAAGTGTGGGAAAGTGCTTGTAGCAAAGAACAAATCCTAAGGGTTTTGTTGGTTTGCAGAAGAATTACCATGATTCTTTTCTTTTCTTTACATTTTGGGCCTTTCTTCTTCTGTATTCCTGCCAAGAAGAGAAAATATGGAAAGGAATAGCTACCTCTGATGGCGAAAGCTCCACTTTCAGTTTTCTTTCTTTTCTTTTCTTTTTTTTTTTTTTTTGCATTTCTTTGTCTATATACACCCTTCTATCCCGCAGCTACTTCTATTTTTCTCCCTGCTCAATTTTCAATCATCCAGGCCATGGTTGTGTCAAAGGTATTTTCAAAAGGCAACTGGATTTTCTTAGGGTTTTTTTTCCTTAAAAATTGTTTCATTTCTCATCCAAGAAGCTTCTTAAGTTCTGAATAGTGAAGGAGGTTCTTGGATATGAAATGAAACATTGTCAATTTAAAAAAAAAAACTAAGAAAATCCAGTTGCCTTCTGAAAACCCCCTTTGGGATTCTCTGCCAGGGGGTGATTTTTCTCTTTGGTTTTTCCCCCTTTAATTCCTCTATTGTGTGCTCTCCCAATATATACAGTATAGTAGATATTTCCCTGTGTATTCTATTTATTATTCTTATACATGGATGGTATATCTCTAATGCTGTGTTATACAAATAGTATAATAGCAAGCATACTGTTTAGAATGAGTATTGGGTTAATATAAATCATGCAGAAATCCATGTAGCATTTTTCTAAGGCTTCCTTTTTGCAGATTCTGATTTTTCTAATTCCACTTTCTTCAATGATATATGGTATTTTTCAGACTATAAGACACACCAGTGTATAAGACCCACCAAGGTTTTGAAGATGTAAGTAATATTTTAAAAAAAATGTCCTCCCTGGCCCCCAGGAGCTTCAGCAGGGCTGAGGAAAGGCAAAAACACCCCTGTTTTGTGAAAAACAGGTGGAAAATGGGCCACTTTTCACAAAAACAGGGACACTTTTGCTTTCCCCCAGCTGAATCCTGCAGAGTACTTCTGGGAGCTGGGGGAAGGCAAAAACACACCTGTGAAAGATGGCCCATTTGTTGCCCATTTTTTGCAAAAAATGGGGGCATTTTTGCCTTCCCCCAGCCCTGGTGAAGCCTGCAGAGTACTTCTAGGGGCTAGGGGAAGGCAAAAACACATCAGTTTTTGTGAAAAACAGCCCATTTATCGCCTGCTGTTCACAAAAATGGGATGCTGCGGCATGCCTTTGGAGGCCAAAAATGGCTGTATTTGGTGTATAAGATGCACCAACATTTCCACGCTCTTTTTTGGGGGGGAAAGGTGTGTCTTACAATCCAAAAATATAGTATTTATGAAAGAATTCAGGTGCTTCTGCACAAGAAGAAGTGACAGAACCTTGAGGCAGAGTTAAAAGAGGGATCAGCCTAGAATCCCTACATATTCCTATGACCTTGTCCACTTGCGGCTATGTAGGACTTCTAGGCTGATCCCTCTTTTAACTCTGCCTCCAAGGTCTGCTACTCATCTTGCCCCTTTATGGTTTCTGATTGGACAGATTCTTCCCTAGACTGAACTGGACCAAAATGTGTATGAAGAGAGCATCACTCATCAATTTGTAATAGCATACAAGGCTCAGCAAAGTCTTTACAGCTTTGTGTGGTACTTAAGTGATTAATTTCCAATTTGCTGACTTTTTGAAGAACAAGAGGAAATTGGAATGAGCTTAATGCTATCATCTTAAACTGAAGGTTTTGTTTATTATGGATTTTTTAAAGAGAGTCAGGATTTTAGCACTAGAGATGGATAAGCTGATAGTGCTGTTTATTTCAGTTTGTCTTGATTCCTCATTTTGCTTGCTTTATCTGTTTTATGCTTAGGTTTTATGCTTATTTAAAAATTCTTATAACAATATCTATGCATTTTTTGGATATATTTCTCCTCATCTACCCATTTCTATATGCAATTTTCATTAATATAACCATTCTGTGAATACATTTGTCTAAAAGAAAGCTTTCATCGGCTATTTTTATTAATATGTGACCACTATGTGCTTTTTGTCATAATATACCCATTTTATACATTGGGGAATTGCATTGAAAAACAAATGTGAAGGTAGAAATGTTCCTACATTTTGCTTTACATATTGATTCAAAATATGAAATTAGATAATTTGACATAGCAACACAAACAAAATCAATTTATCCTCAACATTAAACAGAACCTGTTGATAAAATGTATTGATAACATAATGATGAGTTCTTAAAATAGAGATTCCCAGTATCACTCTCCATCTTTCCCAAGTAAAATGTACACACACATTAACTACAGCATCAAAGAAGCAGATAATCCTTATAGTTAAAGAACTACCCACATGAGTTAAGAATACAGATATCATGATAAAAGCAAATGGCATATATGCAGGGGCCGTTCTCAGAGAGATAATAAGGATGCAAGGAGATGAACGATGGTGATTTAATGCATAATCAAGGGCTTGCAAATTGCATAAAGGTTGGATATATCTCTGGCACTGTATCCACAGTTGAGGAAATACCAGGGATATCACTGGAGTTTCTACCGAACACAGAGATTAGAAACCCAGCTTTGGTAATCACTTAATTCATTACATTGAAAAGGTAGGTCAACCTATCTATTTAGATAAACAAACAAAATCCCTTTTTCAATCCAGTAGTTAACATTAATCTAAGCCACAAGTAGATGGCTAAAGGAGATATAAAAACTTCTAACTCTGTTTTGTCCCTGATGATTGATAGGTCAACTGATTAATGGTAATCATCCTGTAGGTTAACATTCCTTTGGTCGCTCTGTCTGTCTGTCTGTCTGTCTGTCTGTCTGTCTGTCTGTCTGTCTGTCTGTCTAGCTAGCTAGCTAGCTAGATAGATAGATAGCTATCTAGCTATCTAGCTAGATAGCTATCTCACTATGTATCATGTCTACTATATCTATCTACCTATCATCTATCTATCTATCTATCTATCTATCTATCTATCTATCTATCTATCTATCTATCTATCTATCTATCTATCTATCTCTCTCTAGATATATATCTAACATCTATCATATCTCTCTCTCTCTCTCCATCTCTCTATCTCTCTATCTCTCTATCTATACCTACCTACCTATCTATCACCTATCTATCATCTATCCTACCCACACCCACCCACACATACACATATCAGATGTGCTATAAGGGCGCATTATGAAGATAGAAAAAATTAGGATGACAAGAAACAGATCCAGTTCTGGAATTGCAGGAAAGAAAGAGAAAGGTTATTTTTCAGAGGAGCCCACTGTGTGTCAGCAGATTAATATGAAGCACCAATCTTTTTTTTTTTTTTTTGATGCCTTCAAAACCCAAACAATTAAGGATTTCAGAGTTGTCAAAAGTCCTAATGAACAACAACTCACAATGAGAAATTTGTTCATTCTTCTCCACCACATTCTGGGGACTCCAGGTCACAGAAAAGAATGAGAACTGAAGTACTTTCTGAAAAGCAAGTTTGCCTGCCAGATTCCACATGGCATTTGTTAACCTTGTGGCAGACATCCTACATTATCATTGAGATGAGTACTGTTGTGATGGTGTATCTGCCAAACATCAGTTCCTGAACAGATTCTCATTCCATTTGGTGATTTCCTATGGGAACGTTATCATTCTTCTGATGTACACTAACTCGATAAACCTTAATTTAACACCTGTATATCACTATTTAACCTTTATAGAATACTGCAAGTATGCCAGTATTTTTTTTAATGATAGAGTACTCACCAGTGGTTGAGGCAGATTAATCAGGTATATTTTTCTACAATATCACTTTGTGTACCCTGCAGCCCTGTTAAATCCCAACTAACAACAGTTTCATCATCCAAAGAGCTAGCTGTTTACACATGATAAGGCTCCAAGGATTGTAAACGTATTTAAACAATTAAGTCTGACACAGTGACCATATATAAGTTGTCAACATTATTGTTCAGCCAATGTTATAAATGTCCTATCCACATCTGTCTCAGCATTAGGCAGGAAACTCTTTGAGCCACAAACACAATTAGCACATTCTCAGCCACAAATTAAAATACGCAGAGGCTTTACTCTTTTTCATTTTCTATGGGGAATTTTTAAAAAGACAACATAATCCTATTTCTAGCCTTTAAAATACAACACTATTGTAAGTGTATAGAAACTACAGGTTAAAAGAAGGAAATGCAGCTAACAATAAAGATGTAAGATTCAGCTAACGTATTTTGCAAACAAATTTTGAGGCAAATGATTTTCCCCTATTTTGTTTTCCTGAATATCTTTTGCCTCAAAATTTGTTTGTAATGTTCCTTTTCATTTCCTTTTTCTTTCTTCACTATGACACAGTATGTGACATACCTTATAATTGTGTAAAAGGTGCTCACTGTAGGCTGCAGGTGAGAGAAACAGTATCTTATATATTATATATTTACATACATATATTGTTATTATATATTGTTATATACATACAATAAAGTGTACATAGAAAGATCTTTCTCAGCTCTGGAGCACACTGGTGTAGCAGATTGAAGCGTGGGGCTGAGGAAGCATTTAGCCTGATTTAGCCTGAAGAAGCATGCATCCCTAGATCAGGGCAAAATAAATACAATATTATACATACTATGTATGTAGATTGTGGAAACATGGTTGAAGATATTTTGCTCCCTCTTGGTGAAGCAGCAAATGAAGTCAAGCATCCTTCCCCCGCTTACATAACCTAACATTTAAGGCCAACCCAATTATTTTAGCATTAGAAACAGAAAGCCCTCAAGCAGTTTTTCTTGTCTCTAGAGGTAAATATACAATTATAATAACAACTTGATGACACATCACGATACTAAAATTCTTCTGCCTTAGGCAGCTGTTGAATAATAGGGGTAGTTGTATAAGAAAACCAGTTAGGAAGACATTCAGAAAACAAACCTAGCGAAGAAGGAGGAGCCGAAGTCACGATGACATGACGTGTAATCTCAATGCTCTGAGATCGCAGTCGATACTTTTGCCCCTGAGTGGTTCAAACGGACCTAAACCGTCCCGCAGAGACGGTGAACAGGAAGAATAAATCTTGCTGATCACAGGGACATCGCAAAGTCTCTGATTTATCCAAGAGAAGCTCTTCAAGCCGGTGAAAAAAATCCAGCCAAATGGCTGATGAAGTCAGGGCAGCTCCAAAATGGAAGGATATAGAAAGAGAAAGTGTTTTCAGCTGGTGATGAATTTTTACTGTTTTAAAAGTGACTGCCTATTAAAAAAAAACCTTAAAATTAATTTAAATTGGAGAACAGAAGAAATAAGTGGTAGAATTAAATTTGGACTAGTTTTGAACAGTGGGTTATCCTACCTTTTAAATGCTATCTTTATGGATGGAATTTATGCAAGCCTTTTAAAATGAATGGATTAAGTTTCCTTCTATTTTTTTTTCTTTGACTATTACATCTATGCACTAAAATTCTCCTCTTTCATGGGTGTTTTTCTAACTCATTTAAGAATTGGACCTTTTTTTAAACTTGAAATACAAAAAGATACAAAAGGAAACAAAGAAATGGCAACATTGTAACATTGTAACACTGCTACTTGGAGGCTAGAGGTTTGTGTATTGGAAATGAAATACTTTTTTCACTGATTATCCTGGCTTGGCTCTTCAAGGACTCACAGCTTGTTTATAGAGAGTGATAAGAAGAAGAAGAAGAAGAAAAGCACACAGATGTTCCTTTGAAGTAAATTTTTAACCAGAGGAAGCTGAAATGTTATTGTGATGCTTAATTCTGTTAAAATCTTCTAAGCTGGAGCAGCAATGTTTGTCAGCTGGAAATCATGGCGCAATTTCAACACCAGAAAGTTTTAAGTCTGCAAAATATATTCTCAGAAATACAGAAATTATCAAATACAAGTGAGAAGATAGAGAAGAAGTTGGATTACTTAGTGCATCTAACAGCAAAATATGATGGAGAAGTTGAAGATGTTCATCAAATGGAAAAAGTGGCGGTTAAAATCCCAAAAATCGAAGAGGAAAATGAATAGAAAGAAATTAAAATTGCTGATATTTATGGTGATTGGTTTGTTTCTGAAAATGGAAAGAGTGGAATACTGAAAGAGGAATTAAATGGAGGGGGAACCTACCCCAGATGGGAAGCTACAGAAGAGGAAAAAATAAAAGAATTTATGGATTTAAAAGGAGAAATCTTATTAGCAATAGTTTTGATAACACCACCGACAATCAAAGATAAGCTGATTAAGGAAACAGAAGAAGGGCATTGAAATTACATGAGAGATTTTATAAGCAAAGAGTTGCTAAGAGGAGTCCATACAAAGTTGATTAAGGAAATGATTAGAGGACTGACACCACAAATGGCAGAAGATATGACACTGCTTTTTAACTGGAAAGATACAGGTTGATAGATGGAAGAGTATAATTTAAAACTAGCTAAATTTAATGAAATTTAGTGATAATAAATATAGTTAAATAAATAATTGACAATGATAATAATGTATACAATGTGTAGTGTTATGATAAGTAATAACTGGATATGAATATTGAATGATACCCATGAAAGGAAGATTAGAAACCCTTTTGGATTATATATAAAGGTTAATAATAATAAAAATAAAGAATTAAGTTAGATTCAATTAAGTCTTGATTACTAGGAGGAAAATGATATGATGCAGGATATAGTCAAATAAAGGAGGGATAATTATAATAATATGTATTTATGTATGTATGTATGTACGTACAACATAAGGAAATGGGATGTAAATTGTAAACAGTGATTTTAGAAATAGTAAATGAAATGTCAGTGTGTGGTTATGTATTAAATCTTGGTATATTTTATGATGGGATGTTTAAACAATTATAGTCAAATGAAAATGGAGGTATGATGATGGTAACGTGTATAAATATCTGAGTTAAAATACTTGAGTTAATATGAATTATGCTTGATGACTGTGGAAGAGATGCACGAAAGTCTTTTGTAACCAACTGATACACTTTCTACAGTATGTAAAAAAGGAAGATTTTATGTGTTGTGTTTGTTTTGAAAATAAAAAAAAACATTTTCTTTTAAAAAAGAAAACATATCTAGCATCAATATGGAAAAATAATATCTCTAAGTCACAGATGTAAACCTCATCTTCTCTTTGTCTTCATGTAAGTACAAGCACCATTTGTTAAACATGTCAGTATATCTGTATTTAAAAGCAGCAGGAAAAAAAATCCAGCAAGAAAAAATGTGGCAAATCTGTGCCTCGTTCATCCCTTCTTTCCTGTTATTCTTTTTGATTGTTTTGAACACATGGGCACCGAAAGATTCCATTGTACAAATGTGGTAGAAACATGAGAAAGAAAATAATTATCTGGTCCATAAAACCAGACTTCATCAAGCTCTCATCCCATAAAAATAATGAGAAACAGAGATACTTTTCTGTGGGAAGACACAGATAACTTTGGATAATTTCTCAAAAGGCCTATCTGAGTTGGACACATTGGTTCTGAGTAGGTGGCAAAATACATGCACTAGTGTTTGTTGAGAAAGATAAAGCTTTCATTGAGCATGTATGGATTCTTTGACTTTTTTATTGTTTAAGGCTTTTTGGCAAGAAAACTTTGGGTGCCCCTTCTGCATATTGACCACATGTTAAAATATTGGAGATAAGCGACCAGTATAAAAATGTGGAAAACACTTTCCTAGGAATAGCAGTTGGCTGAAACTAGACTTTCGTGTATGTTTTTACTCATTCTCACAGTAAAAGATAGATGCACAAAAGAGAGAAAAACATGAAACTGGTGAAAGGTTGAGATTTTTTATAATTAGCATCCCTAATAAGTATTATGGACTTGTCATCATTTGAAAGGTGTCATTACTGCCATTCCTCACCTTTCTCTAGATGCCGATGCCAATATTCACCTCATTCTGTGGAGGTGAATTTAGCAGGATGACCTGCTAAAGTCTTTTGCCAAGAGACAAAGGCTAAGCTCTCAAAATGGTGGCAATCACACCATTGATAGAATCAATTTTTTGCCAGTTCTACTATATCATCAGCTGAGCCATTTGCTCATCCCGAAGATGTCCTGTGGCAGCAGTTTAAAAAAATGTATATTTAAGGGGCCAAGCATCAATCTAGAAGTGAATAAAAAACTGTTGAGCTGCAGAAGTCAAGTTTCCTTTCTGGTGATTCACTTTGCTGGGTGTTCACTGAAAGGCCAGATGGGGCCTTCAGTCTGAAAAAAAAAACTCACACATATCTGTTATAATGCTTTTCAATCTAATTTTGACTCAGAGTTCAAATGTTAGCATGCATAGCAGTTAAAGAGCTGTGATGAAGTGAGATTTGCAGATAGAGAAATTATAAGAATGATTTCTTGTTATTTTTTGTTGTTGTTATTTTTCCTGAAAAAAGAAGAAATTCATAGGGGTTTTGTGTCTGTGTGTGTGTGTGTGTGTGTGTGTGTGTGTGTATTTGTGCCAATGGCAAGATTCCCTTTTAACAATAATGAAAGGACTACTACTATTAATGAGACAGGCATATTATTGAAAGGGCATGCAAACCCTTTGCCAGACCAATTCTTGAATACAGCTCGTCTGCCTGGAATCCACACTGCATATCGGACATTAATATGGTTGAGTGGGTTTAGAGGTACTTCACAAGAAGAGTACTCCACTCCTGTACTCACAATGGAACTCCCTAAGCCACCAGGCTCCAAATTTTGGACAATATGGATCTGCGCTGCCTGCTGTATGATCTAAGCACAGTTCGCAAAATTGTCTGTTACAACGTCTTCTTCAGCTTCAACCTCAATAATACACAGGCAAACAATCAATACAATTCAAAGTAAACTGTTCCAAACTCGTTTGCAGAAAACACGACTTCAGCAACACAGTGGTCCATTCCTGGAATGCTCTACCTGACTCCGTTGTTACATCCTCTAGTCGTCACAGCTTCAACCTTACACTGTCTACTGTGGACCTTGCCCCATTCCTAAGATGTCCGTAAAGGGGGTGTGCATAAGCTCACCAGCGTGCCTACCATTCCTGTTCTACTGTCCCCATTTATTTGTATTCATTTCTTTCATTCATGTCCATGTTTAGATTTATACCTGCTATCTTGTACATGTTTGACAAATTAATAAATACAAAATACAAATACAGACTAATGGAGGAGTTCCCTCTGATGCCTTTTCTTGGATTTACAATAAGTGACGTAGACTTGCCAGTCAAGTTATAGATTGCTGGAAAGATGATTCTACATTAAAAGTTAAGCTATTGACTCCTGGATCAGCCAAAGGCTGTGAACATGCAAGAAAGCGAAAGATATGTGTTAGATATTTCCCCCTGCTGACAGGCTGCAAGAGATTTCCACCCAGGTCCTTTCTTCCAGTGGGAACAGAGGTTGAATCTCATTGGCTAAGAGGTCTGGCAGATCCCCTTAAAAGGGGATCAGCCCATTCCTCAGCCGGATGTTTACTTGACTTGCAATAAAGAGCTGTTGTTTACTGAAGCCTTTTGTCAATATGTATTTTATTATTTCCATAAGGTTGCCTAGTGATTCATAAAAGCAGCAGTTTTTCACAATCCACTAGGCTATAACAGGGTTGGTTCAGCTGTGGTACAGTGTGTTATTTGAACCAAGTCAGTGTAGCTTTTTTCCTCTCCATATTGTTTTGTTTTGGTTGAGCATCCTTTGCTTTTCACTAGTTACAAATAATAGTTTCTCCTTAATAGCTTCATTTGGCTAGGATGTTCCTTTCTGAAAAAAAAGTTTGATCAGGAAATCTTGGCTTTTTTCCTTTTCCTTTTCTCTTCCTAGAGTCTTCCCTGACTGCCTTTTAAGTCCAAAGTGTAAATCATCTCATTTGTTTAACTTTGGAGCTAATGCTGTTGAGCCTTAAAACTCTGACAGGAAATCATTTGGAACTTTAGCCTTTCACAGTTTTCTGAATCCCGTTACCTGCCTTTCATTTGCGATTACAATAATTGCTTCTTATTTAAACGTCCCATGAGCTAAGAAATGGAAGCTTTATGTTACCACTGCCGATTTCTTGCCACTATTCCCAATTTTTTGGGAAGAGAAGCATATGCCTCAATTTCTTTTTTTAAAGAAAGCAATCCTGTTCTCGTACATTTTGTGCAATGTATTTTTTTTTTGCTAGTGCATAACTGTAGATCGCTGTCCAATCTGCCCAGTTAACATTTTTATACCAGATTTTTCAAAGACAAATTGTTAATCCTACTTATGAAAGAGGCATCAAAAATGTACGCTTCTCAGGGTTTTTCCTCTCATGCTCTGAACAGATACTGCTGCATGTGCATTAACTCTTTATCTTACCAGGAAAGAGACACATTAAAGTTAATTCTGATATGAAAAAGTGATATAAGCAATAACCATAAGAGTAGCTGAGGTGGTAATTTTCCCAACCACTGTAGTTAAGAAGTCTCCATAGATTAATACTTTTTATTCAGGTCAATAAAATTAATGAGTTAAAATATTGTTCTTTAAGTCAACTGTTGAAGCAACAAGTCATCATTTCAGCTATAATTTTATTCTGTCCTTCACAAGATGTGCACAATATTTGATGTTTATGACTAAAGTTATAAAACAGACTTATTTAATTAAATATTAGATTTACATACTGTCTTGCCTCCAATTTATGTAGGTAAAATCCCATTTCCCCATAACAATCCTATGAGATAGGTTGGCTGACAGAATAATTAACTCAAAGAAGTCTGGTAAGTTTCAATGACTAATACAGGATTTAAACAAGGGGTTTAAACCAACACTATTTCTTTTGTGTAGGGTAATTTTCGCCCAAAGGCACCCAAAATAATATATACAGTAGAAGATTAAAAAGAATCACCAATCAATCACTAATAAGCAATCCTAAAGGCAATAAAAATGCAAATTATTTTATCCAAATTAGGGCAATCTGACCCTGACAGGTGTCAATCTATGCCTGGAAGGACACATATGTCTTTAGTTGTCAGTAAAACCCTACTAGCTCATCTTCCCTCAGGAAAAAGTTTAAAAACTGAAGCAGTGTTATCAAGGACTTCTATCACCCTCCTATGAGCTAAACTCATTAGTGAAATCATGAGTTAGGCCTCCTAAACTCATTTTGGTGCATGGGCAGCTGGAATAAATCTTTATCATGTCAACACCTTAAATTGGACCTATTAGCACATACGGAAACACTGAAGCTCTTTCAGGATTGATTATGTGTGATCCTTTTAAAGCACCCCACCTAATGGGCTTCTGGATCATCCTCATGAGTACTTTTATGTAAGATACATTACAGTAATCCAGGTACTATGAAGCTATTAGATCAATGAAATAATTTGATTCTTGTCCCCTTTGATAAAGGAACAAAGAAAATCAAATCACATCATAAAACCGGACCTTTCAAACTTTTATAGTGATGTCAGATACAAATGTGTAAATATGGAGTTTGTGGTTTGTGTTGTGACATCGCAATACACATTTCATCTCTTCCCATTCCCCATAGCCAAATTGGAGCATTGGGTTGGACTAGAAGACCTCCAAGGTCCCTTCCAACTCTGTTGTTCTGTTCCTGATCCATTTACTTGGCATGCAATGTTCATTTTCTTTCTATTTTGAAATACTTCAGGAGACTAACTTCCACTAAAATCACTGCTTTCAAAAATGACGTGTTTAAAATAATTGAAGTTAACTGAAAAAGCTAATATTTTAAATCCATCCAGGTTTGAATTCTGCCTTATACACTTTTATCTAACCTAGAATTTGGATTGAAATTTCTCTGTAGTTTTCAAAGATATCCCTAAAATCAATAAGAAGCTATGATATTCTGTAATATGAGATTATGAGATGTGAATGAACATTTCATTCATGCCAGTTTATTTTGCATTGTGGATGAATTTGTTTTGCTGTTGATCAGCTACCAGATGTATCCAGAAGTCCAAGAGCTTCACTAATCCAATTTTAATAAAAAGTGATTAGTCCATGCTTTCAGGCATAGCTTTATTCTGGGGGAAAAAATTAGCCCTCAAATTATAAATTAGAACTTTCTGTTTATGTAATGAAAGTTACCAATTGTGCTTTGAGTACTTACAAGGAGATCAAAGGAAATGTACTGAGTCATTCTGTAATTTTATGACTGATATCCATTTTATCTTCCTTTGACACTTTTAAAGTGTGAATAACAGTGTTTGCTAGTTATACATAATTATTCTGGAACAGAAGATGTTAGGGCCAAAGTTTTAGTGGGTCTTTAAATCCTGATTCTATGGACTGTTTATTATTGCAAAGACCAATAAAGTAGACATGCTCAGAAGCATATAATTTATTATTATATTGTGCAATTCAATCTGAAATGTAGCATTGTCTCCTTTTATAAAATACATTAGAAATGGAAATATGTATACATATCAACCAATAGTGAAACTAACTGTAATATGTAAGGATTTATAACCTTTAGGATCATCAACAATAAGGATATATTTTATCTAGTACTAGCAAATAACCTGGCATTGCCCAGGTATTTATTTATAGGGGGAAAATGTGTTGACCAAACATAATCCAATGTTGGATTTTTCTCAAGGCAAGCCCCCTTGTGGAGTACTGTGAAGCCATTACCATGGAAACTCCACTGTGCTGTACAGTAGCAGCCATTTTACGGCAGCACAGTAGAAGTCATTTTAAGGCACAACAGTATCTTAACAGAACCCTGAGGGGTTTTAGGTGTATCTTACAATCAAAATATTTTTTTCCAGAGTGTAAATCAATTGTGTACCAAGTTTGGTTGAAATTGCTCGAGGCCTTCCTGAGTTATGCTGGATCTCTTTCCCTCCCTTCTTCCCTCCCTCCCCCCCTCTGTGTGTGTGTGTGCGTGTGCGTGTGCGTGTGTGTGTGTGTGTGTGTGTGTGTGTGTGTGTGTGTGTGAGAGAGAGAGAGAGAGAGAGAGAGAGAGAGAGAGAGAGAGAGAGAGAGATCTAGCATAATTCAGGAAGACCTCGAGCAATTTCAACCAAGCAACCAAATCATAATGGATGGTTATCTGTATGAAACAATGCTGACACAAAATAGTTCATGAAGCACAACCACCACCAGATGATGATGATGATGATGATGATGATGATGATGATGATGATAATAATAATAATAATAATAATAATAATAATAATAATAATAATAATAATAATGAAGACTTTGTAAAGAAGCTGATGAAACTTGATCACATACTCAGCTGCTGTAAAAAAATTGCGCAGACTGATTATAAATTGCGGCACAATTCAGTAGCACAAATGATCCATTGGAATTTGTGCAAAAATTATAATATTAAAACAGCTATTCCAAAAGCACTGGAATTACATTTAAAACAGTTAAAAATTGACAAAATCACCATCAGTCAAATGCAAAAAGCTGCACTACTTGGATCTGCACGCATATTACGAAAATACGTTATGACGTCCTAGGCCCCTGGGTGGGGCCCGACTAGTAACCAATGCCAAATCCAGCGAAACAACTGGCCGCTGTGATACAATTGTATAATAATAATAATGCCAAATGCAGACTTTTGCAAAGAAGCTGATGAAACTGTTGATCACATACTCAGCTGCTGCAAAAAAAATTGCACAGACTGATTATAAATTGCGGCACAATTCAGTAGCACAAATGATCCATTGGAATTTGTGCAAAAATTATAATATTAAAACAGCAACAAACTGGTGGGAACATCAGCCTGAAAAAGTCACCAAAAATCAGATGGTCAAGATCTTGTGGGATTTCCATATACAAACGGACAAAATACCGGCGCATAATACACCAGACATCATACTGGTTGAGAAAAATAAGGTCACAAACATAGACATCGCAATACCAGGTGATAGCAGGGTCGCCGAGAAGGAACATGAAAAAATCGCAAAATACCAGGACTTAAAAACCGAAATTCAACGACTATGGCACAAACCAGCAGTGGTAATTCCAGCGGTAATTGGCACACTGGGTGCTATTCCAAAAGCACTGGAATTACATTTAAAACAGTTAAAAATTGACAAAATCACCATCAGTCAAATGCAAAAAGCCGCACTGCTTGGATCTGCACGCATATTACGAAAATACATTACGACGTGCTAGGCCCCTGGGTGGGGCCCGACTAGTAACCAATGCCAAATCCGGCAAAACAACTGGCCGCTGTGATACAATTGTATAATAATAATAATAATGATAATTGATTAGGACTCCAGCTGTTGAGATACCAACCAGCCCCAAAGGCTGTGACTCTCACCAAAATTAACCACGCAATAACAACAACAATAACAACTGTTAAGTCTCCCAAGATATTAACTCTTTAAGACAAAATCTATCAATAACCCTGAGTAAGTTCATAACTACAATATTAAAGTCAAGGAATAATTTCCATACCTAATAAACAATACAGTGCCACATATTCATGTCATCAAATCTGCAACTCTATCTGTATAGGGGGAAAATAGGTCTTGGAAGAACAGAGGCATATGTAATAGTTAATAAAAAATGCATTAAATTCTACAGAATAGATATCTCCTGGGAAAACAGAGAACTTATCTGTCTGACAAGTTTATTATAATGCACCAAAGATACCAAAGTGATATTTCCCCCTTGGCCAATTTCTTGCCATACAAAATCATACACTTCGATTTAATATTTCTGTCAGCTGGGAGTTGCTTCTATACTATACACTATGCTGTCTTTATACCTGGGATGTGATTCTTTTGAATTGTTTTCAAAGGCACTTCAGGTAAACTCTTGCAGATTTCAGACATTCTGTTTCTTGGCCTCTTTCCTGATTCCTGGGGATAGGATTTCATTCCAACAGAAATAATGGGAAAAATTAATCTGGTTTGTACCAACTTTGGAGTGAAAAGAAAGGGCTGCCTGTACATTGTTGTCTCCCCACCACCACAAATGTCAATTGTTTACCCTCCCAATTGTCAGAAAAATTCAAATAATACTTTCTTTGAAATTGATGTCTTTAAAAAAAAAGCAATTGTTCAGAGGGTGACGAATGTCTCTTTGAAATTCAACCTAGAACTAAGGAAAAATTTGCTGACAGAACAATTAATCAGTGGAACAACTTTTCCCCAGAAGTTGAGGGTGCTCCATCACTGGAGGCTTTTAAGAAGAGAATGGACAACCATTTTTCTGAAATGGTAAAGGATCTCCTTGTTGATTTGAGGGTTGGATTGGAGCGCCTTTGGCATCCTCTGCAATTCTATTATTTTGTTCTGTTATTCTTTCTATGCTCATGTGTACCCACCCCATCAAGCCCAGAGGAAGTTTGGAATGGTATAGGAAGGCTGGAAGTTGGACTATAAGACCTCCAAGATCCCCTTCCAACTCTGTTATTCTGTTACATTCTGTTACATCTATTCTGATGCTATTAAATAGTATAGTTGCAGATACAGTATATATAAAACTACATGGGCAAACATATTTCATTACATTTTGCTTGTTTGTTGGAAGAGCAATTAATTTAATTCTAATAAATTTGAACTCACTATATTTTCCAAATCACCATTAAATAAGAACTGGCCTTCAGTATTCAAACCAGCCAGAACTTTATAACGTAGTTCTCAGAACAAATAGAAATCAAACACACCACTGGGGGGGAAGTATGCCCCAAGGATGTATATTCTTTCAGAAATAAAAATGAACAGTAGCCTATTAAGTAAAACGCATATAAAAGGATATGCAAATCACCCAAGATTTGGCATGAATTTTAGATATAAGGGTGTCAAGATTCACTTCAAATCTGAAGTTCAAAGGCAAGAAGAGATTTGGACTAATCTGAGATTTCACTAAATAAAATATTTCACCATAGACTATAATAAGGAAATGTAAAATTGCCTGCAGCTGCTTCATTCTGGGGCAGAATGGAATGAAAATTGCAGGCATATAGTAAGACCCTTTCAAGGAAATTAGCCCAGCAACATTTTAGACAGATAACTTCAAAGGTTTCAACACCATATATTTTTAAAAATATATATTTTTTAAAATGGACCTGCTAGAAGGCAGAGTTAGCAAGGATGAAAAAAGGGAAGCATGGCAACCTCCAAATTATCCAGTGAGGAGACACACATAACATAGGTTGTGTTGAACTGTTGAAAAAAGGGTCTTTCTTCATCCTAATCCTAGTATAAATTTAAAATAACATGTTCAAACTACATTTAAAATGTACGTTTTTGCTGGTTGCAAGATTCCAGCATCTCCTGATTGCTTGTTTTTCTGCCTAGCAAGCTTGTTGACATGGTTCACTTATGAAACTGGTGAAAGTGATGCAGAAGGATGGAAAATGGCAAGATCTTGCGTTAAACAATTTCCAAGGTCTCCAAATCTAGGATTCTAAATGTAGAGTTGCCCTTCCTTCCACCTTGCTTTCTTGTCTATCAAAGAAAGTTTGAAAAACCACTTTTACCAACTTATCAGAACAATGCAGAAGAACATCCAGTTTCAAGGCTCATCCTTGTTGCTGGTTATTAGTATATGATTGCCTCCATTTGCTTCACGTTGCTTCTGTTCTTTTAAATTTTCAGTCATTGACTAAATAATAGTGTATTGGAAGGCTCATCCTGATGTGACTTGCTGGTGATACTCTACATCATTGCTGCCAGACTCACAGCCCATGGGCTGGATGCATCACGCACTGGCCATGCCCATGAGCGGTATAGCAAAGGGGGAAAAAGTCACGATACTTCACGTGACAAGCTGTGATGACATGAAGGTTTGACACTCTTGCTCTACATTATTATAGGCTACAGAGTTAATTTTTTTAAATAGATAATTTCCTATTTTTGTCTAAGAAATTGCTGATCTCATGTCACTTCCTTCTGCCTTTGTTCTCAGGGACAACTAAGGTGGACTAAGGTGCCAATTACTAGCTAAGCTACTACTGCAATGATGGTGAACCTATGACATGTATGTCAAAGATGTCATGCCATGATATTTTGGGTGACACACCAGCCTATTCTTGAAAGAATGGCCCATTTTCATGTAATTTTCAGAGATTGAGGAGGCCATGCAACAATGAGGTACGGTCTTGTGCAGCCTGCAGCCTTCTGGAAGTCATGCAAGAAGCCATGCTCTTATGCAGCCTCCAGAGCATGTAAAAAGTGTGAGAATAGGGCATGTTGTTGCACATCTTCCAGAGACTGCAGAGGTTGTGAAAGAGCATTGCTTCAAATCTTCATGCATCCCTAAGTTCTATCAGGTAGACCAGAGGGACCCAAGAGCAGAAAAAGAACAGTGCCTGAAAGGGAATGTTGCCAGTGGAGGGAATCACACACTTCCCCAGGCTTATGCACCTTGGGGCATGATGCAAGGCAGCCATTTTGGCTGGTAGTGTTGAAGGTCAAGACTTCAACTTCATACCTACCTTGGCAGCCCTGCTTAGTGCCATTGTTCAGGATAGCCTAGAAAAATTTCATCATCGGTATAATACTGTAATGAACTCTGCCATCTGTGGATTGCTCATATCCTGAGCTACTCAAACATCTTTTCCAGCTTCTTCACAAACTCTCTTAAGAAAGATCTTTTGTTCTGGCCCCCCTCCGTCCAGTGATTAACACCAACACAGGCTTAATGTTAGCCACACTTTATTCACAGCAATTACAATCCTGTTAGCTGAAAGCCCAAACAGGACTCACAGGCAAGACGTTGGCAGCAACCCAGATTCCCACAGACAAGAGATACAATACAAACAAGAGATGCTCCAGATTGTTATGAACGATTGTGTCCTGCAAAAGGACTCCTCCCAAAGTCTCTTCTTATATACTCTCTTGGGAGTGGCCGAGCCACAACCACCTGGGCTTGATTATCTCTTATGAGTCTGTCCCTGTAACTGCAACCTCAGTTTCTCCGCCCTACATTGCCTGGTGTCAAGGACAAACTCCCTTTGATCTTCCCCACTGCTCCATACCTCAGGCACCTCCTGGTGGCCAACCAGCCTCTCTGTCCCTGCTCGGTGTCTGAACCCTGCCTAGCGTCCTCCACATCTTCCATAGCTGACTCATAGGATTCCTCACTATCGGAGACCATCAGCAGCTCCAACGGCTCCTGCTGGGCCACAACACCTTTGCTAACACAAACAAACAAAAAACAAGCACATAGATCAGCAGTGACCTATCTTGTGAGACACTCAGACAGAACTAGGTTACTCCATACTGATAAAACTTAGAGATGGTCTTGATCTGACATAATCAGCAATGTTGCTTTGATAAAACATCTTTGTTTCAGCAGAATCAAAGCATTCACTTCTTTTGTTAATCAGAGTGGAAGGAATCCGCTGAGGCCACCTTGATAGAATGCTTTACAGTGAAGTATACATACATTCCTCAACTTATAACCACTTTTAGCAACCATTCAAAGTTACAACATGGTAAAAAGTGACTCCTAACTGTTTTTCATACTTACAACCATTGTAATATCTCCTTGGGCACATGATCAAAATTTGTATGCTTGGTAACTGGCACATGTTTTGCAACCTTCTGGCAAGCAAAGTCAATGGGGAAGGCAGATTCACTTAATAACTGTGTTACTAATGTAACAACTGCAATGATTCCCTTGACAACTGTGGCAAGAAAGGTTATAAAATGGGACAAAATTCACTTAACAACGGTCTTGCTTAGCAATGGAAATTTGGAATGGAAAAATGGAAAGCAGATAAGATACCTTTGGAAGGAGAGATAATAAAAAAAATGGACTTTGCAGAAATGAATAGGTTAACTCTGAGAATAAAGGATAAAGAGGAATCAGTGTACTTCAAGACATGGGGAAGATTTTATGATTGGTTAGAGAAAAATTATGAGTAAGAATATAAAAAAGAAAGTAAGAGAGAGATACAGAAACCCAGATGACACACTATCAAATGAAAAGTGGGGAAGAGGGAGAAGATAGAAAAGTAGCAAAGTACTAATACATAAGTATATGTTCAAAGAACGAGATATAGGTAAAAAAAGAGATTGGAAAATATAACAAGGAAAAGGGAATGTAAAATGGTAAATATAAAGTTAGAAGTGGGTTTGATGGAATACCAACCCAAAAATACACCAGACGGAAGAGGAAAATAGGCAGCCACAACAATAGAAGAGGAAAGGAAGAGAGGAAGAGGAGATGAGAAGAGAGGAAAAGAAAGGGAAATAAGAATGAGGAAAGGAGAGGAAGGCTGGGGGGATAGAAAGAGAAAGAGAGGTCAGGAAGGGGAAGAGGATGAGAGGAGTAGGGGAGACGTAAGGGAAAAAGGAAAGGGAAAGGAGAGGCGGAAAGAAGAAAGTTGAGAAAGGAGGGAGGGAGAAAAGGAAGGAAAAGTAGGGTGGTGGTGAAACAAAATAATAGATGGTAAGCTGTTGTGGCCCAGCAGGAGCCGTTGGAGCTGCCACCAGACTCCGACAGCGAGGGGCCCTATGAGTCGGCTTTGGAGGATGTGGAGAACCCTGGACAGGGTTCTGATCCGAGCAGGGTGCAGAGAGGCTGGTTGGCCACCAGGAGGCGCCTGAGCCTTGGACCAGTGGGGAGGAGACAAGGGAGTATGATCCGGACATCAGCAGTGGGGAGGAGCCAAGGGCGTTGTTCCTAGATGCCCGGCACTGGAGAGCTAATAGACATAAGGAACAATTACGCAATTACAGGAGGTAATTGCACTCAACTGGTGGTCATTAGGCTCCTCTCCAGATTATAAAAGGACTGCTTGTGCACACACACCTTTTGCAGAAGTCAACGCAGGAACTAATGTTGGAGGACATTATTGTGAGCTTGGCAGGCTGGATTGCTACCATGGCTTATCTGTGCTGGATTGCTGCCCAAGCTTGTTTGTGTTGGTTTGCTGCCAAGGACCTGTCTGTCTGTTAATTAAATGCCGTAACTTATCTTTGGCTCGGAGTGTGTTGGTGTGGGACAAGGGGGTCAGAACAGTAAGCTAAGCAATCTCGATTATATATCCTAATTTTTATATGGAAAAATGAAAGTATAAAAGTGTTAAAATATAATAAGAATAATAACTATGAGAATATATACCTGTAAATGTACATATGAGACTAAAAATAAAATAAAAAACTTTAAAAAAAGCAATGGAAATTTTAAGCTCAATTATGGTAGTAAGTTGAAGACTGCCTGTATTGAGAAAGTGAGACGATCCAAATTTCTTTGAAGAGAAGCCACAGCTTCTTCACTTTCCTTGAACTCTGCACATTGTTTTAAAATAGGGGGGGGGGGCTATCATGGTCAATTCAAGAGGGACATTCTTCAACACTGGATCCAGTTTGATTTGATATGGACTGCACTCCTTTTTAGGAATTCTCCCAGAAATTGTTTCGGCATCCCTGTCCCATTGCCACAAAGAGACTAATCTAAGAGAGAAAAATGTTACATGAGAAGAATATAATGAGTTCTCTTGTAACAATTGCCAGCAACAGTTCTCCACCAAGTGGCCCCATTGTCTTGATTCTATTTCCTCTGAACTTGCCAATTTCTGAATGCAAAGATGTCTGAGCCTTTTCCAAATATTTGTCTTTTATGTTTGGGATAGATTTGTGAGCAGAATTCTGAATTCTTCTTGGGTTCTCTGGTGAATAAGAATAGGCTGCCTAGATGGTTCATTACATTGCCACATTACATTCCTATATATTTACCCCTCTGGAAATCCTTTGAAATGAGAGCCCAGAGTGCTCTACATAGGAAAAGGCCCATAGCATCCTTCAGGCTTTACTGATTCCTACAATACACTGCAGATGTCTAATTTGCTCTTACTTAGATTTCTATCATGTATCCTATTGTATCATAGATTTAACAGCTCAGCCTGGCTTTACACAACGGGAATGCCTTGAGGATGAGGTGTCAATAACTGTAATCCCCTAAGCAAACAGACCCATACACTCCACTGAAAGACATCTTTCTTTGTTTAACCTATCCCTTTGTGTTGTTTCACAATCTTATCTACCCCACTTCTATTTACATTTAAAAATATATATTTTTTAAAAAATTGGATCTATATTTTCACAGTTTGTCACATTTTGGCAGCCTTCTGTGGTCATTATCTGCCTGATTATTTTTGTCCCATAAATGTTGAATCACAACATTTTTAGAAAAAGCAAAATAAGCCATACTAGCCATTAGATGGGTTCCAAAATCTACCTAAGGCCAATGCTTTCACTAGGCCAAATTTTAGGTCATAAAAATATCTAAGTTGTGAAAGCTTCAGTTTAATGTTGTTTTAGAAAGCAACATGCCACCTAAAATGTTATTTAACTTTGCTGGTATATTTTTTTTTATTTCTCTCTCATTTTCTATTCCACCTATCAGTAAACATTTATATTTCCTGAACTTTTGCAAAAAAATAATAATAGGAAAGCCATTGTTTGTTTGCTTTCCTCCAAGCACCCTAATGGTGATATGGATACATCATGGTCATAAATTAAGCTGATTTAAATATAATCATCTTTCTTCCACATTCTATATAAACTCCATGCCAACTAATGACTTCAGCATCACCAGACTTCTGTTCTTTTCTTCTTTCTTCTAACTCAACTTTTTAAACTTTTTGTAATATATTTCTTTACGAAAGAATCTGAAGATCTTCAAGATTTGCCATGTTTATTACCCTGGCTAAATAAAGAACTTGTGATAATTTGATTTTCCAAAAAGAAAAAAGAAACACCTTAATAGGAATAGACATGTAAATAAATTTCTCTCAGACTTCCTATGACCCATCCCACCCCAAACGATAAGAAACATATGAAACCAGACTCTGCAGATGGGAGGAGTTGACGGTGGGCAGGAGAAAACAATGGAGAACTACTTCTTCTGTGCCATTTCTGCAGCCAAAGACCTAAAACGCACAAAAAGACAGTACCTAAATGGCCTGGGATGATCTCAAAAAAGCTACACAATATTGCACCTGATACAGGTATGAGGCATCAATAGTGATATATAATGTAGATAATGTTGTAGGTAGAGATGCTGCCTCCCAATAATATCCTAGAAGAATCACAGTAAACCATCTTCATTATATTACCAGAAAAAATGAAAATGTCTATGTAATGACTAAACATGACTTAAAGAAGATTTAGATGAATGGCAGACTGGTTATGTCATTAGTCACCAGAGTTTCCCACAGAAGAATGTAACATGCAACTGCTTCAATGAGCCAGTTTAGAAGTAAAAAAAATACATAGGAAAAGAATGTTGGATTTGAACTAGAAGGAGATATAAGTGGGAATTAACCTGAACTGCTCAATGACTTTTGGCTGCTTAAAATGGATACTGTTCTTAAATTATAATAAATATTTAGTTATCGCCATAATGGATGATTTGCTAACAAAAGCTGATAGTCCAGATATAAAAAAGTAAGTTGTCTTTGCCTAAGATGCTTTTGTCAAATAGAGAATAAATGTACTTCAAACATGGTAGGGCCCAACTTAGCATGCCTTGCAAATTTGGGCACAGCAGAATAAGTTTGTACGAATCCTCATAGCTATCTGGGATCTGATCCATTTCTAGAACATTTCTCTGAAATGTTTGACATACATGTTAGGGTTCCTGATTTTGAAAACCTGAAATGTTCTCCTGTTGTTTCAGATTTAGGAGCTCAGTACAGATATTTTTGTCATCTGGGATCAGCATTGGCTCTTCGGCTTTGAAACGGAGATGAGCACCACCCGCTAGAGTCGGGAATGACTAGCACATATGTACAAGGGGAACCTTTACCTTTACAGATATTTTGGGGAATTGTCACATTATACCTGCAATAGTATGCAACAACTAAGATTACTTGCAGACATGTTAGAAGTAAAGGAACATTAAGTGCTTCAGCTTTTCCAAATCAGCTTCCATACTTTTTCTTTATTGTTTTAATTTCTCATGTTTTAGGCTCCAATCGTCAGGATTCCAGGTGAATAAGAAATGGGAATAAAAAAACGGCTCAGGCTCAGATGATTTCCCTTGCTTTCTGGAAAGTCTGGGAAATGATTCTTAGCAACTGAAATCAATCCCAAAGGCTCAGTTATTTGCCTAATCCAAATATGAATCCCAGCCTTTTGAAAGTCAGCTTTCATTTGACTCTGCC
Organism: Thamnophis sirtalis; assembly: GCF_051295495.1. Lineage (NCBI taxonomy): Eukaryota > Metazoa > Chordata > Lepidosauria > Squamata > Natricidae > Thamnophis > Thamnophis sirtalis. The sequence continues at coordinate 27,107,087 of NW_028261392.1, forward strand.
TCTTTTTAAACGAAATGATCTGTCATCAGAAATATATTGATGTTGTAATATTAATTGACTGCCAAGACCTTTTTAAAAAAATGGTTTCTACTTCCCCCCATAACATTTTAGCCCCTCCCTCTTTTTAATTAACTCCATCTGGCTTAAGGCTCTCTCTTTCAACAATGGGTCTCAATGCTATTGTGCCGCACAGCAGGAGAAAGCCACAGATCCACTCAGCAATCACTCAGCAGGCATTTGGAACAATGGCATGAGAACATAGGAGGAACAGCCTGGCTTAGTCATAGGATAGGGAAGATATTTGTATCTGAGTTGCAGGAAAGATATATATACAAGGGGGGGGGAGAGAAACAGAGACAGAGACAGAAAGAGAGAGACAGACAGACAGACAGAGACATAGAGAGAGAGACAGAAAAGGAGAGAGAAGAGAGACAGACAGACAGAGAAAGAGAGAGAAATAGAGAGAGAAAGAAGAAGGGAGGGAGGGAGGGAGGGAGGGAGAGAGAGAGAGAGAGAGAGAGAGAACCAGAGGGAGGGAGAGAATGTTTTTAAAGCAATATAACATCTTATAGAAATGTGGTTGCTCCCATTTAAATTATTCAGATTTTTTTGCAATACTGGCTCATGCGTCATGAAGAGTAAAACAAAATTATGCAAAATAGAAACTAGGGTAGATTTTTCTCTTTCATACCCACCATTTGTTCAACACCTGTTTCATGCAGGGTTTCCCTGCTCCCTCCACCCTGAAGAGAAGCTGAATTCTCCCAGGGTGGTTTTCCTTTTGATAGTAAAATCCTTGCACTAAATAAATAACATTTCTTTCCGTCAACACTTCGGAGCTTATAAGCAACGAAGTTTACTTGAAATGTATTCTGAGCATTGCATTTCTGAGATGTGAAGTACTGGTAAAAGTCTTCTGAAATATGTAAGCAAAATCTTACTCCCAGTTTATGATATGTAGATAGGTCAAGTGGAATAAAAATAATCCATTGTATCACTAGGAATTAATTTTATTGTAGTTAAATAGGCTGGCTTATCTTCTGTGTTTATTTTATCTCACAGGGAAGGGGAATTACATTTCTTTTGATATTTCTCCTTCTGAATGCCTATTGATAATTTGCCTGCTTTTTCCCATACATTTCTTTTAGGGCTTGCAGAAAATCCTTAGGTTCTTTCTTGCAGGTGGGTTTTTGATGTCACTGCAGTATTTTCAATGGAGACAAGCCAGATTCAGGATGAAATATGGTGTTGGAAAGCCTCTAGCTATGGCAGACTTCAGCCCTTCCCAGGTCACTTGAGGGGAGATGCCATGAAAGGTACACCTGGCTTTGGCATTGCTCCATTCAAGGGGAGAGAACCAGCAGTCAAAAGATTTGGAACCAGAAGTAGCAACCACTTGGGGAAAATCTGTCAGAAAACACATGTACTAACAAAGCCCTGAGCACTACATTGTTCTACATCCAGAATTAAAAACATAATACATAACCATAGGCACATTATTAAAGGGCAGAAACACAGACAAGCATAGACATAAATTATCTTGTTCTCATCCATGCCAAGGTGTCCTAAAGAGAACCACCTGTACCATAAGATTTAAGGAAGTTTATGGAAGGAAACGTTTTAATATCATATTTAACTCCGTAGTTGAATGCCACCATAGAACAGCTTTACCAGAGGGGGGGGGGATTTCTGAGCAATATGGAGCATAGGGATGATTTGAAAATCAACATCATTTCAGCCATCGTCTATCCACTGCAGATGAAGGCCTCTTCTGTGTGTTTCCAACTAATATAATTTGGAAAATAGAGTTATTTCCCTTCCCCTGATCCTCAAAAGATCTTAAAACATTCAGCATATTTCCTATGTCAATCCAGCATTTGTACATTAACGAAGTCTCAGTGAATCACAAAGTTCCTTACTTAGGGTATTTTGAATGAGTGAACAGTGAAAAAGAACTTAAACGTAAGCATATAAGAATAACTTTGTTGGATCATGCCACGGCTTGTCTTAGTCAGTATTTTGTTTCTCGCAGGAGCCTCCACAATAATTGTCCTGCAAATAGTATTTGGAGGAACATTGCCCCCAACATGGAGGTAATGTTGAATTTAAAGCTGATAACTCTTAAGAGACATATTTTGGGTGGATTTAGCCAATCCTCTTTTAAAACTATCCAAGGGAATGGCTGTCCTCATGGCTTGTGAAAATGAATTCAGTAGGTTATATCCCAAAGGAATACGTATTACTTCCTTCATACAGCGGTAAGAGCATATTGGCTCTCTAGTTTGGGAAGATTTTGTTAAACTTGATAAAATTTAGGAAGCTAACTAGAATAAGTCAGGGAATCTGGGTCTCTTATTGCCAGCAATTAAAATTATTGTAGAGACTTTATTTTCCAGCCTTCTTGCCATCACTACACAAAACTAACTTTCCAAACTCAATACTGCAAAATTTTCCACTTTCTGGAAATTGGAAGGATATATCTTTGTGGTAACATGGACCAGTATACTTCTCCATTGCTACTATTTCCACATTAGGGCTAATTGCTAATTGCTGTTTGTTGCAACAGGAATCATTCCTACAGCAGAGATTGATTTGTAAGAAATTGGATGCCCCTGCATACCTATGTTTCCAGTCTCTTAATCTGAACTCAACACACATGCATAAATGAAAATAATTTCTTTGGATATGCAAAATACAACACTTTCAGAGATAATCATAAGACAAATATATGACATGCTCTATTTTTGGTCTTTAAGATATCAAAATTATATGATGAAAATATTAATTGGACCCAGTTTAAAAACATAAAATGGCGATTGTATTTTATGATTATGATTTTTTCACTTGTTGCTTGTATGTACACTGAGAGCTTATGCAAAGGAGACACATTATTTTTGTGGCCAATCACGTTTAGCCAAAAAAGAATTCTATAAAAATGGCTTTACTAGATCAAACCATACATAAATCTAGAAGAATTATTAATCTAGAGAAATCATAAATATACCATGCATACTCATCAGATTTTGTTTCATTGACATTTGGTCACAAGTCACCAAAGAACAGATCTGTCTATGTCTAGACAACTGTGCTCAAGATCCATTTAATCTGTTTGCCTTTTTGCATTCACTTATTAAACACCTCTGAGTTCTAGGCCAATAAAGCACAGAGGTGATGGTAAATATCAGGGGTTCCAGACTAAACAATATTTATATAACTATTCAATTATCACCCCACCTTTCCCATAATACAAGTATATAGTACCGGGATGGCGAACCTATGGCACGCATGCCACAGTTGGCACGCAGAGCCATTTGTCAGGGCACACAAGGCGTTGTCCTGTCAGCTGTGACTTCAGCCTTTTTTTGAGTCCATTTTTACCCCTCCCCAGGCTCCAGAGACTTTATAAGAGCCAGGGGAGGGTGAAAACAGCCTCCCAGCCCCCTCCCTGGAGGCTGTCCAGAGGATTCAGGAGCTTCCCTGAAGCCTCCGGAGTGCAAAAACCCGGCGCTATGGGCAAACCAGAAGTTCAGGAACTGACTTCCGGTGTGCTCCTAGGGCCGGTTTTAGCCCTCTGGAGCCTTCAGGGACCTTCAGGAGGCTTCCCTGAAGACTCTGGAAGATGAAAAATGACCCTACGGGCAACCTGGAAGTGATTTCCGGTTTGCTCATAGGGTCGTTTTTTGCCCTCAAAAGCCTTCAGGGAAGCCTCTGGAAGGCCCCTGAAGGCTCCAGAGGGCTAAAACCAGCTGTAGGAGTCAGTTTCCAAACATCCGGTTTGCTCGTTGGGCCAGTTTTTTGCACTCCAGAGGCTTCAGGGAAGCTCCTGAAGCCCCCGGAGGGGGGGCTGTTTCCGCCCTCCCCAGGCTCCTATAAAGCCTCTGGAGCCTGGGGAGGGTGAAAAAAAATATGCAAAAAACAGGGGGAGCGCTGGTCATGCATGCATGCATGCTGGGGTTGCACATTGCATTATGGGTGTGGCATGCCCATGTGTGACCCCCCTGCACTCCCCCCCTTTTGTCATGTGAGCTAAAAAAGGTTTGCCATCACTGATATAGTATTATAATTGTATACTAGTACAACTACTATATAAAAGTGCAGTTGTTGAGAGAGCAACAATGAAGACCAATATCTGTCACTTCTATTTTTCCCTAGCTCCTTTTAATGGCAAATCAGGCTGCAATAAGAGTAAAATTAACCTGTACTGGTTCAACATTTTGATATTTATGGAGCAGTGAACCAACTGCTAGAATCAAAAGGTGGCAATTGTCTGTCTGCCTGAGCTACATTGATTCATTCAAGAAATCAGTCAAGTTAGAGCAAATATTCCCTTCCCAAATGGCCTGTTAACAGTGAAATCAAATTATAAACTTGAGTTCATCATAACCCATGCCTTGTTTTTTTAAAAAATATATTCATGCTGTGCAACAATATTTCATTCACTTGGGTAAACACATTACAAAAGCTCAAGTATTTCATACTAAAATATGCATCAATCATGGCTGCCTTTCCAGATGCACATTTACATATAGATTCCACATTACATTTTGGGGTATTGGTGCTATAATGGAATATCTGGGTCTTTCCCTACTGGACATCTCAAGCTGGAGAATGACCCAGAATAGGGGTCAGCAAATGTGGCTCTGGAGCCGCATGTGGTTCTTTCATCCCTTTGCTGCAGTTCCCTGTCACCGATCAGCTCCACAATTGATAGGTCTTTCAGTTAGGACAGGTAGAGGAAAAAGAACACCATGCTAGGAGGGGACTGTATGGTGTGGGAACCGGACTTCTAGTCGGCAGAAGAAAAAGGACACTACACTAGGAGGAGACTCTATGGTGGGGAAACTGTTCTTCCAGTTCACTCCAGAATTGAATGGGGGCTTCTGGTTAGGACTTTTGTGGGTCTCTGACAGAGGTGGGTTCACACCTATTCGGTAGAACCGGTTCGTCAAATCTACTGAACCGGTTAGAAGAGGTTCCACCAGTGGAGCCGGAAAGCAGGCCACACGTACAGAAGAGGTTCCAAAAATTTTTGAAGCCCACCACTGGTCCTTGGATATGATTATTCTACACTATCATGCTCATATTTATAAAACTCAGTGCCTCTGTGAAAGGTAAGGATGACTACTGTGTTTGTGGTGCAATCAGAACATTCCGTGTGTTGAAGTTGTTTTAATGCAAACCAAAGATGCCTTTTAAAAAACAAGTTTACATCATATTCTTATGCATGCCAGTGCTGTGTGTGAGGTAATTTAAGGTGGTTCTGACAAGTGTCATTGGCATCTTCATATCCAGTCACATGGGCGGCAAGCCACTCCCATCCAGTCACATGGGTGGCAACCCACTCCCACAAAGAAGGCCACACCCACAGAGTAGATTCGAACAATTTTTGAAACCCACCACTGGTCTCTGAGTGTTTAAGGTTGCTGCCCCTGACCCAGAAGATGTGAATGAAAATCTAGAAAGGGCTTCTGTTTTAAATATAGGAGGTGGTGTTAAAGAAGACTTTACATACAACAGTTTACATGAAATTATATGATTACTACAGATCAAATGTTGAAGTTGTGAAATTGATTATGATTTTGTTGCATAGTAGAGAGACTCTGGATTCTTAAACAGAAATTCATCCTCATGTCTGCACTATTAGGATACTGCACAAGTTGATTCTGGTTTTATATATCTGGTCACCCTTTCCAGACCTGCTGATGAGCTGGCTAGAAAAGACTGCTTTTCTATATGGTCATGTGTGGCTTAAAAGCTTAGCTATACTAGATGCCAAGGAGTGAAAATGTAGGTCAATGGATTTTCTAGGAATGGGAACAGACAGTGAAAGAGGATCAAAGAAAGATATAGTTAGAGCTCTACTGGAATGCCAGGAACTGAGTCACTATATGTCTGTCTAATGTGAGGTCTTCTAACCTCCCATTCTAAACTGCTTTTTTAAAAAACAAAATCCACAATCCAATGTTAAATTTTTAAATTCTATTGAGCTTTGTCCTTAAATTTTAATGTGTAAGTCCATTTAAAAACTGGCAAGAGATCCTGTGCTACGTATTCCTTTTTGTTTTTAAAGATTGAAAGACATTCCAAAGATTTGTCAGAGATGAAATCATTTTAGTTCTGTAGCATTGTGATATTAATGTTGTCAGTTATTCATGCCAAAACAAGGTTTTGTTTATAAAAGCACAACCTGAATTCTAGTCGGGCACCACTTATTCATATGTGTGTACTGATTTACTTTTAGATTTATATTTTATGCTTCAGAATTAAAAACGTCTGAAAGGGCCACACGTTGCTTATCTTCAGCTCCTTTGAATAGAAGCAGATTCAGATTTTATGCAAATTGTAGAACTTTCAGTGATGCGTCCTCTCATTTGCATTTTTTTACCCTGTTATTTATGACTGGTTTTAGGGGTGGTCCTAGTGGTGAGATTCAGCCAGTACGCACCTATTTGGGAGAACCGATTGTTAACTTTCTAAGCAGTTCAGAGAACCAGTTGTTGGAAGAAATCTCATTTTGTTTTTTCCACTTTACAGGGCTAATCCTGTAAGGAAGGCAGGATGGAAACATTCTGGCATTGTTTCTAATTTTTATTGCCCTACTTACAGAAACTGCCTGTCCAGTTAACCCCTATTACATTGTAATAGTTAAGGTGAAGCACCCATTGACGTGAATGATGTTGAGTTGGCCACGCCCACTCAGTCACATGACTAGTGAGCCCTGCCTACCTAGCTGGTCATTAGGGCAGAGAACTGGTTGTTAAATTATTAGAATCTCACCACTGGGTGGTGCTCATCTCTGTTTTGTAAGCCAAAGACCCAGCATTATCCAGAAACATTTGATTTGGTCAACATGTCGCAGCACAAATCATACGACAAAACACAGAACATTTGCTGTATGCTCAAAGTACCCATTCATCTACTTGCTTTTGTATCCTTTTGAATAGCTAGGTTGGCAGGGACAGGTGTCAGGAGCTCACTCAGTCTCATGGCACCTGGGTATCGAAATGCTGAGCTGTAGAAATTAAGTTATTTTTCATAACCAACAATATTAATATCACAATATTACAGAATGAAAGTGATTTCATCTCTGACAAATCCTAGGAAGCTGTACCTCTAGAACACTGTATAAATCAGGATTTCTCAACCTTGTCAACTGTATGATATGTGGACTTTAACTCCCAGCATTTTCCAGCCTGCATGTTGTCTGGGGAATGCTGGGAATTGAAGTCCACACATCTTAAAGTTGTCAAGGTTGAGACACTCTGATATAAATAGTCTCCTGGCTAATATTGACCCTTTAATATGAACCACAGTTTTTCTACTTTGTTCCAATTTCTCCAGGCAGAAATCTGTCTTTGGAAGTCTGAGCACAAATCACCTTTAGTCCCAAGCTCATTGAGTTGGGATAAATTAGCCACTTTTGTAAGGTACAGAACAGTGTACTAAATGAAAGAGTCTAGCAATATTATTGTACACGTCAATGTAAGTCATGCTGTTATCAGGGTTTATAATCAGAAGCTTAAGAAAATAAATCCAGCATACCTATAGTTAGCAACATGGCATAAAGTAATTACCCACCTACTTCATTATTGTTTTTCTGGCAACCTGCTCAGTAGATGGCATTCCAGAATAGTTTTGTGATTCTTAGAAAGTCCCTGCAGTTTAGACCAGACTAGGAAAACAAGAGATGTGCAAAGGAGTTAGAGGAGTCTAAAGGGTCAGAGAAGAATGGCTTGCTCTGATTTATAGACAAAGATTATGAACCAAGTTGGACCAATGCCTTTTATCTTTTTATTAATTCTGAACATTTTTTTTTCTCCTTGAGGTTGGCAGAATTTTTGCTGTGACCAGTAACAACTGAATACCAAAACTAACAAGCAAAGAAAAATATTTTAGGATTATTAGTTTTATTTACTGTAGGAGAAGGAGTGGAGGATTCTAGGGGCAGAAGAAGAAGTGGCCTCTATGTAGCCACAAACGAAGTTCAAGCCTCCCCCAATTTCCATTGACCCCCTACTTAAGCAAGGGATAACTATTAATAAAGTAGTTATTAGCAATAATTAATAGAATAGCAATAAATCAATTTAATTGGACCTTCACAAGAGAACCTGAGATTTCTCACTTGAGATTTACTCATTTACTAGTTGTTATAATAAACATTACTTTTAATGTGGCTGAATATTGTAATGACATCTTTATGATATTTTGCTACATGGTACAGGATCATGTTCAAGACCCATATGCTGCATGATGGGGTGATCTCCCATCCTTGTGCTAGTTCCTGCCAACCTAGCAGTTCGAAAGTATGCAAATGTGAGAGATAAATAGGTACCACTTTGGTGATAAGGTAACAGCACTCTGTGATATCTTGCTCGTCACATGACTGCTAAATGGTTTCATCTAGCTTTTCTGCCAAATGTTGGATGAAGAGACCCCATGTTTTTGTTGTTTTTAATTTGTTTAATTCTACAGGTTTACTATGATTTTAGGTTGTTTTTATTTTTGATTCAGACCCATCCAGAGTTGGTTATAAAGTGGGTGGCTATATAAATGTTTTAGATGAATGCATAAATAATTGTCAGTCCTGTGTTAATATTACTGTGATGGCAATTCGGAATAGATGAAACACAACCTTAGATGGAAGTGTTGCCATCAGAACAGTCTGAAGACACCTCCAGAGGAAGTTTCAGATCTGTCCGTGGACTTCAATGATAGCATTGTTCTTCACATGAAAACAATCAAATTCAAGGTTCCTGTTATTCCAGTCACTATAAAGACAGCTCAGGTTCCATTGCAAGTTTCAAGTAATTTCCAGTAAAAAAACAGTTGTTGAATATCCATTGCCTGAGACATTTATGCCCATTAATTGGCTTGGAAGACACATGCTGATTGGTTGCTAACCATGTCCAAACATTATGGTCTTGAAGATTTGAGTCATTAAGACAACTTTTATTGTTTTTGAGTATTTCAGTTTTGTAGCAGAAGATTGAATTAACGAAGAAAGCTAAATTTCCATAGGAGCCAAAATAATTCAGTATGCCTTTGATCAGTAATCAGGGACAAGTTGCTCTTGTTTTCTTTCCTCAGCATTAGTTATTTTAGCTTTCATTTTCCTAGGGAGTTGTAATAATGGTTTAAGATTGAAAAATGAGCTGTGTAATATGAGAAAGTTTATTTGCAAGTTTGTTGATTCAGAAAAAGCATATGATAAAGTGAATAGTCTTAAATTAGGGTATTTCTAGCAAAAATATGGAGTGGAAGAGTGGTTGTGGAATCCATCGAGAGTTATAGGAAGGGAGTAAGGAATACAAAAGAATAATTGGAATAGGGAATGGTTCAACCGCATCATGGAGAAAATCTATTTATTAGTCCCTAGGGGTCAACACCCCCCCCCAAAAAAAAACACATAATCACTTAAAGACACTGAACAGAGAATAATTCTAGGGCATATGATGGTCCCTTAATTGTTTAATTAATTTATGGTTAAATGTGTAGGGAAAATTTATGGTGATGTTTGTTGGGGAAGTGAATGCGGATTTGGTTTTGAATATTGAACATACTGTTGACTAAGAACATGTTGTTGACCAACAAAATAAATGATCTACAGAAAATCTTGTTTAATGCAACAAGAAGTATAGATACATCTATTTTGTTATTTTGAAGGGAAAACTGGATATCAGGAGAAATAATCTGAATGTACTTAAAAACTGTAGCAAAGCAAGAAGCGATGCAGTTAAAACTAATGGATGCAGAATGAGTATGAGAGACATACTCTATGTTGGAATGCTTTACTCATATAAAGTAAATGAAGACTGGATTATAAAAATATGCAGAGAACAGATAGAGGGAAAGTAAAAGACTGACAAATCTTATTTAGAAGACATTGATGAAATCTTCAAAATGGTGGAGAAGACAAGTTCAAAAAACAAAAGGGAACACAAGAATCAATATGTGGACATGATGGAAGCCAGGATAATTTGCAAGGACAGAAATGTATAGAAAGGTAAAATTAATGATGTTAATATAGAGCAAATCAATTTTAAATACCCTGTCCTTTATCTCCTGCCTCCAGTTATTTGGCTTACTGCTTAATTCTTTGTTTTTGTTTGTTAGATTCTGCTTACTTGAAAAGGGAAAGCAAGGAGTAGGTATGGATTTATGATATAGGTTTTCAGGAGCAATTGGATTTGCACAGTGGGGTATAAAATAGCAGTTGCTAATTTATCAGCTTTTGAACAATAGGAATCCACTAGAATCCTATTTGGTTCTAGAAACTCCCCGATTTTTGGGTACACTTCTCAGACAGAAGAGATTAAGGACCATCATAATGCCCTTAATAGCTTGCTCTTCTGTCATTATATGATGTGCCTTAAGTATGTGAGCTCTGATGGTTTTAACCCAACCTACTTTATATAGGGTTGGGAACAGAAAAGATAATGTAACTGCAAGGACATGGCCTTGAGCTTTTTGGAGGAAAAATGGGCTATGAATGGCATAAATAAGATCTTACTCATGGTGTTTTATAATTTTATTTATCTAGTGCTGCTCTTGTAGCTAAGGGGAGGGGGGACACCAGCCGTGATGATAATTGATCTTCAAGGAGAGGAAAAAAAGCTATTTGTAAAGGATTCAAGTACCAGTTAACTATTTTGAAATCTGCTGCAGTACAAGCGGAATGACCAATGTCAACAGGCACCATTTTAGAAACCATTTCTTTCAGCTATAAAAAGCTTTATGTTCCCTCTGGGGCACTATTTGTATTTAGCAAAGCATTAGCTGAGCTTGCTATTTCAGCTTGACAGCTCCTGATTTTTAGCAGGAGAAAAGAAAGCAAAATTAATGGATGTGCTGGAGCTTAGAATAGGAAATGTATCAGTCACCATAAGCACTGGTACTTTAGGGAGCAAAATGAAGGTGCTCTTTATATATATATATATATATGAAGCAAGACCATTGATCTTTTCCCCCTAGAAATTAAGCATGTTGTTTCATATATTTTTTTCTTTTTTGTAATAATTTCAATTATATTCCAATTTTCAGCCTGTAGGCAAAATGTTATCATTATAAGTGTGTATAATTATGTTGGCATATGAATGCTGTGCTTTATATAATATTTTATTTTATTACTTTAATAATAATATTATAAGACTGCCATGTGAGATGTTATTTTCTCTGGGAGGACTACTCTGTATGATTAATGTCTAAAGACATTTGCTTGAAGGATACCGAGGCTTAGAAAATGCTGATTCGAATCACTATGAATGGCTGCTGGCTACCAGCAACTTAAAGCAATCTTAATTTCAAGTCTGGTTGGCCAAGATGCAAACTTTATTAAAGCAACTGTTCTTGCATGTTAAATTATGGTGCAGGAGAAGGAAACAGACTGGCAATCTAAATATTGCCCATGGAGACAGAAATATGAACCTTGCTTCTGACGGATAAGAAATATCCTAGCTGGGGGTTACATGGGAGTTGAAAAAGTTGCATTCAGCTTTGGAAAAAGGCTCATTTGAGGAAGACATCCATGTTTGGCTGATCCCTTACCAAGAAATGTGTGAGTGTTAAAGAGGGGAAAAAAGGGACATCAATAGCTGAGACAGCTTCAATATTCCATCCCTCCAAAGAAATTGACTAATTCAAAGCTATGTGGTTGACTAATTCAGAGCCATAGTGGTGCAGTGGTTAGAATGCAAACTCACTTAACAAATTTTACATAAATATTGGCTCAATTGTGGTATAAGTAATTCTCACTAAAAGAGAGGAAATGATAGAAGGTGTTGAAGCCACAGGAACCCTAGGGGCAAGTGACCATGCAATATTGGAATTCAACATTATGCAAACACAAGTAGTAGAACAAAGTGAAACTAGAGTCTTGGACTTTAAGAGAGCTAATTTCAATAAACTTAGAGAGAGCTTGGGAAAAATTCCATGGATGAGAATCCTCAAGGGGAAAACAACTCAAGAAACTTGGGAAATTTAGAAAAATGAGATTACAAAAGCCCAGTCTAGCACAATACCAATGAAGAAGAAAAATAACAGCTCCCTAAAGAAACCAGCATGGCCGCATAAGGAACACTCTGACAAATTGAAAGACAAAAAATATAAGTATAAAAAGTGGAAGTGGGGGGACATAACTAAGGCAGAATATCAGCAAATAGCCCGAGCATGTAAAGATGAAGTGAGGAAAGCTAAGGCTCACAATGAAGAAAGGCTTGCCACAAAAGTAAAAAATAACAACAAAAAAAAGCTTCTTCCAACATTAAAAACAAGAAAAAAGTTAAGGAAACAATTGGTCCATTGCTGGGAAAAAGTGGCAAGACAGTGACAAGCAACAGGGAGAAAGCAGAACTATTTAACTCATGTAAACTCATGTTTAACTCATCTGTCTTTACATAAAGTGATAAAACAGTCCAACCTATCAAAAACAGCACCACAAAAATCAGATTAGAAACACAAGTTGAAATAGGGAAGAAAATGGTAAGTGAGCAGCTGTCTACCCTATATGAGTTCAAAACACCAGGACCGGATGGATTACACCCCAGGGTTCTGAAGGAACTGGCAGATGAGATCTCAGAACCACTGAACTATATCTTTCAGAGATCCCGGAGCACCAGAGAACTACCAGAGAACTGGAAAAGAGCTGATGTGGTTCCCATCTTCAAAAAAGGGAAAACAAACAGATCCAGGAAACTACAGACCTATCAGCCTGACCTCAATACAAGGAAAGATTCTGGAAAAGATAATCAAGCAATGAATTAGCGAACGCCTAGAAGCAAACAAAGTAATAGCCAAAAGCCAATATGGGTTTGTCAAAAACAGATCATGCCAGACTATTGCAATCTTTGATAATGTGACAAAATTAGTGGACCAGAGGAATGCCGTCAATATAGTTTACTTGGACTTCAGTAAGGCATTTGATAAGGTAGACCATAACCTACTACTAAATAAAGTAGAAGAATGTGGGTTAGAGAGCACCACCACCAGATGGATTTGTAACTGGCTGACCAACCACATTCAACGTGTAGTCCTCAATGGAACTGCATCTTCATGGAGGGAAGTATGCAGTGGAATACCCCAAGGCTCTGTTTTGGGCCCAGTACTCTTAAACATCTTCATCAATGATTTGGATGAGGGAATAAATGGGGAACTCATCATATTTGCAGATGACCCCAATTGGCAGGAATAGCCAAAACTCCATAAGAGAGGCTAAAGATATAGAAACTTGAACATTGGGCACTATCTAATAAAATGAAATACAATGGTGAAAATATTACATTTAGGCAACAAAAACAAAATGCACAGGTACAGTATAGGTGGTACCTTGCTCAACAATAGTAACTGTGAAAGGGATCTTGGAGTCCTAGTGGACAACCATTTAAATATGAGCCAGCAGTGTGCAGCAGCTGCCAAAAAAACCAACACAGTTCTAGGCTGCATAAACAGAGGGATAGAATCAAGATCACCTGAAGTGTTAATACCACTTTATAATGCCTTGGTAAGGCCACACTTGGAATACTGCATTCAGTTTTGGTCACCACAATGTAGAAAAGATGTGGGGACTCTAGAAAAAGTGCGGAGAAGAGCAACAAAGATGATTAGGGGACTGGAGCCTAAAACATATGAAGAACGGTTGCAGGAACTGAGTATGTCTAGTTTAATAGAAAGAAGGACTGGGGGAGACATGATAGCAGTGTTCCATTATCTCAGGGGTTGCCACAAAGAAGAGGGACTCAAACTATTCTCCAAGGCACCTAAGGGTAGAACAAGAAGCAATGGGTAGAAACTAATCAAGGAGAGAAGCAACTTAGAACTGAGGAGAAATTTCCTGACAGTTAAAACAATTAATCAGTGGAACAGCTTGTCTCCAGAAGTTGTGAATGTTCCAACACGGGAAGTCTTTAAGAAGATATTGGATAGCCATTTGTCTGGAATGGTATAGGGTTTCCTGCCTAGGCAGGGGGTTGGACTAGAAGACCTCCAAGGTCCCTTCCAACTCTGCTATTGTAGTATTGTATTATTAAGTCGAGGACTACCTGCATGCATATGGAGAAACTAAATTAGTTCTGCCATTCAGGTTTTCCTGTCTAGCAATCAATGATTGATTTATTGATTGATTAATTTAAAAATAGCATAGTGGTTGAAACAAACAGAAGTATCCCATGTGTATTTTTTCCTATTTTTTATTATTTAATCTTGGTTTAAGGTCACCACCATATGTAAATATTGTTAAGTATCTTCCAGATTCCTCAGTGTAACTCTAAGTGTGACTGTTCAATTTTGCATTTGGCACTGATTCTAAGAACGAAGGATGCTTATATCCAAATCTATATGCATTACACATAGGAATAGAGGGGGAAAAGACATTTGATACTGTTAATCCTTGTCATTAAAAATATTCTTTTCCTCCAGGAATAGCAGGAATTTCTGGGCAGTTCATCTAAAGACTGTTATGGTAAACTGTCAAAAATAAAAGGGCCAAGTGTTAGTCTCATATTCTAAGCATTGTATAAAACCAAGAAAGCACAAAAATGCTAAACTATAGAAACCTAGATACAAAATATCTTATTTTTAGACTTTCTATACTCTGAATTCTGTTTCAATGGCATATTAGGATTCTGCTTCAACAATAAATTATGTAAGAGATAATTTTCCAATGTACTTTTATCAAGTCATCCCGTGACTTCATCTAACTCATTGTTGCCCGAATGGTCTGGAATAGTTATCTGGGATTTCAGACAGGAATCTTTTTCAGTTCTTTTTTAAGAGGTGATGTAGAGCCCAGAAACTTTGGAATGCCCAGGATGTGTACCATTCAAATAGGAAAAAAGGAAGGCTGCTTTGGATCCTGTATGGACAACCTCACTGGTTCTGTTGGCAACTCCTTAAAGGTTAAGAAAACTACTCATTTGACAGTAGATGATGGCAGCAGGGTATATTTTTATTTGGTCAGCATTAAACCGTAAAGGGGATGTGGTGGCTCAGTGGCTAAGATGCTAAGCTTGTTGATTAGAAAGGTTGGCGGTTCGGTGGTTCAAATCCCCAGTGCCGCATAATGGAGTGAGCTCCCTTTACTTGTCCTAGTTTCTGCCAATCTAGCAGTTTGAAAGCATGTAAAAATGCAGGTAGAAAAATAGGAATCAACTTTGGTGGGAAGGTAACAGTGTTCCATGGGCCTTCGGTGTTTAGTCATTCCAGCCACAGGACCACAGAGATAGCTTCAGACAGTGCTGGCTCTTTGGCTTTGAAATGGAGATGAGCACCACCCCCTAGAGTCAGTAATGACTAGCACATATGTGTGAGGGGAACCTTTACCTTTACCTTTAAACTGTCACAGAAGCACTAATTGTTTGCATGATTAAGACAGCAGACTAGTGATTGGCTCTGATGTAGTTTTATGGTGTTTCATGGACCAGAAGAAAGCCCTTTAAACTGGCCAACTGATGTGTCCTAACACTGTTCCAAAGTGTTCACTTGGTCTATACCTAGAGTTAGCTTCCAGCTTACCTTGACAAATGAATATACAGTAAGAATGTACAGAATAAGTAGTGCTAGTACCTTTTGAGCAACATCTTTATCCCAGTGCATATTTCCACTATTTTTGAAATTTCTTTTTTAGCTGATCACTGGAAAGTGAGAATAATGCGACAAAGAAAGATTTATATTTGTCCTTGTTTATTTTTCCTCTTAATATCAGAAGTGTAGAATTTACTAAAGTCACAATGCAATTGCTGAACTTGGAAATTTTGGCATTGATCACTCTGAGCAAAATATTTAGATTAGATTAGATTATACCAACTAGACTTTTTGTGTTAGCAAAAAGAATTACATTGTTCCCAAAGACTTAAGTCCTTTTACAAACTTTAAATGTCTTAGGGCCTTATTAACTAAAGGACCACCTCTCCCATTATGAACCTGTCCAGTTGTTGTAATCACCCAGTAGAAGTTTTTTTTTTTTAAGACATTAATTACATTAATCCTAGGGGATAGAATGCTCCGTCTGGACTTGCATTTGAACTTACTTTCTTAGTGTTTAGAAAATGCATAACAACACATATTTCTGGATACGTTTTAACTGTTAGAAGATTTGTTTTGATGTTTCATTATTATCTTTAACTTTTAATATTCTGTATTTTTTTAAATTTTATAGCCAAAGATGAAAGGTAGAGCATAAATCAAACAAGCAAAGTAATAAATGAATGAACTGGGTTGATAAATGCACCTGTCCAAAGCTCTTAAAAAGTCACGGATAGTTATTCTAAACAGTATTGAGCTAGATGGACCAGATTGCACCAAGAACACTGAGAACATCTCAAACGAATTACAGTGATAACAGAATGTGATCTATCTCAATTGACATTGCCTTTTCTAAGTAGATTTGTATCATAGTATTTCACATGAAGACATGGATTTCAAAAATCAGAGAAATGAAAACTAAGTTACATCATTTATGCAGCATGCTTCTCAGATTTCACAAGAGGTCCTGTGAAATTGATTACTGTATGTTAGAAATCTATTTTTAATAAAGAAGTGCAGAACGCAAGAGTATTTACTTCTTGATGCCCTCGGCAAAAATCTTAACTCAACAAACAAACAAAGTACAGGACTCACATTCATATAGGAGAGAAGGGGTATTCAGAGTCCAGTAGACTTCCAGCTTTGTGGAGATACAGATTTTGTATGATTGAGCACTATGGTACACAGGCACCCCTGATCTTAGCTGACCTAGCTCAGAAATTGATCTTCAGGTCAATTTCTTTGACCAAAGAGACATCATTCAAGATGGTGCTTCCCAAGTATTTGAAGCTGCTAATATTTGTCAGCTAGATGTCAACAGTGATTTTTGGTTTTATGAAGTAGATATTTGGCACAGGCTGGTAAAACACTTTAATCTTGCTCAGGCTGATAGTCAAGCTGAAGAGTACAGATAGTCCTTGACTTCATCGATCATTCAAAGTTACAACAGCACAAAAATGTGATTTTTAACCCATTTTCACAGTTATGACCTTTGCAGCATCCCCATAATCATGTGATCAAAATTCAGGTACTTGGCCACTGGTTCATACTTCTGACTGCTGCTTTGTCCCAAGGTCATGTGATCACCTTTTGTGATCTTCTGACAAGCAAAGTCAATGGGGGAAGACACATTCACTTAACAACTGGGGCTACTAACTTATCAACTGCTGTGATTCACTTAGCAACAGTGGCAAGAAAGGTCGTACAATGGGGCAAAACTCACTTGACAGAAATCTCAATTAACAACAGAAATGTTGGGCTTAACTGTGGTCATAAGCTGATTTGGGATACAAATGCCAAATTCACACTACCTGAAGGAGATTTTAAGCTGTTCCAGTGATAAGATGATGTGAAGAGGTGTCCTCTAAAATGATTAAGGAGTCATCTTCATGCTGCAGTAAACAGGATGTGAGAATAACCACATAATCATGGTGCATTTAGTTTCATATTTTTGCTTGTTATTCAGCTTACTTCTTCCTGATTTCTGCAATTAGCAGGACTTGGAATTTTATCTTAGATCCTGACATTCAGTGTGTTAGACTAAACACCCAGAATTAGATATACTAGTCATGATTCTGAAAGAAGTAACAAGTTAAAGAAGCCTACTTAAAAAAAAAAAAAAAGGCACACAAAAATCAATGTGGCAATACAAAAAGCTTAGCCAGGCACAAACTAAGCCAGAAACCATTAATTATTTTTTTTCTGGAGAGTTTTATTTCTTAATGGTGGCAATATCACTGGGGATAATCTATTTATTACAGAGAAAAGTTTTTGCAACTTTTTTCGGTAATAAATAGATATGGCAAAATAGCAAGGAGAGAAAAGAAATGTTATTGTAACATTGAGAAGAATGTCCCTTTCACATCTTTTCAATTCTCTTGAAAACTCTTAACTTGGATTCAGATTTCCTGCTTCGTAACTGGAAGGAATTGGTCACAAGACAAAATCTGGCAACAGTAGATTTTCACCAGCTTCGATCTGTTCCAGCTCCAAATTTACCTATATATTACAGAGTATGTATATATTAAAGAAATAATTGACACAACCAATATTACATTTGCACATACTCAGTTTCTACAGGTGCTGAAAGATATTCTGCTATGGTTTGTAAGAATCTTGTTGATGCTTGTTTTGTAATATTACATAGAATCTGATTTTAAACTTTCAATATAAGCTCCATTTAATGATGGGTGCAGTTACTTAGAAACCTCCTTTGATATTGCATGGGATTTGCTTTAATGCTGCATTTGCAGCCTCCAGGAGAGAGGAATTATTAGCTAAAATAATTAAGTAATATCAATAATGCCCAATGCTATTCAGAGTATCAGGTGACCTCACATTTTCCTCCTTTATCCTGAGCCATGGTGGCATAGTGGTTATAATGCAGTATTGCATCCTAATTCTGCTGACTGCAAGCAGTTTGATTCTCACCGGCTCAAGGTTGAGTCAACCTTCCATCCTACTGAGGTTAGTAAAATGAGGATTCAGATTGTTGGGGGCAATATGCTGACTGCAAACTGCGTAGGGAGGGCTGTAAAGCACTGTGAAGTGGTATGTAAGTCTAAGTGCTATTGCTATTTGCAAAAAGGCTATGCTCTCCTTTTATTCCAAATATTACAAAGAGTTTGTAATACAGCAATTTCTGCCTGTAAATGATTGAGATGGCAGTATCATATACACCCTGTGGATTACCCTGAGTCTCCCTTCTACTATCAAAGAGGGTCACAATACTTTTTACTTTGATATAGATATGTAATCTATCTATCTGGTTATTTTCAAGCAATTCAGCAACAGGGAAGCACTGGAGTAACCTCTGGCATTGTGGAATGTCCCTGTTTTCTTCTACATGCTGTTTATTGTGCTGAAAGGTTTGGTGTTGCCGATATCTCCAGGCTACTACTCAATAAGTGATAGCAGGCAATTTTCAGAAAAGAACACCTGGCAATTGTTATTGTCAGGTTCTTCTCTGTTGTTTCCCCAGGCTTGGTTTTTGACCTTTCAAGTGATCCCATTAATCTGTATGTGTTGAACAGACAATAGTGTAAATATTCTCTGCTGAGATTCAAATTAAATAGGACTCCACTATCTTCTTTTATTTAGAAACATGATTAAATAATACAATGGTAAACCTGACAACAGCCTCATCCCTGTCTTTTGTTATATAAACACTACAGTCCAGCAAATATTTGCTGTGCTAGGAGGCATATTTCCATTTTTCAGGAAATTGAGCACACAGATGTAGATTGGAATTATGGATCTCCACATTCAAGTTCCTAAAACTGAATAAGAGACACTCATATAAGAGACAGCACCAGCCTCTTATTGTTGTCAACAGGGGAGCAATACCTACAATGTTGTTAATTTGGTTATACTCGCATGAATCCATGCATGAGAATACAGTAGCATGAGTAGCTCTCTACTATAGCTTTCCCCAACATGGTGTACTCCAGACATCTTGGATTTCCGCTAAAACAACTCTCCATTCTATAAATGGAGCTGTAGTTAAATACATCTGGATAGTACCGGACTAACTGAAACTGCTCTGTTTGGGTATAACAGTGTTTTTTGGACCAAAGAATCTGCTCTATAATCAACTTCCAGCAATAAATCCAAAAGGTTCAGGTTCCATTATCTAAGGAAATCATCAAATTCATTATGGGCCTTTTATGTGTGATTAGAAACCCATAAACATCCATTTAGGTTATCAAGTCTAACCTCTTGCTGAATGTAGAAATTATAATTCAAGCATCTCTGAAAAATGGTTATCTGACCTCTCCTTGAAGAACATCTGTCAAAAAAAAAAAAGGAATTCTATCACTCTCTAATTGTTGAATTACTCTTACTTTTAAAAAGAGAAGAATCTGGTTTGATATCCATTGGGTAATTGGATGGCTATGTTTGAGTGCAATATAGGGAAAGTAAACTAAAACATCTTATTTACACAGTGTTCCGAATGCAGGAAAATCAAATTTACAATGGCCTTCCTTAGCCACAGTACATGCATACTGACACTAATGTCTCTTTGCTATGTAGATACACTCCATCAGGATAACCGTTAGTGTCTTGCTCTTCCTAGCAAATATAGTTAAGACATGCAGAAATGAGCAGAAAATGCAACATAGTGATTTGTGCTTTGCTGATATGGCGAAGTCTGATATGAATTGCTTCAGGCATTACTCACTTTGCCTAATTCTGAGAAAATCTTAGACTTCATATATTACTATGTTGTCTTACATGAAATGGGAAGTATGTCACTGCTTTTTGTCTAGATTATTTTAAATTTGCAGGGCCAGCAGCATTTCCCAAGGGAATAAAGTAATTTCTGTTTTAGGCATCAGTAATGCTTTAGGTTTTTTCAGTGGTCAACTGATATGGGCAAGACCAACCATATTTCAAAGAAGAATAAATGGGGAAGATTGTATTGAAAACAATTGGAAAATTAGTGGACAGGCAGACTGATCAAATCTTGTAATATATTGGATGCCATGCAAAGAACAATGATAGCCCTTAATGATAGTGTCCCTAATGGTAGAACTGTTAGATATTGAGACTGGAGCAATAGGCTCCACCAAGGTCCTCCATTCTGGTGGGAAAATACTTAAAGCTGATTGGCTGAGCCATCTGACAGCTCGCTATAAAAGGGCTAGCTGTCAACAGGCCAGGGCTGGATCTGTACATAGTTTGCTGAATAAAGAGCTGTTGTTGTCACTGAAGTCCTGTCTCATCCATTCACCCTATCTAACAAGAACAGTAGTCTACTGACCCAAATTAGGTCCATCCCTACCCATTAATTTCATGAAGGATACTGGAAATGTATCAAAGGTTTAACATTTTGCCTGGTAACACCAATGCTATTTCTTCTTTCCAAACTGTTACACAATGGAAGGAGGCAGCTAGCAGAGGAACTAGATTACACTTGGGAAGGCAGGTAGCAGAGGAGCTAGGTTACATGAGATGAAGATACAATAAAACAGCCTCGTTTTCTTGCTTGTCTAGCTTCTCAGAGCCCAGTATGGTAGGACTAGCTCATGATTTCTGCAGGCTTTTCTGATTGCTTTCTGTATTTATAAATGCAGCAGGGAGAGGAGGACCACTGAGAGCAGAATACCTTATTTTGCCATCAGCTATTGTATTTCTCTTACTACAGCAAGGGATGAATTCCCTTATGGACAGTTGGTGAGGAAAAACTCCGTGAAAGAAGGAAACTCAGCACTGGCAAAGCTGTCTTTACCCCCTTGGTCTAACAGCAATAACAATGGCAGTTAGGCTTACATACTACTTTACAGTGCTTTACAGCCCTCTCTAAAGAGTTTACAGAGTCAGCCTCTTGCCCCCAACAATTTTGGTCCTCATTTTACCCACCTCAGAAGGATGGAAGGCTAAGTCAGCCTTGAGCCTGGTGAGATTTGAACTGCCAAATTGAAGGCAGCCGGCAGTCAGCATAAGTAACCTGCTGTACTGCATTCTAACCATTATACCTCCTTGGCTAATCTTCTCATGAGCATCTGCTGACAATCTGTGAGACTTGTGAGGTAGTACAGACAAAATGCTTGGAGTGATTCTACTCTATTGTAAGGTTACATTAACAAAAATCTTGAAAGTCTGAAGGAACATTGGATCTCCATTGCCTTTACAGCCCAAGAAACATAGGAAGGTCCCCTCTAAGATCCTGGCCACCCACATTCCTTTTGTGGGCTAAACTGTCTCTTATCTGACTATTTCCCTGGCTGTGGCACTTCTCCCATCTCCCAAGTTTATTCCCATGTACCATTATATAGCCCATTCCAGGGGTTGGCTGTTACAAGTTTGCCCGGGTTCAGGAGAACCTATTTTGGACATTATGGACAGTTCAGAAAACCTCCAAATCCTGACCCTGACTGGCTCCTCCAGTGGTGGGTTTCAAAAGTTTTTAGAACCTCTTCTGTAGGTGTGGCCTGCTTTGTGGGAGTGGCTTGCCAGCCATGTAACTGAGTGGGAGTGGTTTGGCAGTCATGTGACTGGTGGGCGTGGCCAACTTATAAAATGTGGTGAAACTCACTTAACAACGCTCTTGCTTAGCAACCAAAATGTTGGCTCAGAAACTGGCATTTGAAGCAGGCAAGTCTTAAAGCTATCAAGTTACAAGACCCTTGAACCCCTAACCCTTTAGAAAAAAAAACCCAGGAGTGTTCAAACTTGACAGCTTTAAGACTTGTGGACTTCAGCTCCCAGAATTCCTCCTCTTGCTCTTCATCTTGATGATGTCCGGTTCTAAACGGCACTGTAGGTTTGTGGAACCTCTTCTATAGAAGAAGTTAGAACTGGCAGGAACCCACCCCTGGGCCCCTCCCACCCTGCCCCACTTCTCCCAGGAGTCTCCACGCAGTTCATTTTGGATGCAAGGTAAGTGCAGAGCCTGCACAGCATCTCAGGGACAAATAAAACAGGTCTCCCAGAAGGTCCAGAAGGCCGGAAATGGGCCTGGAAGGTCTCCGGAGCCTTTGGAGGTAGTTTTACCCTCCCAGAGGCTAAAAGAAAGCCTCCAGAGCCTGGGGAAGGTGAAGATGGCTGCTCCCCGCTCCACTGTGGTGCAGGAGGCAGACTAGGCCACGCCCACAATGGCCATGCCCATCCAGAAACCAGGCAGGGAACCTGTTTAGGGAAATTTTTAAAGCCCACCACTGGCACTTTCTTTGCGCAAGTTCTTATAACTTAGTCAGGGTGGTCAGCCTTTGATGTGCCCCCATAGCATGCAACAGACTTTTCCAAAAGGTTTGAGAATTGCCCTTCCTTCACATATTTTGGAAGATTGCTGTTGTCTCCATTTGGATGGATTGCAGGCAACCATCTGCATATATGTGTGTGTGTGTGTGTGTGTGTGTGTGTGTGTGTGTGTGTGTGTGTTTATTTGTGCTGATAAATAAATAAAGGGAGACTAGTATAGATCTATTTCAAGCTATTTAGCTCTCATCAGCTAGCCACATCCTTGTTGGGAATCGAACCTGTGCTCTATTGCCTCTTAGGCAGATGTGTTAACCATTGAGCTACAGAGCTCTATATATATATATATATTCTGTCATATTACACTGGTTTCCTTTGATATTATTTTCACCTTGACTCCTTATTGTGCACCAGAGTCCTACAATTGGGGTAGTTAACAAGTAGAGTAAATAAAATGAACAAAGATCTTCTAATTAACAAAATTAAAATTGTAATGTTTCTAATACTATAAAGGGTGTCCAGAAAAAGAAAATAAAAAACTCAAGGTTTTGGCCACAATCATGCAATTGGAGCCTGGGCTATTATTTTTATGTGCGTGATGTCACATGTAAAAAAAGTGATCATTGTGCCCGCCTATATAAAGCCAAATTGGACACAGTGGCTCAGCCACTAACACACTGAGGTTGTTGATCAGAAAGTTCGGCACTTCAGTGGTTCGAATCCCTAGTGCCGCATAACACAGTGAACTTCCATTACTTGTCCCAGCTTCTGCTAATCTAGCAGTTCGAAAGCATGTAAAATGCAAGTAGAAAAATAGGAACCACCTTTGGTGGGAAAGTAAGAGCATTCTGTGCCCCTTCGGTGTTTAGTCATGCCAGCCGCACGACCACGGAAACATCTTTGGACAACGCTGGCTCTTCGGCTTTGAAAAGGAGATGAGCACTGCTCCCTAGACTTGAGGCAACTAGCACATATGTGCATGGGGAACCTTTACCTTTACCTTTTATATAAAGCCATGGAGATAGCCTTGAAGGAAATATTCAGAAGCTCTTAAAAAGCAGAAAGAACCTAAGAATTCACTGACTCAGGAAAGGTGGTAATATCTGTATTAGTATCAATAAATCTTTGTTCACCAATAAAGTCCTGACTTTTTTGACACCACTTCTCTGTCCTATTCCCCTGACTCCTACACTGGATTGCAGGCCTTTTCTGTTCTGCATTTAACCACAGTTACAGACAGACAGATAGAAACTTGTTTTTGGTCATTGACTAATAAAAGTACAACCAATAAAAAGAACAACCCAAAACTATCCCCTAACCACAAGAACTATTAGCAACCATTTGTGGACTTGCTAATATAGCAATAGCACTTTGTCTTATATATCTCTTCACAGTGCTTTACAGCCCTCTCTACAGTGGTTTACAGAGTCAGCCTATTGCCCCCAATCATGGTTCCTCATTTTACCCACCTCGGAAGGATAGAAGGCTGAGTCCACCTAATATATGCCCATTTTGGTGGAAGGAAAAAAGATTTTTTTATTTTTATTTTCCCAGACTTTTAAATAGCATTTTGACCATATTTCAGTTACATTTTGAAATATATTGTTTTAGGATTTGACAAACATTTTGTATACAGTGTCTTTGTATTTTATTTGAGTTTATTGTATGTTTTAAGTATGTTGTATTATAAACTGTCTAGAGATCTTCAATTATTGATTGGTTAAAATTAATTTATAAAATAAAATAATTAAATAGCAATCCAGATCAGTGGCCTGAGTGGGTTTAGCTCTGCAAACAGGAAATGTTAGATCAGTGTATTTTCCACAGCTTCAAGGACCGATTGACAGTACTTTAAGTCAGTAGTAAGGTAAGCCACCATATGAACAAAACGGTGTGAAAACTCACATAATTTAACTTTAATAGTGACAAGGATAATTGACGCCCTGAACTGAGTGAGCAAAGGGGAAATTAAATTTAAACCAGGCAGCCACAAGGAGAAAGAAATTATATGCTAAATCACACAATACTTTGTCAAAGTGGATATGTTTCCCATCATTTGTTTGGCTGCATTAAAAATGCTACTTTCTAATAAAATATTGACATCAGAGATTATTCACTGAAATCTCACATTGGAGTCATACACATTTAAATTTATTTCTCTTAATAAACTGAAAATACTGCATTAAATAACACAAGCAACGGTGATTTTTCATAGTTGTTATTAATTACCTAATTGCAGTACTGTGTTGATGGTTATTATTCATTAATTGTAATGCACATATTTCTGGCTATCATTTTCAAGCAATCTCAGCTTGAGTATTTGCACATACTAGATATACATCCTCCCCAACCCTCTTGCCAGTGGGATCAATTATGATTTAAATTTTGAATTTCTCTCAATAAAATTGGCATCTCAGAACTTGGTATGGTATCTGAGGGTTTTTTTTTTTAACTATGTCTATAATTGAGATTAGTGCCTCTTCTGTAAGATTGTATGCACTGCATTTTGTTACATTTATTATACAAATTGAAATGCATAATAATATGCAGCTTAACATCCTATGAATATATTTTAGCATTCCCCAGCAGTAGTTAATATGCTAACCAACTTTACTGAAAGGCATACAGATGTGGAAAGAGTCTATCTAGGGACTTTAATTATCACCTTGTCAAATTCAAATTATTATCTTGCAAGTTCATTTCCATAAAGTATCCCCTTTACTGTTGGATGATTTAACATGTGTCTGCTTCTTATCTTATTTGTAGGCCAGTTCTGTCAGTTCATGATGTTTACCATAACTGATTTTGTCACAAAGATTTTCACAAATGGGAGATTTGGGCAGGAGATGAGGTTGTGTGAAGTAGAGAAGAGCTGGCTGGTGTCTACCAACTATTATGTTTCATAAATCAAGCAAATAGTGAAACCAGTTTAATTTGAGAGCGGGCAAATCATCAAAGAGCCCCCAGCAATGATTCAGTGGGTTAAAATCTGGAGAAAATCATTTCTCAGACTGGTAAATCATTTCATGGTTGAACCTAGAATGGGTTCCAAATTTCAGAGCTGAAGAAGAAGGAAGACTGGGCTGAACTGCAGTTGAGAAGAGGAAAAATATATAGGAGTTTCATACCATACTCAATATATAATCCTCAAAAGGAAGAGAGAGGGGGGAGGGAGGGAGGGAGGGAGGGAGGGAGGGAGGGAGAACTTCAACTGTCATGATTAAAGGATTTAAACAAAAATTATCAGCTGGCCAAAAGGATTATCTGGTGATCTAATTAGCTCAACTGATTCCATTTTAGTGTGCAATGTGCATGATTGTATGGCTTGATACTATATTTCAGAATACTATTTGTACTAAGTTATCAGTTCTACTTATTCTTATTGCAAATAGTGTATTGATTATAAGCTTTAATGATGATTATTCTCATTTCTGAATTTGTTTTCATTTCTCCTTTCACTTACTTTTAATTCTAGCACATGTACTTTAAAAATGCATATTAAATTAAGCATGTTACATGCCTCTAAAGCAACATGCTCTGAAGCAACATACATGTTGCTTCAGAGGCTAGTGTACAATAAGGATGGGCAACCCATAATCCTGGGATTGTAAGAATGCCTAAATGACCTTTGGTAATTTAGCTCTCTGGCAAGGGAGATCTGGCTCATTCTACTGTATGGAGAAGGCAGAGATGAAATAAGGAAAAGTGGTGTCACAAAGAAAGAGAATGGTTGACTCTTCCCACTTGGGAACTAAGACCACTCAATGCTGGTTTAAGTTCCTGATACTGCAGTAGAATTCTGAGAGTGGGAGTCCATCCCTCTTAAAGTTGCCAAGTTTGAGAAACACTGCAGTACTGCCTTCTTACAGCTTTGTCCAAGAGAATGAGAGAGAAAAATGTTTGGACAGCAATTTGAGCTGCTATCTTTTCCCATTAATTACCAACAAATTATCTTCTATAATATCTGGAAAATTAGGAAAATTAGCACAGACCATTTTGTGTGATGGGAATGAATCAATCTGAGCTTTATTTCAGGAGCAAAAGTTAATTAGAATTTAGAGTCACATGGAAAGCAGCCCAACAATTAGTAGCTTGAGGTAGTGATGTAAAGTTGATCAAGCAGCTAGGTCTTATATTATCCCAGAAGTTACATTTTTCTAACTAGGTCAAATGACCTGCAAAAAAGAGATAAATATTACTTTACGGTCTGGGCTTTAATCAGATTCAGAGCTGCCTCTCTTCCCTTCAATTATTTTAAAAACAAGCTGTTGGGAGATACTCCATAGATCTTCTGTTCTGTACCACATCTACTTCAGGACATCCACAATGTTTCCAAGCAAGTAATCTGCAGAGCTGCATGAATAAAACTGCAATGCAAGCCCTTGCCCTTCAGACAAAGCTCTTATTAGATAAAATACTTTATTATAGAGAAGCCCAAAATAGCAGCATAAATGTAGCAAAACAAAGGAATTGCTTAAATGGATGCCTTTCTCCTCTGGTACATTTGTGTATAATTAGCCAGCAAGACTTGTAACTTATGGGTTCTTCAGCCTTTCATTAAAAATATATCAAAGCTTCCATAGAAATACCATATAGTTTTAAGGCCACCCTCAGGTTAAAGCTACACCGGCCAACTCAATTATCTTTTAGGGAAAGTGTCAAGGAAATCTCCAGAAGAGAAATGAACTGAAGAAAGTTTACTATAGCTTTCCCCAGTCTAAGAATCCTGGATGTCCAGATATTTAGATAGTGCCAAGTTGGGAAAGTGACTCTACATGGGGCTGCCCTTGAAGAGTGTTCGGAGACTACAGTTGATCCAGAATGCAGCCGCGCGAGTGATATGATACACCTATCCTCTGCGAGCTGCACTGGTCCCTATTGGTCTCCGGACGCACTACAAAGTCCTGGTGATTACCTTTAAAGCCCTACATGGCATTGGACTTGGATATCTGAGAGACCGTCTCCTGCTACACACCTCCCAACATCCGATTAGAACCCACAGGCTAGGCCTCCTCCGGGTGCCGTCGACCGAACAATGCCAGCTGGCGACCACTCGGGGGAGAGCCTTTTCTGTAGCTGCTCCGGCTCTGTGGAACGAGTTACCAGCAGAGATCCGGACCCTCCCCACTCTCGTGGCCTTCCAAAAAGCCACCAAAACCTGGCTGTTCCGACAGGCCTGGGGTTGCTGATTTTAAATCAGGTCCAAACCCCCAGATAACCCAAATGTATGTTGTGGGTTTTTTTAACTGTTTTTGTTCTTCCCCCCTATGTGTTATTTTATTTCATTTCGTATTTGTAAGCCACCCAGAGTCCTTCAGGATTGGGTGGCATATAAACTCATTAAATTGCGAAAATTGCAAATTACTTTATTGAGGGCTACCAAAACTGGACTGCAATTCCAGAAAATCACTCATATTCAGTACTTTCTGCTATGATTGGTCCCTAATTGGTCCCCGACCCAATGGTAGCTCAGACCCAATGGAACGATCTCCCCTTGGAGATTCGTACCCTCACCACCCTCCAGACCTTCCGCACAGCCCTCAGAATCTGGCTATCCCGTCAGGCCTGGGGCTAAAGATTGTAACCCGCCCGAATGGTATGAATGTTGTGTTTTAATTATGTATTGTCTTATATGTAAAAGTCTGTTCCCCCCCCCTTTCCTTTGGATTGTGAGCCACCCTGAGTCCCCCCAGGGAAAAGGGCGGCATATAAATAAACAAATAAATAAAAAATAAATAAAATAAAAATAATATTATTTCAATACTTCATAAAGATACAATAAGCTAAATACATTATATAACTAGTAAAAAAAGGTAAATATTTCTCTATCAATCATGTCTGATTCTAGAGCCTGGTGCTGACTTCCATTTCTTGGCCAAGGGAGCCAGCATTGTCCAAAGACAATTTCTGTGCCCTTGTGAAATTAAAGAATTTTCATCACCAAAGCAACAACTGATAAGAGAAGCTGTATAAGGACTTTATTTAGATCAGCCCAAACATACTACAGCAACCTGGAACAGCAGAAAAAGGAAATAGAACATCTATGCAACATATTCCAACAAAATGGATACTCACGTAACTTTGTCAACAAGTCCCTGACCACTCAACCCAGTACAGCACAACCAACACAAGCCCTAAAAAGAGTTACACTGCCATGTGTCAAGAATATCTCAGTAACCACCATCAGACTGCTACAACCACATGGAATCAGCATAGCACATAAGCCAACTTAAGCCTTTCAAAATTCCCTAAGCAGACCAAAAGACCCAAGAAACCCAGAAGAAAAAGCAGGAGTGATCTACATCATACTATGTAAGAACTGCAACAACTATGGTGGTATGTAAGACAAATAGGCAGAAGACTGGCAGAATGAATTCACAATGACCAAATAGGTGGTCAGAAGATATGATGAAAATTCTTTAATTTCACAGTAATAGACAGATTTAACCATAGTTTTAATAGGGAAAATGTGACCATCCTAGACCAAGCCAAGTCCAAAAACACCAGGGAACTTCTAGAAGCCTGGCATTCTGACAAATCAGCCATCAATAGACACATAGAAATTAGCAACATCTATAGACTATGCAAAAGAGACTACCATCCAACCCAAAAAGGAACAAAAAGACCCAAGTCCCTCTCCACCAGCAATCAGCACCCAGGTCAGCATAGATTAACTCCAAGGTTAACATCAGACCAACCATCAAGTAAGCTATACCTCAATCAAGAAACTGCCAAAGAAGCCAACAGCAAATAGCCAACCAAAGAATCTCTCCACCACCTCCACCAAGCTGAAAGGCAAGCCACCAGAATGTAAAGCTAACAGCAAACTCCACTCTTTACTAGCAGTGACTGTCTTACGTAGTTTGGATAATGAACATCAGCAAGAAAACAAGAAAGCTCAGAGAGCATCAAGAACCTGTCAATTCTACTCTTCCATATTCATTTGTCTCATAATCTTTTCTTGACTTTTACATTTCAGATTTTATTGTCATATTAAATTGTGCAATTAAAATAAAGCAATTTCAATGATTCTTTCAAAGGTATTTCATTCCTAATGGATTCACTATTAGTATATTCACACAGACATAAAATAAAAAAAGATTTTGCAGGGTATGATTCCATAAATTGATTTTTAATCTATTGGTGGCCATATCTGGATATCTGATTTAATCAGGACTAACAGCTTACTGTTATATAGTTTAAATTGCCTCTACTTGGCTTTTCATGGCAATGAGAAAGGTTATACAAAGTGTCCATAGTTTATTTTGCATTATTTATTTATTAATCAAATTTACATGGCCACCCATCTCACAGAAAACAACTCATTATATATGAGTCAGAGATCATCTCTCAACAAACTGACCTAATTGATTGATTCATTTGACTTGCAAGGCCACCTACTTAGCATGCAATTTTGGACAGCTTAACAATCCATTAAAAAATCTAGAAGTATCTTTTAAATGGAATTGAAATGTTAATGGGGAAATTAAAATAATTTGATGCATTAGGAGGTTTTAAGATTAACAAAGAAAAGATGAAGATGTTAACAAAAATAAATAAATAAAAGTACAAAATCAAACAGAATTGATGAATAAAATGGGTGTTAAGATTGAGAAGAAAGTAAAATATTTGAGTATCTCTATGACAAATATGAATTGTATTTTATTTCAAAATAACTATGTTAAGACCTGGAATGAATTTTTAAAAAGCTATGTTAAAAAGGGAGAAACTACAATTGTCATTCCTGGAGAGAAATTCTGTGATTAAGATGACTGTTTTGCCTGGAATGATGTTTTTGTTTCAGATAATACTTGTTTTGACAACTGGTGCAACATTTAAATAATAGCAGAGGAATTGTTTGTTTGTTTGTTTATTTATTTATTACATTTATATGGTTT
This sequence comes from Thamnophis sirtalis, assembly GCF_051295495.1. Classification (NCBI taxonomy): domain Eukaryota; kingdom Metazoa; phylum Chordata; class Lepidosauria; order Squamata; family Natricidae; genus Thamnophis; species Thamnophis sirtalis. The sequence continues at coordinate 27,137,698 of NW_028261392.1, forward strand.
GCCAATCTCACAAAAAGTGACAATCAACAAGAACAATACATAAAAACAATTACTATAAAAATATAAAAGTCATCTTAAAAATCAATATTAAAAAATAATATAGGCAAACCATATGGAGCGAGTAGAATATCAAGTGCAATTGAGCTTTCTAAGAACATCTCTGATTCCCTGACACAGAGCTGATAACACAACAAGGTCCTGAAGGACTTCTGGGATGATAACAGGGTGGAGGCAACCTGAATTTGGATTGGGGAAAAATCAGAGGTGGTATTCAGCAGGTTCTGACCAGTTCTGGTGAACTGATAACAAAAATTCTGAGTAGTTTGGAGAACTGGTAAATACCACCTCTGACTGGCCCCACCCCCATCTATTCTCTGCCTCCCAAGTCTTAGTTGACTGGGAGGAAATGGAGATTTTGCAGTACCTTTCCCTTGGAGAGGGGAGGGAATGGAGATTTTAGAGTATCCTTCCACTGCCATGCCCACCAAGCCACACCCACAGAACTGGTAGTTAAAAAATAATTAAATCCCACCACTGGGGGAAAATGATGACTTGCAGCAAGATTATTATATGCACAAAGTTGGAAAGATTAGATACTACCCAGAATGGACCAATGGTTGGTGAAGATGATGGAAATTGCTGAGATGGCCAAATTAATGTTTTTGATCAGAGGAAAGACACTATCTACCTTTACTGTTGATTGGAAACATCTTATACACATTTTGCATAAAATAGATAAAAATGAACTTATATTGTATGATTTTGATGACTAGACAGATTAGATAATTAAAAAAAAAACACAGTTGGGTTGAAACCATACAAGAAGAGGTAATAAATGTACTTATAATGGTTGTAAAGAAGACTGAAAACAACCTCTTTGATTTTTTTCTTTTTTTCTGTTTATTTTTTCTCTTCTTACATTTCAACTTTTTATTTGATTTTCCCCTCACTCACTCTATATTAGATTTCATTAGTTTTGTGGTCTTTCTTAAAATCTTTAAAAAAAAACAAAAAAACAGCCAGCACATCATGCTCAGAAAATACTATAAAGCCATAACACCAGGATGGGCTTACCCAATAACCCTACTTTATTCAGGAGAGATTAGGTTACAGTAAATAAAACTGACAGCTGGGAATTTGTGGACATAGAAAGGAACAAAGAACAATGACATTTTGCTTCTATTATTGCCTTAAGATGCTCCTTAATAAAGGCTCTTACCTTCTTTCAGTGACAGTCTTGGGTATCTCCTCTGCTACTTCTTCCACGGATCCTTGGCAAATTAAGAGATTCCCCAGAATCCACACGAAAGAAGAGGTTTCTCTTCAATCCAGGGACATCACCATGCTTTCAGTTTGTCATTCCAAACTGTGACTAAGATCTCAATCTAGCCAAGTACCAGAACCTGAAAAAGACTTCAGGCTGCATAATTTTATTTTGGCTCTCACCTGCAAAAATCCCACAGTGAAAGTATTATTTTCAGATTTATGGTTGCATTTATAGTAAATATTCAATATTTCTTTAAATTATAAAAATGCAAGGATAACTTGTTAAAACATGATACAACAAACAAAATCTTTATTATATTGTCTGGCTTTGTGAGCAAAGCTCTAGGATTAAATGAAGCATAGTCAACTTGTTATTTTACCGTATCAATTTATGACTTAAAAGTTTCTCTTTCTGGACCACACAATATTAACTTTCATGTAATAGAGATCTGAAGAAGAATGAATAAGAACATGACATCTATGCACCTACAGTCTTCAGATCTATTATAGGTTTGTTAATCTCATTTTTTCCTCCTAGAATTGCTCTTTCTACCCTTGCAGAGCCTAATTGTGAATGAAACAGCACCTTTTGAGATCATAATATCAGTTCTTCACTGACAGGGCTATTGCTGTCATTCCTAATTCTTAGCATAGTCTGATGGAAAATGCAGAATTCTTGCTGTTGTCATATTTGTGTCACAGAGGAAGATGCAGTAGTGGGGAGATACAGAAATAGGCAAACGGTCGAAAATGCTGTATAATACTATACACTATCAATTAGACGTTTCCCACCAGGTGTAATATATGTATTTATTTCTTTTAATAAATGAAAAAAAAACTGTTCCTAGGAAGTTGTTTTTTTTTCCAAGAAAGGAAATGTGTAGAGAAAATGGGGCAAACTATAAATTTACTGTCACTGTAATCCTCTCCTCTCTTCCAAAGCATTCAGTTATTCTATTGCAGTAACAAAGCTGAGAGCAGTCTTCTCTTGAATACACAAAAGCAAGCCAATTCCTTTCAGTAGGAGACTGTGAGCTATTGATCTTCTGGTGAACATTATATGAGAGTTAACAACACAAGCTCCCTTGACTATGGAAAACTAAATTTCCCACCAACTTAGTTTGAATGATAGGCAAACTTTGGAGAAAAGGTCAAGGGCAGAAGGATCTCAACTTTCATTGTGGAAGTTGAAGACACATTTTGAGTCATGATGAAAGGCAGTGCTGCTGATATAAATGCTTGAAGGATGTCTTTAGCAAATGGCAGATGACAAGTGTGTGTGCTTTCTCCGATAGACAGTACAAAACTGGAACTGGAGTGTGTCAAGGATGAATAGATTTTTTGCAGGGTTGCTAATAAATAACGTTTCAGCCACTTGAATTTTAGCCTAATGTCTTATTGAGAAATCCAGCTCTACAAAGATTTAAAACACAGTTGAGTTGACCTTCTTTGCAAATAGTGTTTCAACGTTTACTGAGTTCTTTAGACATGTTCTCAAGAAAACATTATGGCAGTTAACAGCAAGGATGCAAAAGTAGGTATCTAAGTATGTATAAATAAACCAGTGGTTATATTTGTCTGTGACTCTAATAAAGATTAATTTGATTTGATTTACACAAAAAAACCCTTCCCGTGTAAATTATTATGAGAAACAGCAGAATGAAAATATTGCTAGATATACATTGCAAGAAATGGATAGTGTCTTCAATGTCTAATTATAGTTTGTATTTCATTAATATAATGAATATTTATTATTTGTATCAATTATCTTATTTTGACACATTGTGTAAAGACCTAGTTCTCTAGAAAAGGCTCTAATTCTAAGAAAAATAGAAGAAAAGAGAAAATGAGGGTGACAGGTATCTAGATGGATGGATTCATGTAGAGTGACAATGATGGAAAAGCTTAAGGATCAAATCAGGAACAAATCTTCATGGAGGAAATCTATTGCTAAGGGCTGAGTCTGGCTTAATGGTACATATTATTTGCAATAATACATATAATACAAATATTGCATTGTGTTATTCTATTAATACAATACAATATTTAATTCCTCCAGGTGTTTGTGACAAACAGTGTCTTTCAAAAAGAAACAGTCCTGCTGGTGGAACAAGGAGAGTACCTCCTGATTATATGATATCCTATCCATGAGCCTGAAATTGTCAGCAATTTTGCTTTTTCTGTGCTAGAGGAAAAATATTCATGGAGGGTGAATTGCCATGTAAAGGCAGTCACGGCAGAATCAACAATGCCATATCTATCTTATTTGGAGGAAGAGACCTTTGTGTTCTCACTAGATTTCCCTACAAGTCGTCTCTTGAGGTTCCGTAATAGACATATGCTGATATGATTATATAAAGAAGACCAAGAGAGAACTTTGGGAATGAAGGGAGAAAAAATATAGAATGAAAAGAAAATGCTATCATTGTAATCCCTTTTATTTTTGTGGAAAAGAAAGGCCTGTATAAACAGGCACGGGTGAAATAAAATCCTCTGTGTTTAACTGTTGGTCTGTACTCATTGGCTGGGCTCTCCATGCACTCTGGATTCTGCAAGCACTGTCTGTCTTATATCTATATCATTATATACCTACCTACCTACCTATCCATCCATCCATCCAGAGGTGGGCTGCACTTTCTTTAACAAAGGGTTCACTGGTTGTGAGTGTGCATGCATACTTCACTTGCATGCACCCCTTTGGGAGAGAAATGGAGCTTCAAACAGGGTCCTGATCAGCTCAGGCAGTTCTGGTGGGAACAGCAGGGGTGATGCAGAATGCAGCTGGACCAGCCAACAAGCCAAAAAGTAAGTTATAAATGGATAGCATAGAACATGGGTGGATGGGCAGCAGTGGTGGATTGCAGGTGGTAGGCCCTGGCACGGGCATACCGGTGTCTGCCCAGAGCACTGGGTAATGTTCCGGTACTGTGCTCCGGAGGGCCCACCCGCATGCCCATCATCCTTACCTGTCTTTAAATTCTTTGGCGCTTCCGCGTACGCTGCGTACAACATCTGTGTGATGCTCCGCCGAGCAGCTGGAGCATAATGGAGGCTCACGGAGACGTTGCTGAAGGGTAGAATGCATGTGCACACTGCGTATGTGTGCATGTGCACTGCACATGTTCATGTGGAGGATGCCGGCCCTGGTTGCAATGGGACCCGGGGATCACCCACTGGTGGGTGGGCCCAGCTAGTGCTCAGAGCTAAGCGTTCACTCAAATCCTTGCGACTATGCAGCAGCCCACCACTCTGTCTGTCATCTGTATTTGTATCTATTTCTATCTGTCATATATCTACTTTCTCTATATCAGTTATGATAGATCTTCAACTCTGATTTGTTTCAGATACTCAATCTATATTACCATGCAGAACAAGCAAAAATGCATAGCAATAAATAAACAGAACCTGAACAGTTCTAGTCACTTTATATTTGCAATGGTTGTCGGTTCTCAAGACTTTTATTTGAGTTTCACTTTTACTCTGAGGAACTGGAAGTGGGACATAGGTGTATTTGTGCATTTTTTGTTAAAGCGGATATAATATCTTATCAGGACTGCTGTTTTATGCATGAACTTTACCAATGTATTTATTCATTGGTATTTATACACATTCACTGAATAGATTTTGCAAATGGGATGAAGCTGATTCCTCACAATTTACTATTCAGGCAGAACAGAAACACACCATTACCTTTCAAGTAATAGAGAGAACCATCCTTCTATCTACTAATTGGATCACATTGAATTGTAATGTTTGTAAATACATGCCTGAGTTTTGGAATTTTAAAACTGCTACCCAACCCAAAAGAAATCACAACTAGTATTCAGATTTTTAAAAAGAAACAGACAAATCTGTGATAAAGAATTCAAAAAGAACTATGTAGTTCCCTTTCAATTTTGTACAGCAGTATAGCTCAGTGGTGGGTTGCCGGTTTTTTACTACTGGTTTGCTCATGTGTACATGCACAACGCTTCTGTGCATGCGCAAAAGCATCCGGGCGGCTGGGTGGAGTCTCCCACTATTGGTTTGCTTGATCTGGGCTGAACCGGGAACAACCCACCTTTGGTATAGCTGCCCTTGAGATATAGAAAATGCACAATGGTTATATAGTCAATGGACAATATAACTAGGGCCACAATGAGAAACTCTATTCCACAGGTAAAAATAATGGTATTTTCTTTTCTTTAGGAAAAGAGCCTGCTACTTTTGAGTCTTGTTCATTTCCGAAGGATTTAATGAGTTGGGAAGTCAGCTCTCTCTTAAAATACATCAAAGCTGGTTATTAGCAGTATGGAAGTAAAGAACTGTGTCTTGTATTTTTTTTCAAGGAGATAAATAGCAAGATACATCAGTAGGGACTTTGTCACAAAACTCAACATTTCTTCACTTATATTTGTATGTCATTTACTCCCATGGATTTTCTGCTTTTCGCAAGCACCTGCATAAAAACAGTAACTGCTAATACACAATTCAAAAACCAGTCAATATTCAATAATAAGCATAAAATTACTCATTAAGTGAAGCTTTGCGAAAAACCCCACTTTGACCCTGAAAAATCATCAGGTTGAATGTCACCCGTGTCTCCAGGATGAAGACTATTCCACATGGTACAAGCACCTCCATAAAATGGGACCACAAAACTCATCTGCTGTACAGATGGCTACTAAAAATATGAAGAAACTTAAGAAAATTTTATTTTACAATCTTAATTTCTTGACAGGTTTATCTGAAGATCGGTATGAAATTTGCATTCAAATACAGAACTTGGAGTGATGGGAGGAGAACATGTATAGTGAAAGAATACAGAATAAATTGAACTCAGGTGATATTCAAATACTTTGCACAGAATTTGATATATTCATTTCTAACATTCCCTTTGAATTCAGCGTGCTTGATATTGTCAGCTGAAGGACATCCAACTATTTGTAATGATTGTCTTCATCCAGATTCTTGATGTTATTTCCATAGGGCATTTTGATTTCTTTGGTTTTCATTCTTTCTCTCCTGTTGATGATAAAGGTAGCATATTAGTTCAGTCCAAACTCCATTGCAATATTTTGGCTGTATATGCAGAGAGTGTTGAGCAGCATCACTCTCTGTAAATGCTCTGTTTCACATGTGCTTTGTCATATAACTTCAAATTGTCCATGTAAAAAGAGGGGGAAATCCTGGCAGATGTTTTTGATGTTATGCCTACGGCTATACTAGGTATGGCATGACTTGATCCGTATTGCTGAGAGACAAATCAATGCATGGCAATTTTTTTATTATTATTTCTTCACTCAGTTCTAATAATATTGTCTTGTTTGATTTTAGAAACAGTCCAGGAAAATTATCTATGGTAACAAGAGTTTTAAATACCTGAACAAACTCCATTTCTTTTTCCCAGCTCAACTTTTTCACCTTAATTATTTCTATTGCATAGTATGTGTCTTAAATTTTCAGAGATACTCTTATTTTACTATATTAATGGATTCATACTGAGTAATTTACTTTCTAAAATATTTTATATATCTCTACTGTAGAAAATGGAAAGTGATATGGGAAACATTTTGGCGTGCATGCCACTCTTAGCTACACAAAGGTGACCTTTATAGAAACTATCCTTGAAGAGATATAGTATCTTCCTTTATAGCTGATTAGTCAATTTGGCCATTGCCTGTATGATAGGCCCATCCACCTGTCTCCTACCTGTAATTAGCTCTTTCTTTTTTGCTTCAGACATGTTACTCGATGGAGGCTTAGCTCCTGTTACTTCCTCCCCTATTGCAAACCACTTGGGCTGCTCATCCCCAGGGAATTATGCTTAGCTGTCAGATGCTGCTTTAAGGGCGTTCTCTCTGGCCCTCTCCCACCCACCACCGCTTCTTCGCCTGACAGGCATATTTGATATATCAACCAGATTTGTTTGTTGTTTTCCCTGTGATCTTGAAAGCAGCCCAGCTCATTCTTCATTGTCCATGTCTATTATGGCTTGTGGCAGCTCTGTCAGGCTCCTTGCTTTTGGCCTGGGCTGGCTAAAAGGTGGTGGTATATATTTTAAGTTCCAGAGATTGTGATGTCTGTCTCTTCTTTTATAGCTACACCTGGAATTCTCAGCTCTCAAACTTTTTTAAGCAAATAGGAAATCAACTGAATTTCTTCATCATCTTTAATTTTAGCAATGCTATTTTGTCTAGCGTAGTATGTATGATCTCCACCAAGGGTAGTATATACTTACCTTCCTTACAGGTTGCAAATGTAAGCCCACCTCCATGCATGCACACAGACTTCCACGCATGCGCTTTTGGCAAACAAAAGGGCCTAAGTGGGTTACCATAGAGCCGAGGTGGGTGGGGCCACCCACAATTTCCACTACTAGTTTGGGTGAACTGATCCAAACTGGTAAAATACCACCTTTGATCTCCACACATAATCTCCATGGCATTCCTGAATCATCACTTCTCCATTTTGAGCCCTGACATCATTGCTGTAAACCAATCTGTTTATGATTCAGCTGTATGCCATCCACATTCACTGTAACGACAATTTTCCATTTTGAAAATAGTTAGGGGTGTTTTCCTTGTAGCTCTTGCATTCTTCCCCTTTTCCCCATATAAAAAAATAACTACAATGGACTCACTCTAAGACTCTTTGATTTTTATCTACTCCTTTTTAAAATTATGAATGGAGGGAGTATGCCATAGAGATTCGGTATGCCATGAAAATGATTGTGGTGATTTTTAACATATTATCAAGAAATTGGGTGATTTTTTTTTAAAAAAAGAATGCACATGATTTCATGTGGAGTTCTTAACATTAATTAACAGAGTTGACAGAGTTGGTGGCCATGAAAATGATCATGCAGAAGTGTTTGAAACTCTTGTGGAAGATTTGGTGAATTAAACAATGATGGAGTGGTAAAGATTTTGGTATAATGGAAACTTTTGTTTTGTTTAACACATTTATCAACCTCCTTCACTAGAAAGGAATTCATGGTATTATCAGAATGTTCTTGCCCTAAATTTTACAAACTAAAATTTACAGCCTAATTTTTATCTATGCACAATCCAGAAATAGTATTTTTTTGCAAGTCTGGTTCAGCAAAAAGTCCATTAGAAGTTGTCCAGAGGTAGTATTCAGCAGGTTCTGACCAGTTCTGGAGAACCGGTAATGGAAATTTTAAGTAGTTTGGAGAACCAGTAAATAACACCTTTGACTTGCCCCACCCCATCTATTCTCTGCCTCCCAAGTCCCAGTTGATCAAGAGGAAATGGGGATTTTGCAATAACCTTCCCCTGGAGTGGGAAGGGAATGGAGATTTTATAGTATCCTTCCCCTGCCACACCCACCAAGCCAAAGCCACCAAGCCATGCCCACAGAATCAGTAGTATTTTTTTTGCTATGCCTAATTTTGACCTTTGAATCATTTCTATGGTTTAAGATTTGATCTCTCAGCACTCATTCAAGAGGTATCTCAAAAGCTTTCTTCAGAGTATTTTGTAAATCCCATGAAAAGGCATCATCTAAGATTTCTTGTTCTATTAACTTTTATATGTTCAATGTCATTGAAAAGTGATTCTCTTTAGTACCCAGGAAACAGTGGTTTATTGTAGATGGTACGCCCTTGTATGGGCGTGCCGGTGCCTGCCCAGAATACTGGGCCCTGTTTCAGTATAGTGCTCTGGAGGGCCCACCTGCCTGCCTGAGCTCCTTACCTGTATTTGAGCTCTTCGGCACTTCCACGCACATGCACAGAGTGCATGGTGCCTGCACGATGCTCCGCCAAACAGCTGGAGTGTTGCGGAGGCTTGTGGAGGCATCGCAAGAGGTAAGGATGCATGCATGTGCTGTGCACGCACACTGCATACATTCATGTGGTGGACGCCAGGCCCCTTTGCAACCATACTGGTTGCAACGGGATCCAGAACCCACCACTGCCAGAACATTGCTGTACTACCACCATTTCTAATCCCCAGTCAATCTGTGATTGTCTTTCATACCTTTGCAAACTAATGTACGAATCAGAGAACCAAACTTAATGTCCCACTCGGTGATTTCCCAAGTAACAAAAATCCCCTTCTACTTTTACCCATCAAAAGAGAAATAGGAGAAATTGTTTCCATCTGCCCATTCACATCCTTATTTTGAAGTTCATTGCATTTGTCTGGTTATGTGCAATAAAACTCTGGTAGTTCGTGGGAGGAAAAGCTGAAAGGCCACACATTCTACAAAGGCTCTTTTTTCCTCTAAACAGCATTTTCAAATAAATTGCAGCTGAGCTGGAAATAAATCATCTCACTGCCCTAGAGTGTGTGTGGAGTGAAAATGCCCCAGTTTAGATGGTGAATGGCACTGAATTTCAGAAACTGATCAATACTAGTACAAAGCTTCAAAACATCAACTCTTGTATGAGAGTCTATTTGGACCAACCTTTGCTTCTCTAAAGCAGAAAGGACAGTAATAATGCTTCATTTGGGGCATTGTCATTTCATCTTAACTCTTAGATCACCTTCTACTTGTAATTGTTCTTTTATACTTTTTAAATATATTTTTTTCCTAAAAAAAATACGTAGGTGAGATTTTCCTACCGCAAATTATCTCTTTCAGGGAGAGCTATCCTTTCCAAAATAAGGATTGCTTCAAAATATCATTCAAAAACTTCGTTTCTGTCCTTGACACTTGTTGCATGTGGTGGAGTAATTAAAATTACCTTAACAAGACTATAGTTCTATTGAAATTAGGTTTTTTTTAATAATAGCTTTTTATGATAACTTTTCAACCAGTAATAATGTGGCATTTTTCAAACACATTTTATGAATCTGAGGGGAAAAAAATTGGACTGCTTAAAGCAAATGACTTCAGTTTGGAATAAATGTTTGAATAAAGTAGCATAGGAGTCTGTAGGTAGGTAGATACATAGGTTGGTGAGTTTGTTTTGTTTTTAAATTACTGGTTTTCTTAGGGGTTCTTCATGAATTGAAAGACTATAAAGAAATAACTTGAAGTGAGTTTGGATGTTTGTATTCTGCGTGTTATGCTCAGTGTTTTGCCTGAAGCCAAGAATTAAAATATTGCACGATGATATACATTAATTCTCTTGATAGTGGTGAAAACCATTTCTGTAATCCAATTACTCTTGTGAGACTATTTAAAAGCTTACAGGGAAGTAAATAGAACAATGGGAGCATTTGGGCTGAGCTGAAACAGGCTGCAATTGAAAACAGAAGGGGAAGAAACATAGCAAATCATTCAGGGAGGTACACCTGCCTGATTTCATCAAAGCATAGTCCTAAAATCACGAGAAGAATATTTGCTTCTAAACATCAGCGACCAGAAAGAGCTGCACATAATTAGGTGACAAGCAGAGAGCACTCCTTGTAAAGGATTCTGTTCCTTAAAATTTCAATGACCCCAACTGGGTCTCTGCTGCTTCAGGGGCCTTTTTGCTTGGTGAAAAATGGTAGATACAAGGGCCTCTTATACTTACAGCTCATCTACACTTGGTTGTCCATTGTTTCAGCTCAAGGAGGGTCTCTTAAGCCAAAGAGGGAGCATCATTTCATCTGAGAACAGAAGAGTCGATGGTTCACTTGACCTTCTCCTCTTACTATTTTTCCTCCCTGAGGACATACATTATCCAAGGAAAGTTTGGTGTCATTCTCTGCATGCAGCTGGAATCATTGACATAAAGAAAGCTACAAATGAAATCTGAATAAAACTCATTGAAGGAGGCTTTTAAAAGATCTGCCGTTTAGCCCGAACCCAGACTTTCTTTTAAACATTAAGGGAGTAATGCAAACAAAGCATCCTTGAGCAGGCCTAATTTGCTCAGTACAGACCCAATGTTCTAAACAATCTAAGCGGTTTGAAGCAAAACTTGTATTTTGGTGAGCTTGTTAAATCTAAGGTAGAATATAGACATGGAGCATGTATAAGAAATAGCGCTGGCTCAGTGGCTGCTGAGCTTGTCGATCAGAAAAGGTTGGCATTTTGGTGGTTCAAATCCCTAGTAAAGGAGTGGGCTCCCATTACTTGTCCCAGCTTCTGCCAACCTAGCAGTTTGAAAGCACATAAAAATGCAAGTAGAAAAATAGGAACCACCTTTGGTGGGAAGGTAACAGCATTCCATGCACCTTCGGTGTCTAGTCATGCTGGCCACATGACCACAGAGACGTCTTCAGACAGTGCTGGCTCTTCGACTTTGAAACAGAGATGAGCACCACCCCCTAGAGTCAGGAACAACTAGCACATATGGGTGAATGGAACCTTTACCTTATGTATAAGCACATGAATATAGATTTTCACATACAGAAATAAAGCAGGGCAAGCTTATTAGGATATTCTTAAAGAAAATAGAACAAGACTCTTGCAATGTAAGCAGTTTTCTTAAAGACCACTTTTCCCTTTGTGTTATTTCCTTCTTAAGCCAGATGTGTGTGAAGTTCTCAGTATGCTTATATTCTTTCCAATATAAATGAATGAATATTAGTTTGTTCTTTTATTTTTATTTTCTATTGCAGCTGCTGAATGTATGTGTTGTTTTTATGGTTATTTGTTTTAATTATTATTTTTTTCTTGTTATCGCCTGATCAGAGTCATGAATTTGAGATAGGCAGATGTATAAACTGAATAAAACATGAATAACAATGAATAATGCTTAATATTTAATATAGGAATCCACTTCTGCAGCTCAAGTGTTCTATCAAGAGATCATTCTTTGTTTCCTCAATTTATGATTTTGTCAATATATTATGTCAGTGTGTATTATTAATACGTAGTTAGCCACTTTTTTCTTTTCTGTTTTTCTTCAACTTTTTTACTTTCCTTGTACTTTTTTGCTTTTTCTTTGTTTTTGTTTTTTTTTTCTCTTTCCCTCCTTTCTGTGAATTTTTCTTTTGGTGTTTAAAAAATTGTTTGTACGTACGTACATACGTACGTACGTATGTATGTATATATCTGCAGGGGTGGTATTTACTTACCTTGCCTACCAGTTCGCAAATGTGAGCACCCATCCGCGCATGCGCTAAGCCTCCTGTTGAAAAACGACCAATGCAAATCCATTCTTGAGGTAACCTGTGGGACATCATGACCACTGAAAATAATAAATAAATAAATAAATAAAAGGAAGGGAAAGATCACCATAAACTCCTAATACAGATGTCAAAGAGAATTAGCAGCAAAATAAAACAGCACTACTGTCAGAAAATTCATTTTTTTTTCTTTCTTTTTTTTTAAAAATGATAAGATTGTAATAGTATAACTACTCTTGACTATCTTTATGAAATAATACCCATTTTAGCCCTGACGTAATAAAATAAGATCATAGATGCAAATGCATGAACAGTTTCTTTTTCATTACAATGACGAAAAGGTAATTCTAGGGTAGTTTGTTTTTAAAAAAAATAATAATAATGCCTTGATGGGGACTTCTCTCTCCTGATTGAAATCTTGCACATGCAAGGCAATGAGGGGTAACTTTGGTAACTGTGAAAAATTGTACACTCATATTAAACTCTGTCACCTGAATCCACAGCAGAACAAGACACCAATTGCCCTTTGATGCTTCTCAGGTAAATATTTGGGCAAGCTGAAGCATGAATTATGCAGGCCTCTGGCCTGAGTGAAAAGATGCAGCTTACACTACAGGCAGATCTTGACTTACAACCATAATTGAGCCTGGAATTATGATCCTGTCATGCTGGTTGTTAAGCAGGTCACCATTTGACCAATCTTAACATCTTTTTTGCAGCAGTTATTAAGTGAATCTACCGTTTTTTTCAGAGTATAAGACACACCTTTTTCCCTCAAAAAAAAGGGGGTGAAAAATTGGGTGCATCTTATACACTAAATGCAGCACTTTGGGCCTACTGAAACCCCACCCTCTTTGCAAAAATGGATGTGCAGAAGGTTTGGGAAGCTTGCAAAATGCTTCTGAGAGCTGGGGAGGACAAAAATGAGCAAAAAATGGGCTGGTTTTGCTCGTTTTTGCCCTCTCCCCCTCTCAAAGCCTCTGCATACCCATTTTTTTGCAAAACAAATGGGCTGTTTTTTGTCCCCCAGCCCCCAGGAGCACTCTACAAGCCTTCCAGAACTCTGCATGCCCTTTTTCTTTTTTCTTTTTCAAAAAAACAAGGCATGCAGAGGGTTTGGAAGGCCTGCAGAGTGCTTTTTTTTTTTAAAAAAATTACCTCTTCAAAATCATGGTGCATCTTATACTTCAGTGCATCTTATAGTCTGAAAAATATGGTATTTTCTGCAATGGATTTTTTTTTTTGCCAGACCCTGGAAATAAATGCAAAAAAACCCCATCACTAATAGCAGTTACAGGACTATGGGAGGTTGCAATCAGCCACAAATTGCTGAATGCCCAAATGCAATCATGTGACATGGGGGTATGGCCTGACCATCAGAACCTTGAATCTGGATTGCAAGTAGCCCTGGGGACATCTAGCAAAACCTCAAATGGTCATAGGTCAAGGACTACCTGTAATAACTGCAGTCATGTAAAGAGTTATTGTTCCCAATTAAAGATACACTATATTACCAAAAGTATTCACTCACCTGCCTTTACTCGCATATGAACTTACTGTAAGTGACATCCCATTCCTAATCCATAGGGTTCAATATGACGTCCGTCCACCCTTTGCAGCTATAACAGCTTCAACTCTTCTGGGAAGGCTATCCACAAGGTTCAGGAGTGTGTTTATGGGAATTTTTGACCATTCTTCCAGAAGCGCATTTGTGAGGTCATACACTGATGTTGGACGAGTTTACGTGGTCTACCACTTCATAGCTGAGTTGCTGTCGTTCCCAAACACTTCCATGTTCTTATAATACAGCTGACAGTTGACTGTGGAATGTTTAGGAGTGAGGAAATTTCATGACTGGATTTGTTGCATAGGTAGCATCCTATCACAGTTCCACTCTGGAGCTCCTGAGAGCGACCCATTCTTTCACAAATGCTTGTAAAAACAGTCTGCATGCCTAGGTATTGATTTTATACACCTGTGGCCATGGAAGTGATTGGAACACCTGATTCTGATTATTTGGATGGGTGAGCAAATACTTTTGGCAATATAGTGTATATGTTTGTGGGGCTTTCTCCCAATAGGACAGAAGGAATTATTTCTTTTCTCTGTTTACCCTTTCCAGTACTTGTTGAACAGATAATAGATAATGTATGTGAATAGAAAACATACTGTATGTGATATGGTTTAAAACTGATGCAGTATTAAATGTGGTAATATCTTGTAAGCTTTTAATAAACTGACCTAGTTTCCACCTTATCCTAGGCTAATGAGATGCTGTGATAAAGATCCATTGGGTGAGAAATGAAAGATGGAAGGAGGTGGGAAATGCTGATAGTAATAAGGTTCGATTCAAAGGAAGGTTTAGAAACTTTGACTGCAAGTATGATCAAGAGCAATTAGGAGCTAGGGATCTTAAGCAAGGGTCAACAGCCCCACTAAGGTGATTTGATTGAGTTCCAGCCCCACTAAAGTTGAGTGCATGTTGTGTCCTTTTAACTTGCTTTGTCTCTTTATTTTATTTTATTTAGTATTTTTTTAAACTGTTTTTATGTAAGCCGCCCGGAGTCCTTCGGGATTGGGCGGCATACAAATTCATTAAATCTTGAATCTTGAATCTTGAATCTTAATACCAACAGAAAATATCTAAATGGAATCATCAACTTTCAGAGAGTTCAGGATGGTAGATATATACCAGGGGTGGGTTGCTGCCAGTTTTACTAGCGATTCACAATCCGCACACATGCACTATTCAATGTAAATTTTTCTTTGTCCATGTGCAGAACAATTTACAGTGAATTGTGTACATGCAATTGCTGAAATTCAAAATGGTGTTGGCGCAGCAGCGGTGAGGAAACCGGTTCAGGGGCATGGCAGGCCTGGTCACTGCCGTTTCTGCAACCCAGGCCTAAATTCCACTACTGGTTCAGCTGAACTGGGCTGAACTGGGAGCAACCCAGATCTGATATAGACCTTTAAACTTTGTTAAGTAGCTCTTTTGATGCACATTGATGAATAGTGCAATTTCCAAGTGTCATTAGAGCTGGCAAGCAAAACCTGGACCTCCAGATTAAACATAGACATACCAGCTATGTAAAGCTGTCAAAAACAGAAAAAGGCTGAACAGACAAATCTTCTATTTGCTGTTTCTTTAGGTAAGAAAAATAATAATTAAAAAAATCAAACAATTGGGTATATTTAGAGCAGTGTTTCTAAACCTAAGATGGGTGGACTTCAACTTCCAGGATTCTGCAGCCTACACATTGACTGGGGCACTCTGGGTGGTAAATACATCTTAGAGTTGCTGGGGTTGAGAAACAATGATCTACAGAGATACTAGACTATTTTATATGTGCTGTCTGGAGGGCATAATCTCTCAATAGTACCAATAATCAGGTTTTCATCTTGTTAAATATTTCTTTTCCTCTAGCCACGTTCTCAATGCAATTCAACGACATAATTCATGGATTAGAAATTGATACCTGTGAAAATGAAAAGCTTTATGATGTTTTCCCTAATCATAACATGTAGTATATCTGTCCCATATCTTTATAATGTTATGATGTAGAATGAGCCATGAAAGCACATTTTAGAGTCATTCAGTACCGCAAAGTTGTTTATTTAGCAGTAGTAGATGCACAAAGCATCTCTTTCTAGTTATGCCTTGAATCACCTAACATTCCGTTTCACTGGGTGATTATTCCACCAGTGTGAAATGCTAGATCACGTCTCTCATATAATACATAATTTTAAATACCGGATTTTGTTCCATCATTCCTCAAAACTAAATATATTCGAAGGATTGCAGCTGTTCCTTATAGCATGGTATTCCCATCCTCTTGATCATGTTGCTATTTTGACTCTTTACAATCAATCCACTTTTTTAATTGCAGGCAACAAAAACTCTCTCTCTGTGTGTGTAGTGATCTTTTGATTATGGAGATGAACCTATTTTCTCTGTGCTTTGCACTTGCTCAAAACCTGATTGTAAGGTCAATGACGATATACCCTTAAATGATAATAATCCCTCTTACAAAAAGAAGAATTTACTATTTATCCTGATAATTAACATATCCCACAATATGATTAGAAGGAGAACAAGGAGGACAAAAGAGAAAAAAAATGCATAAAGTATACTTTGATGAAGCGCCTATTGGTTGCCATCCAGCTGAATTAGCATATGATATACAAACTACTCATTCATCTGTGCCAGAGGGTGCCCAGGAACAAAAACTCATTAATCATCTATTATTAGATCATGAAGGTCAGAAAAAAAATACTAAACAAATATTGAAAGAATTCCATAACTAGAAGGTACCTCTGTTTACTGTATACTTTAGGATAAGCCAATTGCCACCAGAAGTGTGAACTCCATAGACTTGATTACTGGCAGGAGCCTAATCAAACAATGCCAAATTAAGCTGAAGCAAAGGAGCAGCTATTTGGCAGCTTCTCAAAGTAGTGGATTTTGCTACATCAAGTGAAGGAGGTAGCATCCAAACGGCACAAATACAAACTGGATTACTCTGTCACATAAGGCTAAGATACTCAGTATAAATTCACTACCTCTCTGTTGTCTTTGATCTACAGTAGTATTTAGAAATGTTTTAATCTTGAAAAGCTTTATGGTAGATTAAGCGCCACCAATTATGCCTTCTGACTATTCATCCATTTCCAGAATGAGTTTCATTAGGTATATGGGACTTAGTCCCAAAATAAATATGAAAAGGATTGCAAAATCAAATATGCTTGTGACATTGGCATAGTTATAATATTTGTGTTGTCTCTCCCCCCCCCCCGCCACTAATTATTCACTATATGAAAATGTACGTGCTTGAAACAGCCGGTAAGACATTTCTCTATATTCAATTCATCAAATGCATTGATACAAGAAATACTGTATCATCCAAGATTTAAAGAAAAAGCAGGATTCAGAGACAGAGGAATGCATGCAAAACCTGGCATTTTATTCCTGATTTAGCTGCAGTTATTTTCCTACTACACAAGTAATTCTCTGTACAGATTGAAAGCCATCTGTTCTGAAATATGCTTGGCTTCATAAGACAGTCTGCCTTAGCAATCAGTGGTGAGTGCCTCATTCTCCATTCATAAATAAAATGGGTCACTTTGGTGGTAATAACATGACATTGGAACCCTCTTCTAAGGTAAGTTCTTGTGATGTTGATCATGATGCATTTTTAATGGTGGTTATAGACTTGGTATTTGGACTTTAGCTAAATCATTTTTAATGTTATGAATAATTGTATCTGGTACTAAATTTCTACTGTTGTCGCCTCTTGCTTTACGGTCTTATTTAATTTCCGTAATTGGATTTTCATTGCTTTTAAATTTCATGTTATCTGTTCTGCAATACATCTGCCTGAAGTAGCATGATAGAAATTTTTTAAATGTACAGCTCTTTGGCAAAGAGAATTGCTGCAGCACAGTCAAAAAGCTCAACTCTCAGGTTATTAAATTGCCATGGGGTTTCCCTACATGTTACAATTCAGCATAATATTCATTATAAAAATATACATTTGAGGTTGCTGAAACTTGGTTTACAATACCCTAACACTATAAGTAGGGACGCGGTAGCTCAGTGGCTAAGACGCTGAGCTTGTTAATCAGAAAGGTTGGCAGTTCAGAGGTTTGAATCCTTAGTGCCGCGTAATGGAGTGAGCTCCCGTTACTTCTCCCAACTTCTGCCAACCTAGCAGTTTGAAAGCATGTAAAAATGCAAGGAGAAAAAATAGGAACCACCTTTGGTGGGAAGGTAACAGCATTCCATGCACCTTCAGCATTTAGTCATTTAGCTCTTCGGCTTTGAAATGGAGATGAGCACTGCCTCCTAGAGTTGGGAATGACTAGCACATATGTGCAAGGGGAACCTATACCTTTTAACATTATAAGTATGCCAAACCCTTTCAAATCCTCCCCCAAACTCCTATTCTTACTAAACAATTGTGGGAAGAGAAACTCTGCATTCAATTTTTTGTATGGACTACCTTCAAAAATTAAAGAAGGATGCCATCAGGCATCAGCCTCAATTATACAGATGATGATAAAAGGCTAGATTTATAAACTGACCATATCAAGAATGGGTTGCAAGAAAACTTGATTATTCAAGCATTATAGAAGAGATGCACATTTTGGGGTGCACATTTTACTCTGTGACAAACATTCAAAATGTTTTAAGATGGCTTTTTTTCCCTGGATGCCATTCTGTTATTCTCTCTGCTGCTGTTTTTTGTACTCCTCATACCACTTGGGTCCTTATTGGCCAACCATCACACAGATTCCAGCACATAGACAAATGCAGTGTTGGGCCTTCCAACTCACCCTTCTTGTTATATGTTTTCAGCAATGGCTACCTCCATCACAAAAATAAAAGACCAATGCTTTCTCTGATTGTGAGTTTGTATATCTCTACAAGCAAAGGTGTATGTGTGAGAAAAATGCACATATATTTGTAGGAGTACATTGTTTGTTTAGGTATGATTATATAGTGCATGAGTATAGGAACACATGTCTATGAAATAGAGATTATATGGTTTTTCTCTGCTCAACATTTTTCTTCATAGTCCTGAAGAAAAAAACCCTCAGATTTCTTGAAAAACTAGCCATACTTTGGGAGGGAGGTGGGGCAGGAAGTGGAATATGACTGACAAAAATAACAGCACAAAATTATAATACAAGATCTGTTCCTTTTCCACATGTATAGTGACATTATTGTGCTCAGATGCTACAAAATCCAGTGAAGGTTTGGAACAAGAAGAACGCTTTGTATAGATGGATTAGTTCAAAATCCTGTGGAAACCCTGGTAACATAACGTGTTTATAGTCCTATCCCATATTTCTCAAAGCTTAAAATCTTTTCAAATGGGTATATAACATGTAGAAATGTCATCAGGAAAGAAACACCATGAAAAACTTTCCCCTCAGTTTTTAGTGATGTGTATTATAAGTACATATTAACAAGTTAAAAAAAAAAGAGAAGACAAAAATAATAATCAAGCAAATATATCTCTAAGAACCTGAGTAAATGGAAATACGGAGTCTGAAAAACTAAGGAAAGTCAGCACGCTTAGTATTTAGATGGAGACTAGGCTATAAGCTAAACCGAGAAGTCAAAATAATAAAATAAACACCCAGGAAAAAAATGTATGATAGCTGCTGAGTTCTGGTGTGGGTATGTCCTTGAGCTCACTAGGAGACAAGCTTAGTGCAAAAGAGGTGTAATCATTATATCATTAGGACGTGATTATGGATTGATTGTATTTGTATTGAATTTCCGTCATCACAATTAGTTTTCTTGGAATAATTGTTTGGGATAATGTCAATAATGTCAGCATATATCAAAGAAGAAATCTATTGTGTGTATCTGTTGGAAGTGACTCTCGGAATAGATTGCGAAGTTTGAGGTAAGAAGTATGCTTCGTATAGATAAGTTAAACAGAATTTCTTTAGGGATTATCCAGTCAATTGGCAAAACTATGTCTCTTGAAGAATGGCCAGATGCATCATTCTGAACTCAAGGTTGTTTGAAAAGCTTTGTACTCATGTGGTTGCAGTAACCTGACCTTTTAAATCTATTATAGCAAAGCTTTTATACATTAAGGTTTAGAATACTAAATTTGAATTCATATGCCATTAGTTTGGAAAGTCCATCTAGAGATTGAATTGCTCTAATATTTTCCCCTTGATTTGAGAGCATATGCACCCAAGACAAATTCAATACAATATAGAACAATCTGGCAACCAGTCTTTACTTCGAAAATATTATTTGTAACACTGTCAATCCAAGTTTAATTCTAGTTTGTTCACACATTTCCAGAAGTACATTGCGAACTACAAGTAGTAGTTTTGGTGTCATGGGTTACTTCCTATTCTGGCCACTATACTTAGAACTGCATTATCCATTGCTGAAAAACTGAAATTAGTGCATTTCAGGGGTAGGTAAGCAGAATGTTCCAGGAGGAAAAAAAAGAGAATATTCTATTTCACACTGGCCTATTTTGTGCAGCCCACTGGGAATGCTTACTACTGTATTTTACTGTTAAGGAGTACTAATGGCAGTTTCATTCCAGCCAAACAACTGTGGCTAATAAGATGTTCAGATAATGAGATTGTAATAACATGTACTTTACTCGTAATAATTAAAAAAAAGTGACAATCTTTTTAAAAAATCTATTTGATTGGATTTTTCCAGACACACAAAAATATTTATTTAATGCACATGCTATTTGTTCACAATATTTATAACTAGGCATAATGCATAAAAATACATTTTAAAATAATTACATTTATTATTATTGCTGCAAAACTGTTACAAAAAAAAGTTTTATTGTCAAAATGCTGTATTTTTTATACTGTCTTTACATTGTCCACTAAAGAGCTATGTTTTAATATGACAGAAAATAAATAATAAAGCAGATTCGGATATAAACTTTGTACATTTATTACATACCCCGAAACACTTCCAAGCCCTGACATGTATGCAACTGTTTTTTATACATACAGATGTTTTTCAAGCATTTTTATGGTGCATGGAACTATAGATAATGAGCCTGCACATTTTTCCAAGTTAGTAAAGAAATGCTTGAAATGAATTCCTGAACATTGAGACTCTCTGATCTAGGGTTATATCCTCACTGTATTAATCATCTCTTTCTACGTGAGTGGTTAAACCCAAATACAATTTTACTTTATAAAATGCATGGAATAATCACTAGCATATATGCACTTGTTTTTCATAAGAAATAGAAATATGCACCTCTGTTCATAAGAAATAAAAGCAGTAAGGGACAAGGGATCTGAATCCAGTATTTCCCTACAAAATCAAAATTCCAACACTAGGCATTTTCCTGTCACTCTGATTTAAAAAAAATAGCAATTGCTATTCCATTTTATTGTATACTAGAACAGTCTCACAACATGCAAATATTGCAAACATGTTTACCACACCAAATAGCACATCCAATTTACACACTGGTTCCCAGGGCAGCAAAGGAAGCTACACCTTGAAGTTGCTTGATTTCCTATCAGTATTAACAGTTTGTTTAAAGCTCATACATAAATATAATCTGATTTGTTAAGTACCTAGAAAACAATAACAGAAATAAATTACTGGTAGCAAAGAAGGGCTAGAAGATTAAAATTAAGAGAGAACATCTCCTCAAATGTTTGTATGGTATTTCACCAGATGTTTTATTGTACATTTACTGGGCAGTTTATAATGTTTCGGTCTTCATCTGAGTTTTGTTTGTGTGTAACAAATTAAACAATCATTTGAACATGTGCATCTGTTAATAGAGGGGTGGTGGTTTTTTTTTTCAAACTAAAGATCACATTTATTTTTAAAGTCTATTTCATATTTGTGACGAATATCTGTTATGCTTACTTTTCTTAGCTTTTCTTTCTCTTTTTCAATGCTTTTCTTTTCCTCTCTTTAAAAATAGGCTTTTTTGTGTTTTAGCTAATTATATAAAAATAGTACAACAAGGGAGCTCATTAAATTTGAAATAAAAAGGAGAAAGGTGTTACAAGAAGTTAATTAACAAGATACAAAGACACCAATTAACACCTATACTGCAAGGGAGAAAAAAACCCACTTTATATGCACTACAGTATTAAAAAAAATCACAGCTGGCTATGCATATTTTTTGGCACAAGATTACATTTACAAATGCTACCAGTAGTCCAAAATAGTCTGATAGTATAAAAATCCCACAGATTTCCTTGTTGTATCAACTAAACTCCATTTTTTATGATGAGCACCTGTGCAGGTATTAATACTTGCAATTGTTGATTTATTTGAAAAAAACACGAGAGGACAAATAACATAATTTTCTCTACTGGGACGTGTAATACTGGTTCTACTAATGAATTTAAATTCGCAATTAACACCTTTGGTTTTTTTTTTAAGATTATAAACTGGTGACTTTAAAAAGTAATCTCCCTTTTAAAAAATATTTTATATTGCTATTTTACTAAGTATTAAAATTGTTAGTTATATGTCTTTCATTTCAAAGGACTAAATTGAACAAAAAAAATCAACAATTTATAATCCATATTCAATCTATGATCTCTTATTCAATCCCCCTTCTTTTATTGTGTGCCATTTTAATCAAAATTCAATTCTTTTTCAGCATGAAATTTCTAGCTTTACACACACACACACACACACACACACACACACACAAACACACTATATGTTTGTGCATATATGTATATATAAATGTACAAATGCAATATATTTTAAAGTCATCATATACAAATATATCCTATTAGTAGCACTAATATGTCACTCATTTGATATATTAGTGACACTATTATCACTTCTATTATGACAAAATCAATAGAACAGGTTCAAGATTATTAATTTATATCCCATGCATTTTAAAAGGAATTAAATATATTCAACTTTTTTCTAGAGTAAGTGCAATACCTAGCCCATAGCTAATATATTAGAAGGGATGTTTTACAAAATCAAATAATGATAACTAATTTACACTCTATTGATTATCTATGCCTTATAGAATTGTGAGTTGAAGCTGTTGAATTTTAGGTCATTGGTCAAGTGATCCTGGTTAAAAGTTTCAATTCTAAACTATCAGGGGTCATATTGAACCATCCAGTTACTGAGAGCTACTAATGAAGAAAAATATTCTAGTAAGACATGAAGATTAAGAAAGATAACCAGAAGTTACAAACAATACTTAATAGAGAATCCTGGAAATGATCTCTACATCATTTGTCTAGAGAAGCAGTAACAAGCAGTAGAAATGTATTAGATGGAGCTAACTGTCATGTTTTTGGCTGTCTCCCAGTCTTCAGGAAATTATCTATAAGGAAAACTGCAGGAAGCAACTGCTTTAAGCTAGTCCTAATAACAGGTTTAGTATCAATTACTAAAAAAATGCTCTGAGCTAATCAACTATGCTGAAGCTTTCAGGAAGTCTAGGACCATAGACAATTTAGTGATTTGTGCTTTTTCCTAGTCTGAAGCCTCATCCCCCAAATGGTTTATTTATTTATTTATTAATAAAATTTATATGCTGCCCAATCCCGAAGGACTCTGGGCGGCTTACAAAAAGAAGAGGAAGAAAGAAATAATAAAAAAATACAGATTTAAAATCATAACACGTTCGTTCTAATTGGGGCTGGACCTCAACAATGAGGTCAACAGCCCCAGGCCTGCCGGAATAGCCAGGTTTTAACAGCTTTCCTGAAGGCCATGAGAGTGGGTAAGGTCCAGATCTCTGGGGGTAGTTCATTCCAAAGGGTCGGAGTAGCCACAGAGAAGGCTCTCCTCCGGGGAGCTGCCAGTCGACATTGTCTGGCTGACGGCATCTGAAGGAGGCCCAATCTGTGGGTTCTCACCGGCCGCTGGGAGGTATATGGCAGAAGGCGGTCTTGCAGATATGCTGGTCCTAAGCCATGTAGGGCTTTAAAGGTAATAACCAACAACTTGAATTGCATCCGGAGACCAATTGGTAGCCAGTGCAGCTCGCGGAGGACAGGTGTAATGTGGGTGTACCTCGGTACACCCAATATCGCTCGCGCGGCCGCATTCTGGACTAGCTGCAGCCTCCAAACGCTTTTCAAGGGTAGCCCCATGTAGAGCGCGTTGCAATAACCCAGCCTGATAAATATCTGAAGGTAAGAATCAAGACACCAAGTCTAAAAGAAACAGGAAAAGATGAAATACAGAAACTGAAGTATATTTCCAATTCCTTTTTTTCAGTAGAACAAATCTTGCTCATTATGTCTTAATGAAGCCATCATAGATTCTCGCTAATGAAGATATTGGAGTGCCTGGCCTACATTTCCTCCAATATGCATTGCCTTGCTGCCTTTGTTTTTCAGAAAGAATGTGGGGAAAATGAGGGGACAGGATCCATGCAACTGATCCACAATGGACAAAGTTAAGGCAAGGTGTTCAAACACGAGCATGAGCCACAAGGAAGCTGCTTGCTCTTAACAGCAATATTGATAAGAGAGTAAGGTGGGGATTGTTCACAATCCCAATTCTAATGTCTTAGTACTTTGATGCAACATCAAAAGGGCAAGAAACAAGTTTTTTTGTTCAGATCACAGCTTGAAAACTTATGTGTAGGCTCAACATGAAAAGTTCTTGGCAATATGTGTCTGATTCATCTTTTGCCACCATGTTCTTGTGGTAGTAGATGGCTTATTTTTAAGGGGTTTCTAAAGTTAGGATGGAAACACCAATATCATGTTTTGCTAGTGATTTGGAATTGGTTGGAGGGTGAGAATTGGCATGTTATTTGTTACAATGAAACTGTAGCATAAGTCAAACATGCCAATTAATGTATGGGTGATAACACTGACTCCATATGTTACAGGTAGTCCTTAACTTACAACCATTGATTTGATGACCAAAGTTACAATAGCACTGTGTAAAATGAATTTGCACTAGTAAGAAAAGCGCTCATATGATTATTGCACTTATGACCATCTCAGCATTCCCTTGGTCACATAATGAAAATTCAAGCACTTGGCAATTTGTTGTTGTTAGTTGTGAAGTCATGTCCGACTCATCACAACCGCATGGAAAACATTCCTCCAGGCCTTTCTGTCCTCTACCATCCTCTGGAGTCCATTTAAGCTCACGCCTACTGCTTCAGTGACTTCATCCAGCCACCTCATTCTCTGTTGTTCTTTTCTTCTTTTGCACTCAATCTTTCCCAGCATTAGGCTCTTCTCCAGTGAGTCCTTCCTTCTCATTAGGTGGAAAACGTATTCGTATTTCATCAGGATCTGGCCTTCTAAAAGCAGTCAGGGTTGATCTCCTCTAGGACTGACCAGTTTGATTGCCTTGCAATCCAAGGGATTCACAGGAGTCTTCTCCAGCACCATAGTTCAAAGGCCTCCATTCTTTGACGCTCAACCTTTCTTATGGTCCAACTTTCACAGCCATACATTGCAACTGGGAAAACCATAGTCTTGACTATACACACTTTTGTTGGCAGGGTAATGTCTCTGCTTTTTAGTATACTGTCTAGATTTGCCATAGCTTTCCTCATCAAGAGCAAGTGTCTTTTAATTTCTTGGCTGCAGTCCCCATCTGCGGTGATCTTGGAACCCAGGAAAATAAAATCTGTCACTACCTCCATTTCTTCCCCATCTATTTGACAGGAATTGAGAGGATCAGATGCCATGATCTTAGTTTTCTTAATGTTGAGTTTCAAGCCAACTTTTGCACTCTCCTTCACCCACATCAAGAGGCTCTTTAGTTCCTCTTCATTTTAAGCCATTAGAGTGGTATCATCTACATATCTGAGGTTGTTGATATTTCTCCCGACCATCTTAATTCCAATTTTTGATTCATCTATCCCCACTTTTCTCCTGATGTGCTCTGCATATAAGTTAAATAGGCAGGGTGACAGTATACAGCCTTGCTGGACTCCTTTCCCAATTTTGAACCAATCAGTGGTTCCGTGTCCAGTTCTGTGACATGAAACTTGACAACTGGTATATTTTTAATTATGGTTGCAGCATCCTGAAATCATGGGACTGCCATTTATGATCCTCCTAGCTGACCTCCAACAAGCCAACAAGTCATTAGGTGAAGCCAGATTCATCCAACAATCATGTGATTAATTTAACAACTGTAGTGATTCACTTAACAACTATGTCAAAAAGTTGACAAAATTGCCCATGTGCTACTTAACAACCACCTTGCTTAGCAACATAAATTCTCAATTTTTCCACTTAGTCCTAACTGTCGTTGTAAGTCAAAGACTACCTGGATACAGACACTCATATGTTATACTATATAGAATCTTATGTAAAATTCTGACTTTTATTAATGTTGTGTATGCATGCTGTACCATGCCCTAAAAGTTTCCAACACAAGTTGCCTGAAGTGTTTGCAGCACAAGTTGGATCTTGCACAGGTAATTGATGTCAGAGCAGGATCCGCTCCTTTTTTTTTTTTTTGCTTCTTTCTCTCATTTGTTCTGTTTGCACAACCTCCACCACCCCCAAAAAAGGGAAAAAATAATTGTGAACAAGCTAAAAATGCATCTGTCAAATTGATTCTCTCAAAGAGATTTTTAACTTTGAAGGATACATTGATCAAAGGCTGCTCTCTTCTAACTATCCTTTCGAAAGCTGAGATCACTGAATAGAATTGGAAAGGAATAAAAAATACAACATCTGTATTGTTGAACTTCAAAATGTGGAGAAAGTAAGGCAATTGGGCCATAAAGCAATTAGATTTATAGCAGCCTCATTAATTTGATTTAATACTTCGGTAAATTGATTTAATTTTTTAAAGCAATGGACAGAACAATGTCATTTATTTCCCCCCTCCCTCTGGATTTCTGCCAATAGCTTGGGGTGGGATAAGATTGAGCCCTTGCTTATTGAATGCCTATGTTATAGTGCTTCTATTTATTATAAGATGGCTGCAAATATGATGAAAGAATTTACTGATTGATTGGAAAATTCCATTCCCAGAATTCACTGCAATCCTTTCATCTGATAGGTTGGTTAGTTCTGTCTCTGCATGGTGTTCCCACAAATATTTTTGGAAGCACATTTATGTATTTAATGTCCTATAACAGCCCCCCTCCACATTCCCACCCCTACTCTTTGCAAAATTCATTCACAGCTTCTTGGTAGTTATTGCCACAATTGCAATCACAGATGAACACTAACTGACCATAAGAAGCAGCAACAGTATGCAAAGCCAAACCAATTCATCGTAAAATATGCTTCTTTTCTTGAAACATTCTTGAAAACTGTTGATAAATACAGAGAAAAAAATATATTTGAGTTTTAAAGTGGGTTAACAACCCAAAGCACAAATATCAGTGGATATGTATTAGATTAAACAGTGCTTTGACTGCTGTTTTATTCAATCGTTAAATCATACTTGAGGCTCTGGAGCTATATTCTAATGGGTTATATATCTCTAAATAAACAGTTTGTAATACAACCGTTTGCATGTACATAGCCATCATGCTATTCCCTTTTGGGAGAAGTAATATTATGCAAAACACAGGAAAAGAGTATGAAGTAGCAAGTAAAGGAAATTAAAGGCAGAATGAAAGAGAAACAAAGAAGGAAATTAAAGTTTTCACATAAGATTCTTTAGTGAGATAAGGTAAAAGTAAACAAAGTATCAGCTTTACTCATAGCTATGTTTCATGTCTGAGACAACCAGTGTGGTTTTAGTGGTTAAAGGTATTTAGCTAGAAACCAGGTGACTGGGAGTTCTAGTCCTGCCTAGGGCATAAAGTCAGCTAGTTGACCTTGGGCCAATCACTCTCCTTCGGTCTTTCAGAAATATTGCCAAGAAATTGCCAGGATTGGCTCCAAAAGTAGCAGGAAGTTAACACTGACTCAGACACACACACAAAAATACAAAGATCTATGTAGCCTTCCCTACTAATAGTAAGAATATGATACTACTCCTGTGGGTTACATACTATCAAATCCCCATTTTGCCTCAAAAGTGCTCATGGGTATTATGTGCAGGCTAGACTTGACTTTGCAAGTCTAAAAACTGTTGCCATATCGAGAACTAGGGGGCACATGTAGTATTTGTATATATTCACAATGGTTTTTAATTATGCAAATGTTTATCTAATACTATCCTAGCATAGTTCTGCAGGTAGAATGGGTTCCTCAAGGCCTAACAGTAAATATTATTGCAAAACAAGCTTTCCAACTACCCACAAAGGAAATGCATATGGTATAAAAACAAATACTTTGAACTAATTCTTTGTTGAGAAAGGGATAAAGATCTAACATGAAATTTAT
Source organism: Thamnophis sirtalis (assembly GCF_051295495.1). Taxonomy (NCBI): domain Eukaryota; kingdom Metazoa; phylum Chordata; class Lepidosauria; order Squamata; family Natricidae; genus Thamnophis; species Thamnophis sirtalis. The sequence goes on from NW_028261392.1 coordinate 27,165,768, forward strand.
TTTGCAGTCCATAGGGCCTGGGACAGTGACCTTCCTAAGAGATTATCAGAGAAATCAAATGGATGTGAGGTGACAGCCCATATCACATTCTGAATGTGAATAAGGCACAGGAAACACATACATACACAAATAAATATATGATGGATGTTCAACATGGTTAACTGATTCAGTATGCTATATTTTCCACCCCTTTCCATAGTGATTCTTTAAGTAATATTTTCTGTGTATCATTTTCTCTTCCTGACTGATTAGAAGCATAACCATCAAGGAGGAAAAATAAAAATAAACTGTAAACAGTCCAGCCATTTAGATTTCTACAACAGGGAAGCTTCTTTTCTTTTTCCTCAAGTCAGTTTTGACTTCAGGTGATTTTGTAGACAAGACTGTACTGTTTTCTTGGCAACGTTTTGCCTTCTTTTTAAGGCTGAGAAAACATTGAGCTTTGTGCCAAAGATAGGACCAAGACTCCATTTTCTCTGACTTAACAAAGTTACTCATTGGTCATTTGTCTTTCAAAATTTTAAATCAGATATTGCCTTTGAATTCCAAGAGGCAGTAACAGCAATGGGATTCAAATAAGTTAACAATTGGTTGTCTGCCCTAATTACCAGCTGGGTAGGAGGGGCTCACTGGTCATGTGACTGGGTGGGCATGGCCAACTCAATGTCACTGAGGTCAATGGGCGCGTTACAGGATTAACTCTGTAAAGTGGGGGGGAAAATGAAACTTCTTCCAATAACAGGTTCTCTGAACTGCTTAGAAAGTTAACAACCAGTTCTCCTAAATAGGTGTGAACTGGCTGAATCCCACCACTGGGTAATGATTGCTCTTCCAAAATGCAATATTCCAATTTTCTTCATTATACAAGAATAAATTTATAACAAAAACCAGACAATACTGCTATAAGCTATTATATTTTGTAATAAATAAAATTAGTTTGAATTAATTATTTTAAGAGGACTTAAAATGTTAAGGAACACTAATTAAAATGTTAAGGAAGTCTAACTTCTCTGATCCAACACAAGCAGTAAAATCTAGATAGTTAGAAGTTTTTACTTATCCTGGACTCATCACAGGATCTTGAACCTGAGATGGGTAATATCACACCTAGATTCACATATTACCCCTACTTTAATGTTCTTCATTCATAACAAATGCTATGCCCACCAAACAAAGCACAACATGATTTAATATGCTAGTTCATATAGCATATTAAGACCAGAGTTGAGTATCCCCAGTTTGCTGAAACCGCCAATTCTATTTAAGCCACGTTGTGCAAAGCAAATCAGATATGGTATGTGCATGCATGTATGAAGAGTCAACTCTGCAAATTTCAACTGATCTACTTCCCCAACATAGTTTTTTTTTTTTTTTTTTTTTTTTACAAAAGGTAAAAAGGTTTTCCATGTATGTACTCTACACTATGGATGTCAAACATTGGCAACTTTAAGACTTGTGGACTCTCATGCTGACTTGGGAATTCTGGCAGTTGAAGTTCGCAAGTGTTAAAGTTGTCAAGTTTGGACACCCCTGCTCTAACCCCTCATGGTGCTTTGGTTTTTTATTTTTATTCTAATGTTTCCTTCAAAATTGGAAAATATGCATATTTTCAAGGGCCTGAAAAGTCTAGTGTCATCCCTACTTTGCTACGTCCAGAACTGAAGAGGAGTTGCAAAAGCTGTGAGATGCTAGCAACCAAAATGAATACTGATTCACCAGGACAACAGTCCAGAATAGCTCAAGCAGTCATACTTCTCATTGACTGTGCTGGCACACAGTCTGAAGTATTTATAATTTAAATTGCCTCTTTATTTTTAAGAAATCTCTGCTTGAGTCCAGGAAAAAGAAAATAAAAATGGATTATGCCTCAAGCATCAAACATGAATAAAGATTTTTTTTAAGAAAAAAAAACATACATAAAGTAGCAGTTACAGTTCAAAATTGGGACTAGGGTGTAATGCTTACTATTACCCTAATGAAAAGTATTTTGAAACCACTTAAAATACTAGTTTTTCTTTCCAGTTAATTGTGTTATGTTGAATGCCAGGGATGCTATTCCTTCCATTAGCTAATCGTCTTTGACTTTAAATGCTTATTATGCAATCTGTTTGTTCTGAATAGAGTCAAGTCCAAACCGCTCATGGTTTTGGGGCTAGTTTTGTTTGGCAGATTTATTTATTTGAGATCCTTATTTTGGTGGTGCTGAGAAATATCATTTTATAGTATTGCTTTCTCCTTCCTGTTTCGTTTATACTGCTCAGTAAGTAAGATCTTTATTACGGTCAAAGACCAGCAATATACATTTGTCTTTACACTATATTAAAAATACTAACCTTAAAATATAATTAAAAGTATTTACATTAAAAGTGGATAATAACATTATGGTCCAAACATTGTTAAAGGTATGTCCAGATAATTGGTACAAGATGGTACTATAATGTAGCCAATTTTTTTCTTATGGACATTGCAGCAGCACAGAACTTTGCCACTGCATACGTGGTAACCGGGTTAGTGTCCTGGAGGAGAAAGCCTAGATAAAAATTGTCTGACCTCCCTGGCAATCTCCCTAATAAGGGGAAAATATATGCAGACCTACAAGCTCTGTATAGCTCGCAGTGTAATAGTACATGTGAATTATCTTCCACTTCTCCTTTACCACATATACAAATGCATTCAGCTATAGGTGTTCTCTTATACCTGCCCTGGAGGAGTGCTGAAGGAAGAATGTTAAATCTGGCTTTGAAGAAAGCTATTCTTTGTTTTGGAGAGATCAGGTCATTTAGATATCTTGCCGATTCTCACACATCCTGTTTGATTCTGTCCCTATTGTGGAAAGGCAACCTATTTAGTTCTTCTGGGAACTCCATGTCCCTCATTCTATTGATTACTACTTGCTTTGCTTGCTCAAAGCCTAGGGACATTAAGAATAATGGTGAAAGCCCATAAGAGCCTAGCTTATGATTTATACTGCTCATAATGTCTTCAGTGAAATCACTGAATAACTAAATCTAATTTGGTGGTTGGTAGCTTGATAACCTGTAACTGTCATTTTGACTTTTTTGACCTATCTACTAGGTGTCTGGAAGGAACTAATGAAGTCTTACTTTCCCTTTGGTCCCCTGAAAGAAACACATGGATCTAAAGTGGAAAATACATCACAGGCTGAAAAAAACCCCATAACTATTCCCAATTCTCAAACTTGAAGTAGGTAAATAAACCTTTTTGTGCTTCTAAAATGGCTAATATTGGTGTCAAGATTCCAAGCCAAATACATGAGATTTGTCCTGAAATAAATAGAAGTAAAGAAAAATATGAAGATTTATTGTACCAATCATCATGTACTTCTGCAATTATTATGTACAATTGTATTAGTTCAGTCACTAAAAATGTTGGAAAACCTTAATGAGGAATATTAACATCACTGCGGTAATTTTTGGCCAGCAACTGAAAAGAAATGTCTTCCATGTAAGGAAACATCTTTCTTGACATTACTGAGTAGAACTGGCTTTTCCCAGTAGACTTGCTTTTAAAAATATCCAATGTTTGCTTTCATGGTTAAGGCAAGACCTCCCAAACAAATTTAAGTAGGCTGCAGTTGATTTTGATTGACTTTGTTTCTACTATGGTGAAAGATGACTTCCATCTTGCAGTTAAACTTTTTTAAGGTTAAAAAATGTCCAGGCTTAGAACCTGCTTGAATTATTATATAATTATTAAAGAATTGAAATTGTTCTGAAAGAGAAGTCTGAAAGTTTCCTTTAACACTGAATAATGTTTTCTGCTTAAAAGTCACCATGGATCATCTACTTACTGACTGCTTTTGCTCTTCCTTGATATGTCTTAGGTTATTTTCTCTTGGAAATACAACATTCTACATCTTAAGATCAAAATAAATATGTGTTTACTGTCTGGAATATGTATGCTTGTCAGAAGATTCCAATTTGCAATTATATACAAGCCTACTGAGCAATACATCCCACTGAGTACAATTAGACTGCTTTTGGCAAATATGTAGACTGCAACATTAAGGGGCAAAACATCACTAAATATTTTGAGATATATATAATTGAAGAATGTACTGGCAGTTTCTCTGAACATTTGGCCCCTTTCATGCTACATCAGAAAGGAAGCAAGTACCAAATTAAGATTGCAGGCAAGTCATTATACATTTTTTCATCATCATCTATCATTTATTTCTTGTCACTGAGCAAACCTATTCTTCTTGCCACATCTGGGGATTGGGTTACTGAAGAACGTTATAATCTATATAAGGAGGGCTAGAAATTAAATTAACTAGTGTAGGGAGGAAGTATAAGCAGCCAAATAATGCCACACAAGTAGAAAACAACATATTGTCCCCACTTGTACCCAACCTAAGTAAACACCAGTGTTGGAATGTAATCTGTATGGAGACTTTAAAATACAAGGCTTTCAATTATGTCACCAAGCTATTGGGAACTTATTTGGGAAAAGAAAGTGCTAAATCTCTTGCATGAGAAAATGTTGTGAAAATGTGGGAAGGTTCTAGGACAGAAATGGCTAACCTTTTCCAGTCTGAGTGCCTAAAGCAAGCACGCACATGCGGATGTGCATGCACATTCATGCCCAAACCACCAAAATGCAATGTCCATGCACCACACACATGTATATGTTTCCCACACACACACACACATTCCCCCCTGCACATCTTATTTTTGGACAGCACGGTGGCTCAATGGTTAAGACGCTGGGCTTGTCAGTTGGAAATCTGACAGTCCAGGTTCAGGACCTGAGCTCCATGCAACGGGGTGAGTTCCTGTCCTTCCCTCAGCTCCTGCCAACCTAGCCATTCAAAAGCAATAAGAGACTCAAAGAGACCAAAGACCAGCTGGTCGGCAGGAGGTGCACATGCTATGCAGCAGAACTGAAGTGGGGTGAAGCTCACGTGCCATTAGAGAAGGCTTTGCGTGCCACCTCTGCGTGCCACCCTACCATGGTTGTAGGATCACATAAGCTCTGCTGTACAAAAATGGAATGGGACAACTTTCTATGGCCAACTCACCATGACCATTTCACTGTGACCAACTTGCCACAGCCATCTTGCTGGGGGACAAATCTATGTGAGATAACTCAATGTAATAAATAAATGTATCTGCCATGGTTTTTCTACATTATATCCATTTTTGTCAATGGAAATAATGTCAAATTGTCATGTTGAGTTATCTTGCATGGATTATATCACAGGGAGTTGTCCAATGGCATGTTGGGTGTGATGAGATGCCCATGTTGAAACGACCATGCTGGGTTGGCTGTGGAGAGATGACCGCAGCAATATGGCCATGGCAAGATGGCTGTGGCGAGTTGGCCATGGTGAGTTGGTCACAGATAATTGTTCTAGACCCACACAAGAAATGGTTGGAATGTCCCTGCTTGTGATGTTGGATGATTTTAACATGTTGTTTTGAGACATATTATGTTGAAAAAAGGAGAATACTATGCCTATGGAGACAGTCAGGAGCAGCAACCAAGAAAAAGCATGAGCAGATCAGAGGTGGGTTGCTCCCAGTTCAGCCCATTTGGCAGTGGTAGTGGAATTGCTGCCTGGGTTGCAGAACTGGCAGTGACCCAGGCTCGCCATGTCCCTGAATCGGTTCCCCAATGGCGTGTTTCTGTGCATTCACAGAACAATATTTATTCAACTGTGCATGTGCCAGCAATGCACAGCCAGCAAAACGCACACACAGCGAACTGGTACTGACCGGTATAGGAACCCACCCCTGGGGCAGATGGAGTGAAGGGAAATATTTGTTGTTGTTTTTTCAATTTTTATTTTCAACAATTGGAATCTCAAGGGTCCTCGCAGGTAAAATGTAAACTCGTAAAACATAGAGGTAGAAATTTTGGAAAGTTTAAAAAATCAGCTCCCTTCATTAAACTGGACCAGTCATTCTGTTTCTTAGCCCACTTTATGTCAAGGAGTTGTTGAAAATGAGGGAGGACCTCTGTTGAGGTCACAGAAGAAAGGCCGAAACTAAATTCATTAAAAGGATAAATCTAAAAGTGTTGATTAAGAATGAAGATTGACTCCATTCTGAAAGAGACAAACAACAAGAAACGAACACAGTTCCACAGTTTGGGAGTGACACAAGAAAAAGCTAATTCTTGTGTGCTTGAGAAAGCATCTTCCCTTCTTCTAGGCAACACCCTGGTATCGGGCTAAGAGGTCAGACAGTTCATTTGGCTAATAGATTCTTCCGCACCCTGGGCATTAATGAGTGTGCTGAACACTTCCCTCACCACTCTTTTCCCGGTTCTCTTTCAAAGTACCTATTTTTTATTTGGGGTAAAATAGCAGAAGAAGATGTATTGATAGAGCTAGCCAAGGTGCTAAGCACTGAGAGCTTAAGATGGGTTTTCTTAACATCTGGGAGGGGATTGAACATCCCCTCCTTTAAATGAAACATATCTTCATTTTTATCTTCAATAGATACAAGGTAGTATCCTGTAGGAAAGGTGGGAGAGAAAACACAAGTGTGCAGATAAATAAAAATGCAAATCAGTTCTCAAACATTGTGGAGAAATTTGTAAGCTGTATGTGCTGAAGTGGTTTCAATTCTTCCTCAGACATTGCATAAATTGAAACTGGAGCATTGCCAATTCTTACTGTTATTACTTTTTAACCAAAGAGTATAAATGGACAGATAAAATGGAAGAGTTCTCATTTTTTTGCAGATAACATTGTGCCCGCAGGATGCCGGAGATAAGTTGCAGAAGCTTCATTAGCATAACATGACAATGCCAAATTAATTCTAATTATCCTGATCACTGAGCATTTAAATGAAAATGAAGACATTAAAGGTAACTAATTACTGAGAAGGGCATTTCTTTGGATGAATTATGAGGGGTTTAAACAAAGATAGTATGAAACAAAGGCTCTCCACTGCCCAGTCATTTGTCAATTTATTCAGAATGATCTTACCAGGGAAAATTTGTTTTTTGGAAAACATGAAACAGAGAAAGGCCCCTTTTTTTCAGCTAATTGCATACTTTTATTGCTATTCTATCAAATATATTAACATGGCTAATCACAACATAACTTCTGAGCCATTATCATTATATTAACAGGCTTCCTGACCACAGGTCATAAAGTGGTTTATTGTGGGCCATCAGGAAACATGGAGGAAAAAGAATTAAATGGAAAAAAAAATAGTGAGCTTTTCTGAAATTCTGAAAATAGCCATTTACCATGGTATGCGTATGATATCATCATGGAGAGAAGTTGAAAGAACAGATATATTACATGATGGTTTTATTTTTGAATTTTTTCCAGCCACATTATCAAATTGGAATTCTATTTCCAATAGAGACTTTAGTAACTTGCTCTAAAAATTACCACAGAGGAAATCAAAGTGACAAATTTCTAAATTTGAGCTGGTTTTTTTCCCCATGCACTTTCCCCTTTACTCATGAGGAGATGGAAATGTTTAGGTTTTACTTTAGATTAATCACAAGTTAGCACCTCTGAATCTGAAATTGTGGCTGAGTTTAGCTCTGGATAATGGAGCTGTTTCCATCTCCTTATGATTTGAAGCTGGCTTGTGTTCAATAACTATAATTAAGCTGAACCACAATTTGTGAAAATGAAATGATTCAGAGGGCCACAGTTAACCTCAGTCACAAATGAAAGTTTTGAACTTGTGGCCGTGCTGAGAGACAGAACATGCAAACATGTCTTCCACTATTAAAGTGTCATTTAACATTATTCTATAGCTAATGCTGTACAGACCAGAAAGGACTGCATAACCATCCCTCACTGTAGACATATTTTTTTTCCAGAATATGCCTCTGCTATTAGGAAGTATATAATAAATGCCATATCATCGTTTATGTATCTGGTCCCAATAAGACCATTTGTATCTTGCAGTGAAATATGATCCTCATCAATGAAATAGGCAATGAATTACAGAGAAGGGGAAGCCAGAAAGAACGGAAGTAAGAAAAACAGATGGCGCATTGTAAAGAATTTGTTTTGCGCCTGTAAATAATGTTTAACAGAAAATCCTGGGCATTTTCAACATACATCTCCATCCTCTTTATTATATTTACCTAGAAATAATTTATCTGTATTGCCATAGCAATACAGTAGTACAATAGTTTCAGGCCTGTTCTAAGTTGCCCAATATGTAGAAATGGCCAAAGGGATTACTTATATGCAAAATACAGAAGCATGAACTACACTGTACTTGTTGTTGGGATTGGCTTTGATTTTGGAAAGGTTTTTTTTCAGGAGGGAGGGGGCATTTTTTTGTCCCTTCTTAAGCAATTGCTATTCTCAAAATGTGTTTCTTTTTCCTCCAGTAATTCTAATGAGAACATTCTAGATTTCTCCAGGGATGTATGAGAGAGAGAAGAGAAATAAAAAATGCTTCCCTCCCATCTGCCCCGCAACAAATGAGCATGATTAGGGTTTCCATTCACCACCCAAAAGTTCTTGTGTCCTCCACAAGCAACAATACCTGCTGAGCAACAGGCAGACTACTAAAAACAACACTTGTTTCAGGGATTCACTTTTGAGTTGAACTTTTTCCCATGATTATTGCAGCATTTGCTGGAGTAATCGTGATAGAAATTACAAGAATAAGGGTAAAAAGTGCGTTAATGAGGTACCTTTAACCCATTGTGGAGGGCCAATTTGAATTTTTACTAGAATTGTCTTTCATTCCATCTGACTTCCAATACAGTTTGAGTTTGAGTTTGAGTTTTAGTTTATACACCTCTTCTGAACTCTAAAGTAGAGTGTCTAAAAGCAATGTTGGATTGTAGCGTGCTTATTTTCTGGAGTTTACATGTTTCGTCTACCTATGTTGATAAAGACCATATGTACAATGATGAAGTATCAGTTAAGCAATCTTAATGCATATGCTTTTATCAACATCTTCTGTTCCATATTTAATTCTTTAAGATGCCTACACATTAGTCAAATATCACATTCAAACACGTATTTTGTTTTTGCTTCTTCCACTTTTCCTTCCTTGTTTTCTAAGTGCACATGTTTATGTTTCGTGTCATAAGATGGGAATTGTCACAAAGGAATTGAGAGATGAGATGCGCATGGGAAAACAAAAATTACAATTCCAAAATATAATTCCAAATTATAACTTGCAAACAAAATCATTTCAATTTTTTTTACCTAAATTAATGTTTTCAAGGCCAGTTTGGTGTAGTGATTAAGGCATCTGGCTAGAAACCAGGAGACTGTGAGCTCTAATCCTCCCTGGGCCAGTCTGTTTCTCTCAGCCCTAGGAAAAAAGCAATGGCAAAGCACTTCTGAAAAACCTTGCTAGGAAGACTGCAGGGTCTTTCTGAAACAGTTTCCAAGAACTGGACATGATTGAATGGAAGAAAAAAAGGGGGGGGGACCTCTGTAGCTCTCAGCCATTCTCTTTCCCAGTGCACAAGGTCCCAGGACCTTTTCCTTCATCAACTGTAAGCTCTGCAGCAGTGAACATATTGATGGGATTGGTGAGGAAAGAGAAGAAAGTTCCCATAAGTATCACCTCCTGGTGATATGAACAATCACCCATCACTCTCCATAATGTGGGGCAGACAAAGCTGGACAAATGGTGACAGGGTTGGACAAGGGTATTTGGCCTGAGGTTTTATCTATTTGTCAAGTTGCCTAGATAACAAGTTTCAGAGAACTGGTCAGCCAGACCATTTCTGAATGCAGCTCTGGTTCCCAGTTTCATCCAGCATCATTCTTCAGCATCTGAGCCATAATAGCCAGTTTATTTTTGGTCACAAATGTTCAGAATGTATCAAGGCCATGTCTGCTTGTGTTCCTTAGAGAATGTTATAAAAGAAAAGCAGAGAAATTGTGGTAGAATTCTTCTGAGGGAGAAAGACTATATTAGCCTGAAAAATAACCATTCTCTTTCAATAATACAATTACACATTTTTATTCTAGCTCTCTTCTAATTTTAGTTATTTAATATTAACAAACACTGGCTTTATCTTTACTCTCCTAGCCTTTTTTTAGGATTTTATTTTGAGCAGTGTTTATTTCAAGCACTGTGCTTCCTTTTGACCCAGACTAGAGTGCAGATTCCAAAGTTGTAATCCTGCATTTATCTGCGTATATAAGTTTATGCTTGTGTTCACAGACTTAGAGTTTTCTGTTTCATTTTGTAGTGAAATTTTGTAGTGTGAATGAACTTTATTGTGATCATTCACACTTTTGCAGCCTAAATTGTAGTTCTATGTCACCATGCAGCTCTCAGATACACATAGAGCAGGGGTGTCAAACTCATGACATCCTGGCAGTGTCATGTGACATATTGCAACTTTTACCCCCTTTCTTAAACTGGGCATGGGTGTGGCCAGCACATGATGCATCTGACCCATGAGCCATGAGTTTGATAATCCTGACATAGAGGAAGTGAGCAGGCATAATACATCAAGCTGCCTCCACATATACATCATCTGGAAATTTAGAAATTTCAAACTTAAAAGGGAAACATTAGGAAATTGGCAATGGTATCCAGAGAATCCTGAAGTTTTTTAAAAATAGCCACGGTAAAGTTGGAAAAACTTTGAAGGAAATTCTACACTTCCCTAGTGTTCAGTTAGATTTCATTGTAAGCCAATGACTCACAAACTATGGGTCATGACTCAGGAGGGTTGCAAAACAGCAGAGTGTGTTCCTCCTTCTCCAGCAATCAAAATTTCAATCAAAATTGAAAATTTTGTCAATTTTCAATTTGACAAAAAAGCAACATAGTGCTTCTAGGGCCTTTATGAAATGTTAACTTTATTTTTTAATATTATTATTTTTAACACAATGTATTTGCTTTCAAGAAAAGAGGTATCATAACTGAAGGGCATGAAACTTATATGCAGGGCTGTAACATATTCAATAGAGGAAGCTGCAAGAATTTACAAGCATACGACCAGAAAGGAAAGAATCTTGACTGTAACTTTTCTCTCGATGCAACTTCACATGTAGAGAAGGCATCAGAAGCAACTTATTGTTAACCAGATTTTGGAAAATTGCAGCACTTTAAGAGAAGTTTATTTAATGCAGGATATAACACGAAGACAGAGTTATTGTGCTTATGATGAACACAAAATAATGGCTGTACAATTGTCTTTGTTTTCTTTTACCCATTAGTAGTCCATGATATTTGCTTATAATATGCTTCTGGATCAATTGTAGGGAGCAGGAGTGGGAGAAACAGTTTTGGGTGTTTCTCTCTCTTTTTTTTCCGACAGCTAGTTCCAATGTCCACACATCTAGGCCTCTGATGTGTGGAGTATTTCAGGACTCAGTGCTCTTGTTCCTCATGTTTGACATCTTTGTGGAGCAAATATACAAAGTCACCCATCAGCATGAGGTTAGGTATCATCGACATGATGATGATGCCTATTTGTACATTTTAAGCTATGGCCGATCAAGTGGTACTGTCAATATTTTATCCCAGTGGCTGAAAGTCATTGGAGTCTGGATGGGAAGGTTTAGGCTTAAACCCAATCCCGTGGCTTAGATGAGCTGTACTTTATTGAAAGAAAGTTGAGTCTTCGCCCAAGGCTTTATTGAATCTACAACAGAAGTGTATATTCTCCTCCATAAGGTAAGGATGCCTTATTTGTGTAATATATTTATGTGGGCTAAAATAATATAATGTATATGAACAATACATATTCCTGCATAATCAAAAATGTGTCTGCATTATAGTTACTTTTCCAGAAGTAGCTTAGCATTGCAAAGATTCAGCTTAACATAAACCATTAAGAGAAAACTCCTGAATTTTGCTCCTGAAATGGAATGATTAATCTGACAGAGGATAACTGTCCCTCAAATAAATGCTATCACAGCTTAAAAGTTGATGGTGATGATAGTTGTTTCTCTTAGGTTTTGAAGGTGAAATAAACTCCCCTTCTCTTTCATGATCAGGGTTCAGTGTGCAATAGTGATGACTTATAAAGTGAAATGTACTAGTATTCATTATGTTATTATCATTGAAATTGTTGAAAACCAACATTTCCACTTTGGGGGGATACCATCAGAAACCACATACCCAAAAGTTTATTATGCCTCCAAAAGACTGATCAGACTCTACAGACAGAAAGGAAAATGACCTTGATAGAGTTATGCCATCTCCTTTGCCAAGGCAACAAGGGATAAACATGTTTTAAATGAAGAATATCCAGATAAAGTTCAGAAGCAGCTTAGATACTGTAGGTATATTTCCAATTCACTGAACTATAAGTTGAAGGATGTATAAGATCATCAGATATGCAAATTCTCAATAAAAATATTTTTACCCTTCCTGTGGGGATGATTTCTTGATCTGGACTTTGAGTGGGGTTGGCAGACTAGAAAATTTCTAGGAACTTGGCATAGGTCACATAACTTGAAATGTTAAATAAAGGTTTCATTGACAAATGCCCATAGATGCATGAATCGGATCAAGGATAGAATCTGGAACATATGTACAGTAGTCCCTGATGAAAAATTGAGAGTTATGATATAATTTTTGCTAACACAAAATAGACACACAGAGAAAGTACAGAGAAAGTAAATATAAGTTCAAAAGAGCATGATAGAACAATCCTCCTAGTACCCCTAAATTAATCACATAAATATCTATGTGGTACCCATTGTTACAAGGCTCTCCCAGTCTTTTTAATTATTTTTTGCAAGATTACATCTTGAAAAATTACAGTGATCTTGCATAGAAATCTATAAAATCACCTGGATCACTTATGTGAATGCTAAAATCTGACAAGATTAGGATGTTGTCATGCAATACCATGTAGGATTTGGGGAGAAACATATCATGTTGTTATACAAAATAGTATGGTGGTGCCTGGAAAATAGAAAAGGTTGCATTCCTAAACTAGTATTCTATTACAGATTTATAAGCACTGCTAGGGTGTTCTCCTTTTTACTATTTAAAACATTGCAGATAGAGTTAAAACATGTTAAGTATACAGGTGAAACTCGAAAAATTAGAATATCGTGCAAAAGTTCATTTATTTCAGTAATGCAACTTAAAAGGTGAAACTAATATATGAGATAAGACTCATTACATGCAAAGCAAGATAGTTCAAGCCGTGATTTATCATAATTGTGATGATTATTGCGTAAAGCTCATGATAACCCCAAATCCACCATCTTAGAAAGTTAGAATATTACATGCAATCAAGAAAACAAGGATTGTACATAGAACAATATCGGACCTCTGAAAAGTATAAGCATGCATATGCACTCAGTACTTGGTTTGAGAACAACTTTTGCATCTCATTTGGAAACCAAGGACCCAGAGTATGGAGGAAGAATGGAGATGCCAATCAAGCACAATAATCCCACAGTCATTGAACCAGTTTTTGGTGCTTTTGGCAAAAGTTGCTCTCATCAGAAAAGAGGACTTTGGACCACTGAGCAACAGGACTTTGGACCACTGTGCTTCATTAAGACCAGGGTCAATGCAGCTGTCTGCCAGGAGATTTTGGAGCACTTCATGCTTCCTTCCGCAGACAAGCTTTATGGGGATGCTGACTTCATTTTCCAGCTGCCCACACTGCCAAAAGCACCAAAACCTGGTTCAATGACGGTGGGATTACTGTGCTTGATTGGCCAGCAAACTCACATGACCTGAACCCCATAGAGAATCTATGGGGCATTGCCAAGAGAAAGATGAGAGACATGAGACCGAACAATGCAGAAGAGCTGAAGGCCACTATTGAAGCATCCTGCTTTTCCATAACACCTCAACAGTGCCAGAGGCTTATAGCTTCCATGCCACGCCGCATTGAGGCAGTAATTGCTGCAAAAGGGGCCCAAATCAAGTACTGAGTACATATGCATGCTTATACTTTTCAGAGGTTCAATATAGTTCTATGTACAATCCTTGTTTTATTGATTGCAGGTAATATTCTAATTTTCTGAGATGGTGGATTTGGTGTTTTCATGAGCTGTACGCCATAATCATCACAATTATGACAAATCACGGCTTGAACTATCTTGCTTTGCATGTAATGAGTCTTATCTCATATATTAGTTTCACCTTTTAAGTTGCATTACTGAAATGAATGAACTTTTGCAGGATATTCTAATTTTTTGACTTTCACCTGTACATCTTACAGAAATCTGTGAGATATCAGAGATGTGGAGATCTTCAGATGTTCTTTAATTATAACTCCTTAAAGATCCTCACCATTAACTATGTTAGCTCAGATGGAAAATTGTAGTTAAGCAATGTATAAAGAGCTACAAGTTCTGTATTTGTGTTGTGGTAATATAGTAAATCCACTCAAACTCAAAATAATGTTTGAAAAAGGCAAATCATATAACACTGGATCAACTTTTACAGCATTACTAAGTTTATTTATTCAAAATTATTTGGGCCATAGTAAACACTTCAATGAAGACATCTGCAAAATGGTGAAAACTACTATAAAAGTTAATTCAGTGAAAAAAGGCTCACATTTGCAAAATGGAAGAAAATATAGGAAAATAACAAAATAAAATGATTTACAGTGGGAAGAAAGAAAACTTGCCACTAACAAGGCAAAGACATGTGAACAGAGTACATTCTGTTTAGTTTAGCTTTTTGTTTATTGATTTTTCTAATGATCCTATCAAATAAAATAACATAACATAATACAATGTACTTGGATATAAAAAAAAAATTCAATGAAATAATCACATAATCCAATCAACCTGACACTCGATTCCAATCTGATCCAGAAAGGAAGCTCTCAGTTGAATAGCTTTAGCTATAAATTTGGCAGGCTTTCTTAAGGTTCATGTTTTTGTATCTTGGAGGAAGTAAGAGAGCTATTGATAGGATCCCAATGGACTCTCCTGTCAATTAGCAACTTTAAATGCTTGTTCTGGCTGAAACATCTAGCTTGGCAGTGCAGAATACTTGCTGAAATTTCCATTCACAATCCAGAATGGTTACTTTAGTATAAATCTCAGAAAATACTTTAAATTATCTCACTCACACAGCTTGCTTTGGTTTGTTAAATGGACATCTCTGTGCAGAAAAATGCCAAAAGTGTTCAGACAATTTAGATTCCAAGGCAACAATCAGGAAAAATAAATCACATGCAACAGCTATAATACTTCATACTTTAAAAATTTATATTATTAAAACAAATTTGTTTTTAATAAGTTTAGCCATGTATGTGACTTTATGTTCTACAATAATTAACTGTAACTATCTGCTCCTGTTCTTGTATTCTTAAGGCAACTAAAATCTGTCAGTAAAAAGTTTCCTATCTTGAACCATGCCCTATAACCAAAACAGGACAGTTAAAATACAGAACTACAGGAGAAAAACTGAATATGAAGAGAAGTTCTTATTGATTTAATTTCCTCATAAGTCTTTGCATCACCTATGAATACACAAAAAGATACCTTTCTTCCTGTATTAACTCAGCTATGATCAAAAGTACACTTTAGCAATTTTGTGCCAGAATCAAGATCATTCCACATACCAAACTATGAGACACTAAACTATTGAGTATTTAACAACAATAATAAAATGTGGGTGTCAAAACTCAAATAAGGAAAGAAAGAGGAGTCACCTCTGACCTTCCCAATGCATTTTTGGACAATTCAAATTCTAATGAAACATATTATTATAAAATTACCATCTTATCAGCTACTTTTGACCAGGTATTAAGAGAAATATTCTCAGTTACCCACAGTGGTAATTATAGGCCTGGGTGAGTGAGATAAGGTTTAATGAGATCCTCTAAACCATGGAAGCATTGCAAGGTACTTTTCTAAGATACCTGTTTAAGGGATTTCATGTCACTTCATAAATTTGGCTAACAGTTCCAATAATCATGCACGCACAGAGGTCATTTATGGCTATCAATGCTGATTGGAAATAAAATAAAGTAATATAGTTGCAGCAATAAAAAGCAAAACAGAGTGGCTCCTTTTTTCACTTTTTTGAAGCAAGGATGACATGTGCCTTTGTGAAGCAGCTTTAGAAAGGTGCTTCAGGTAAGCCTTTATCAAAGCAAAATACCTCTTTGGATTTTTGCATAATCCTAATGAAGTATACTCATATTTATCTTCAATTTAAGAAATGAAGATTTGGGATTGTACTTGATCCAGGGGTGGGCTGCTGAGGGTTTGTCCAGGTTCAGGCAATCCTGTAGCTAGGATTCTGCCCAGTTCAGTGAACCTCCAAATGCCACCCCTGGCTGGCTCTGTCCACCCCACCCAACCCCTCCCAGGAGTCTCCATGTGGCCTGTTCATCATGGAGGCTCAAGGAGAGCATAAACTGGGCCTACCAGAGGTTCTGGAAGTCCAGAAATGGGACTGTTTCCGGCTTCCAGAGGACTTCCACACCCTGGAGGAAACAGTTTTTGCCCTCCAGGAGGCTCAAGGAAAGCTTCCGGAGCCTGAAGAGGGCAAACACCCCCCTTGGTGCAGGAGGCTGACTAGGCCACACCCACCCAGCAATGGGACAGCAAACCCATTGCTGGAACTTTTGAATCCCACCCCTGATTTGATCAATGTACAAATGCAGGATGCAGATACACTAATTCAACTAACTGGATACCTTTCAAAATACTATTATATTTTATGAACTATATGTCATATCTTGGATATTTCTCAGAGTTTTGAAGTGTGTTAGCATATATGAATTCTAAGATCCAAACACTGATCCACTGATACTGTCATATGTGTTATCAAGAAATTGCAAGAAATGAGATCTGGCACTTTAATTTGCCACAAGTCTGGCCAAGACAAAATGAATCAAAGGAATGTCTAAAAGTACCGAAAAGGCTTGGCAATATTTTCAGAAAATATTATTATTCATGATTTGGGGAAAATAATATAAAACCTATTCAATTTATTTCTGCAACTCATTGATCATTTAGACTAACTCTATCCGATAATCTTACACTTCACACTATAGGAGTAATCATCCAGCTCTTGTTTTAATGAAGAGTACAAGAGAGGTGGGAACTAATCAAGAAGAGATTCCATGTTGTCTGCCTAGTCCTGTAGAACCATTATTTTCATAATGAAACTGTCTTATCTCAGCTCCAGACAAGGTTAAAGAAATGAGATTTTGAGATACTGTATTATGAGCATTTTGTTTGGCATGTCACCTCCATTCATCTTCACCATTAAATAATTAGTAAAAACTCTTCAGAATGAACTCTAATATAAAAGAATAAATCCAACACTGACCCAGTTTAGGTTCATCTAGCAATGAGCACCAGACTTGCTAAATCTTCCAATGATTCTGTTTCAGAAAGATTCAGTGATTCTTTAAGGTGCAACAGGATTCTTTCTAAAGCAATCAGATATTTTTAATGTAAAAACCTAAATGTTTATATTTTCCAAAGCTTTTCAGATATTTTTTGCACTTCACCTTGCTCACAAACACCTCAAGTGAGACCATCTGTAATGATTTTGAAGTAGGCTGGAATGAAGTAGGAGCACACAATGCAAAAATATATTTTTTCTTTTTGCAAATAAAGGACTCTTCTTTATTATATAATGGTATTATAATAATAGAATCTTGAAAGTTTGTCAAAGTTTCCCTTGGAGCATCAAGTCACATTATTTTGAGCATCTTTCTCACACCCTTTCCTTCCAACAGCTGAACTGACATTTACTGAATAGTCTTTACATTCCTTTTTCAAGACTTCTATATATCTGTACTTTTCTATACAACCTTCTTTTTATTTTCTCTTTTCATGCTGTGGTAGGGAGAGAGAACAGCGTGAGAAAGAGGTTAACTTACAAGATCTACTTTCTAGCCTAATCTGTCCTTTAAGAACTTAGTTGTATGTTATGTGGTATATGTATAATTTTAAAGTTGTTTGATTTATGACAATGAGATTTGATTATATCAGGAAAAAAACTAAAATGAAATGGAATGGAATGGGAATGGATTACTCAAGAACTGTATGTGATAAAACAAGAAGAGATGGGTCAAGCAATGCGAAACATTGTGGGAAATCAGAGGATGTGGCATTTGAAAGTTTCTCTTATTCTCATTCTAGATACTGAGAAATGGGAAAAACATTTCAAAGAGACTCCACCTTCATTAACTTGCTTTTATTGAAGCTAAGAAATTTAACTTACAGTTTTCAAGATGCTATATTTACCTCAGACTAATAGTAAAAAAAATCATTGAAATATATGTTTTTCTTGCTTTCTTAGTCTCGCTAGATACATGAGGTTTGACAATGGATGGTGAATAAATGAGGACTGAATATAAAAAAAAACAAAATAAACATGCTGAAGTTTGCCTACAGAAAGCGATTGAATGACTGAGAACTGCAACACAACGCAGATCAGAGGTGGGTTCCTACCAGTTCGCAGCTATTCAGTAGAACTGGTTCATCAAATCTACCAAACCGTCTAGAAGAGGTTCCACCAGTGGACCCGGAAAGCAGGCCACACCTACAGAAGAGGTTCCAATGTTTTTTTAAACCCACCACTGGTCCTTGGATATGATTATTCTACACTATCATGCTCATATTTATAAAAGTCAGTGCCTCTGTGAAAGGTAAGGATGACTACTGCATTTGTGGTGCAATCAGAACATTGCGTGTGTTGAAGTTGTTTTAACGCAAACCAAAGATGCCTTTAAAAAAACAAATTTACATCATATTCTTATGCATGCCAGTGCTGTGTGTGAGGTAATTTAAGGTGGTTCTGACAAGTGTCGTCGGCATCTTCATATCCAGTCACATGGGCAGCAAGCAACTCCCACAAAGGAGGCCACACCCACAGAGTAGGTTCGAACAATTTTTGAAACCCACCACTGACACAGATATATAAGAAAATGAGTAACAGGTTGAAAAGATGGCATTATACCACCCCCAAAATAGAATCAAAATAGACACCAGACAAACAGCTGGATTTTATTGAGGAGCAACACCATAAAAGCATCTCTACAGGATGGGCAATGAAAAGAGAAGTAGCAATTATTGTGAGAGTAACAATCAGTGAAGGAATAGCTTGTAAGTGGGTCTGAAAATTAACTGAGCATAGTACTGTGCCTGAAAGCTAGAGATGGGACAGTAAACATATTGCAGAAATCTTTTTCTTTGCTAAGATTTTTAAATAAGCACTTGGCTCTGAGAATGGAAAGTCCAGCAGGAGAAAGAAAGAGGGGACTGAAAAGCTAGGGATAGATGAGATGCAATGAGGGAGGATAAGGGAAGGAAAACATACTGAGATGGTAGCCTTTACAGTATGTGAAACCAGTTAGCAGATGGAAGGGAGAGAAAGAAAGAGTCAGAGGAAGAGAGAGAGGAAGGGTATAACTTTATACATTCCTGATTATGAAGAATTAGCAGAGCTTCTAGATCAGGACTGTCAAACTCACGGCCTGCTGGTTGAATGATCCATGTGCTGGCCACATCTACACCCAGTTTTAGCAAAGGGGGGAAAAGTCCTGATACATCAAGGGACGATGCCATGAGGATGTAAGTTTGACACCCCCTACCCTAGATGTTCATACATAGAAAGTGGGGATCCTTATCAATAGCTGTTGACCAGTTGACATGAAAGGGATGCAGTGGCTCAGTGGCTAAGATGCTGAGCTTGTCGATCAGAAATGTCAACAGTTCGATGGTTTGAATCCCTAGTGCTGTGTAACCAGAGGTGGGTTGCTTCTGGTTCAGCTTGGATCAGGCAAACCAGTAGTAGTGGCAGTGGGAAGTTCCGCTCACCCACCTGGATGTTTCTGTGCATGCACACAAGCATTGCATGTGCAGAAGCATTGCACGCACTTGAACAGGTAGTAGAAAAATTGGCAACCCATCTCTGCATGTAATGGAGTGAGCTTCCATTAGTTGTCCCAGCTTCTGCCAACCTAGCAGTTCGAAAGCACATAAAAAATGCAAGTAGAAAAATAGGGACCACTTTGGTGGGAAAGAAACACCATTCTGTGCACCTTTGGTATTTAGTCATGCTGGCCACATGACCATGAAGACATCTTCAGACAGCGCTGGCTCTTTGACTTTGAAAAGGAGATGAGCACCCCTAGAGTCAGGAATAACTAGCACATATGTGTGAGGAGAACCTTTACTTTATCTTTAGTGATATTTGGCTGGGTCAGTTCAAAGTCATAGTTCTCCTACAGCTGAAAATTAAAGTAGGTAAAGATATACCACTTTGTTTAATTTGGAGCCAGCTGATCAGGCCAAGAGAGTTGGCTGTTTGAGGATGTGACTCTAAATACCACAGGTTTGCTTCAGAGATCCGAGAGGGCTGTATTTTTTAGGACTAAGGAAACAAATATTTGAGAACTTGAGCTTAGCTTCCAAAAGGCAGCATTTGCTCAGTGCTATAACTACACATTCAATTTAATGCAGGTTGTTTATTAATGGTTTATTATATTTTCCTACCAGCCCAGGCTGAAAAAGGGCATCTAAATATCAATGTAGTGATGATGCTTCGCACCAAGCCTCTTGTGGAGGTTTCATGCAAACTTTGAAAAGAAGGAAGGAATAAACGGTACTCCAAATTGAAATAACTACCAGACTGATCTCTCTTGCCCCATCACAGCAACTAGAACCATCAGGAAGGGATGCAATTATTTTCTTTCAGTTATCCAATTCCATCTTTTGTGGTCTAAAAGAGTACTATGGTTGCCACTCTTACATGGCTAAGAGAATGGATAATGTTGAGAAATAAAAGATTACTTAAATTGGAAGGCCATGACCTCCAAGTAGGATGGCATGCCTTCCTTTGGTATGAAAAAGGACCTGCACATAAATATTTCAGTAAACATTATATCATCTGTTATTAATATGGAACAAAATCAAACATGACCACTACACCAAAATACCCATTTGGCTATCTACGATGGAAGCATACATACATCCAAATTTAATTAATATGCAAAATATAGTTACATATAAAAAGTTATTGAACAGACAGGGGGAGATTAAAACTAGACTAGAATTGATATCACAAGGGGTAGAAGTAGAATGGTGGTCTTATTTATAGATACAGTCAAGTTTTGCACAGGATAGGAAGAAGGAAGGTATTGCCAAAGACTACACAACATTAGATAAACTTTTGATACAGACAGAAAGCAGGCTGATTAAAGTGTTGTATAGATTTTTGTTGGAATACAAGCTAGAGGAGGAGCATGTCAAAGAAACGATGGTCCCCTGGGCAAAAAAAATTGGTTACAATGTGGAATTGGCTAAGTGAGAAAAACTTTGGATAATTAATCAGAAACTAACAATGGTTACGGCATATAAAGAAAACCTTTATAAGATGTTCTACAGATGGCATCTCCCTCCAGCACGGCTCTCCAAACTGTTTAAAAATCTGGATCCAAATTGTTGGAAGTGTAAAAAAACACCAGGCACTTTTTATCATATGTGGTGAACGTGCAATGAAGCAAAAAATTATTGGAAAATGATTCAATCATGGTTAGAACAAACGGTGGGGGACCAAATCTTCTTTAAACCGGAAATTTTTCTCCTAGGTATAATACCAGAGGGGTATAAGAAAGATACACTTTATTTAATTATTCATGTACTAACCGCGCCACGCATAACATGCACAATATTGGAAAAAAGAAAATACACCATCAGAGCTAGATATAATCAGAAAAGTGTTGGCCTGTGCAGAAGCAGATAGGCTCACTCTTGAACTTAAAAATAAAGGGGAATCAGAATATTTTGAAGTCTGGAATAGATTTTATGTCTTTATGTATAAGGCAAGGTGACAAGACTGGAACAAACTGTATATACTGTGATTGGACAGAAGGAATGATAATGTAGTAGGCTAATTGTTAATAGTTGTGACTAGCTGTATATAATGTGAAAGTATAGTCACCCCGACTTCATGGTACTGCATTGTTTTAAATGTAAAAATAATAAAAATATATTGAAAAATAATAATAAAAGAGTACTATGGTTGATGGTATTAAAGGCTACTATAAGATATAAATAGACCAGGGGTTCAACCATCTAAATGTCATCCCCAGAATGAGCAATAAAATTTCAAGTTATGCCCAAGTTGATCCATGACTGTGAGGGATACAGATAGATATATCATTTTCTCTACAATTCATCACTTTCTCTAAATCTTAGAATAAGCAAGGCCAGCACATTTCAGATGATAACATCAGGCATTCTACACTGCAGGAATATTTTCTCATACTTATTTCCAGCTTTGTTCAGTAAACCAAGAAGATCTCTGGATGTAGGAGGAGTTCCAGAGTTCAACCAAGTGCTTAGCAGCCTAACTTCCAGAGTTCTGTGAAGATGCCAAAGTGTCCACTGAAATCTATTCCTATCTACTGCAAGAAGCACCTGGAGCAACCCATCTTATTCAGGTTCATGGCTGGGTTGAAATTCTTTTCATTAATATCTTAGATGGCTCAGAAAAATTTCCTGGAATAATCCAAAGCCTGCAGAGATCAGATTTAGTTCAGTTTTCCCTCAGGTAATTTTAACTTAGAAATAAAAACAAGACCTTAAAATTAGATTTCTCAGTGAGATAAGCAATGGCTTGGAAATGTGGGGGTTGCTTAGAGTTGGCAGTCTAATTCTGCAGTTTTCCCTTGAGTGGCTTCATCAAAATGGATTGTTTTCTTATTTGAAATGGCTGGCCAAAAACTAGTTTTTCACCATATTGTCTGGATTCTAGTAGATTCCATATCATCCCATGGAAAACTTTCACAAAGCCTTCCCAGTTGTGATTGTCTTTTAATGTGCTATTCCCTTCCTCTCACATTCAAGGTGATCAGGTTTGATGAGAATTGGAATCCATTTCAACAAGTTGCCTACATACATACGCCATCTTCCAGCAATGGAAGTTTTATCTCTAGAGGGCATCATTGGCACATTTGCAAGAGTAATAAGCATGAGAAGCACTCATAACTATCATCCTAATGCATGGGTAGGTTCCAGCAGCAGCTACTGCTGATTCACTTATGGTTGCGCAGCACACATATGCACATTCACAGTACTATACGTATGTGCCGAAGCGAAAAACAAGGTGGTGGCATCATAGAGAATAGGTTTGGGGGCGTTGCAGGCCTGGGTCGCTGCCGGTTCCAGCAACCCAGGCTGCCAAATCACTACTGGTTTGGTCGAACCAATCCGAACCCACCACTGTCCTAAAGTTATGCCACATCTCCTCCTATACCTGATATGTGATAATGGTTTTTCTTCCTATATAAGTCTAAAATGATCTCATATTAGGAGTTTAAGAGCACTAATTTCTCAAAGGAAGGGATTTCTGATAAAAAGCAAGGATTTAATTTTACAAAACAAAAGGACAAAATAGTTGTGACTGAATGAAAATTTAAGGCCTCTAAAAGTGAGATGTGAAACCAAAAGGACAAAAGTGCGTAAATCATTTATGAACATGGTAGAAGTAAGAATGGTCTTGAAAAAAATAGAACAATATTAATAGGTAAAGTAAACTAGGTTTAGTTACATTTCCGTTTCCTTTATCTCATGCCTTTTAAGTTCTTCTTCATGCTTTTTGTTACTTCTTTACTGTGTTCTGCATGACATTGCTATTCCAAGAGGGATTATTCTGCTCATTACGTATGAAGATAAGGGTTGATATAGACAAAATTAACTACCTGCCTCCTATCCTTTAACCTTCTTGGCATCAGCTAGACTTTATTTCATTTTAAATCAGTTGAATTCATTAGGTTTGGTTTTCATTTAATGATTTTAAAAAGTTCTTTGACTTGTTTTGTGTGCTTACAATTTATTCTTGTACTTATATATTTCAGTGTTTTGTCCCACTGAGTTCTCTTTATTTATTGTGAGTGAATTTTATTTAATTTACACCCAGAAAGAGCCATGCCTGTTTGCATCTGCCATGTGTTGCTGCTTACTAGGCAATGCAAACTCTTTTCCCTTCCAGCTGTCACAAGGAAGTATGAAGATTAGTGGGCTCTCTAATTGTGTTCTACTATTGGTAACTGTCCCATATAAAAACAATTTGGTGGCTAATATCTATGGTCTAATTATCAATCTGCTGACCAAGCAGCATTGTTTTCTTTTTTTGATCTGCAATATTATAGATCTATGTTTTTTTCTGTGTCTTCCATTCGTCACAGCCTGGCGTTAGATCAGAAATGCACAAATGTGGTTCCTTGAGAACCAAGATTTTTACAGTCTGCCCAAAACTATCTACAAAATTGCAATGGAAACAGAAAAAAGAAAATATTATATACACCAGGAAAAACAGATGCACTTGATAAAACTAAGTTGCATTAACTTAAACCCAGCTGTTTATCCTAGACCCAGTTAAGTGTTAAATGTGGTTCCCAGTGCACAGGTGAAAGTTCAAATGTATCTATAAGATCAATAAATCACTTTCTTGCAGTTACAGTTCTTTCAAATAAGGCAAGTAAATGGGGTTGCTGTTGTTGGATTTACGGACAAACTGACTGTGAAATATTTCTGGCATCAATGCTCTGCATTCTTCTGTATGTCGACTCATAAATAAGTCCCACAAATTCAGTAAAGCTTCTTTTCAGACAAGACAACATGGGATTGGAATCTAAATTCTACAAATCAGTCAGTATGGAGAAACAACAACAAACCACAGACAAGTGGCAACAAAAGGCAACACACTATACAGTGACATGCAGGGATGGGCTGCTACAAGTTTGCCCGGGTTTGGGAGAACCCGTAGCTAACATTATGGCTGGTTCAGAGAACCTCCAAATCCCATCCTTGCTGGCCCTGCCCTGCCCAGCCCACTCTGCCCCTCCCAGGAGTCTCCATGTGGCATGTTTTGGATGCAAGGTAAGTGCAGGGCCCGTGTGGAGGCTCGGGTAGGGGGGGGGAATGTTCTGGAAACAGGCCAGGAAAAGGGCCTCCAGAGCCCAGGGGAGACAGTTTTTGCCCTCCCAGAGGTTCAAGGAAAGCCTCTGGAGCTTGGTAAAGGAAACAAAACACACACACCACCATGGTTCAGGAGGTCAACTAGGGCACAACCATCATGCCACACCCACCCAGCAACTGGGCAGAGAACCCATTGCTGAAATTTTTGAAGACCACCCCTGGTGACATGGGTGTAAGAAGGATGCATGGAAAGATCCATCTGAGAACATGGAATTGACACTCTTGATCCTCACCTTTGCTATCCAATGACACTTTCAGATGCTACTGTACTTATTCAATGTTTGTATAGTACTATCAATATATTTGACACTTTTATATAAAAACAAGCACAGACTCTCTTCGCCATTCACTCCCTGCCCTTATGAAGAAAAGTCTTACCAAAACAGAAGGAGAGAGGAGGAACAAGGAGGAACAAGTGTAGCTAAATATGTTTTCTTACACTTCACTTTTATCTAGAATTATATTAAAGCAGAATAATGAACAGTGAATACCCTTCTGGCAAACAGAGACAGAGATTGCTTAGGCGGCCTTTTTGATATCTTTCCAGACATACTTCTATGCACATCCCTACTTCCCGATCAAGCCTAAATTCACAGGGGAAATAAAAAATCTTATTTGATACCAATAGGGACTTGCAGAAAAGATAAAGACATAAATGTTCCATTTGACAGTTACTTGCCAGACCAGTGGTCAAGGTTCACAGATTCTTTCCAGTGAACCTGGCTTGTTTCAAGTGTACAGAGGCAATCAATAGGTTTGGATGGAAACTCTGTGGTTTTGCAGAAACCTGACCTTTCATCGGGGGGAAAAAATCCAAGTTGTTTATGAAGAGTTTAGTCTTCAGTCCTGTGGTTTGTTTGATCAGAAACCTCAAAGCAATTCTCAAGTGACCTGGAGCTTTAAAGTAGTTCACACAAAACTACTGTAACCCAATGGCTGGGCCTTCCTAAGGAAACATCTGCTTTTTCTCTGGCCATTGTAACCCTCACTACATCCAAGGATTGTTTCATATTCAATATATTGTACTCCCATTGGGTTATCTAAATATAAAATTTAATTCTACTGATGGGCTGTAGAACAAGTGAAATTCCAGATGCTTCTGAATTAAAACTCCAGTCAACAAGTCAACCCTCACTGTTTAACTCTGTCTGCTTTTTAATAAGTTTAAAAAGTAGCAGTCCGGGAACTGAATCCCAGTATACACTGAGGAGTTGAATGGAGAAATAAGCCTTGATCTCACTGGTGCTTATCTAAAAACCAGAAAAAAACTTATATTCCAATCTAAGGATTTGTCTGGACTGCTCATCTGGCTCACTGTCAGAATGGGCAAAAATAATTGATTTAATCCTCTATTAATCTCCACTCACCTGACCTTCAAAGTGACATCAATATGCATTTTTCGACTTCATTTACAAAACACACTTTTTTATTATACTGTCTTGAGAACTTCTGTTCATTTCAACTAGATTGCTTCAATTTGTTACATGCTGATCTTAGTAGTTCATTGGCTACTTTATGTAGGAAAAGCTGTCCCTTAAATTGAGCATATTAGGCATATATATATATATATATATATATATATATATATATATATATATATATATGTGTGTGTGTGTGTGTGTGTGTGTGTGTGTGTGTGTGTGTGTGTGTGTGTGTGTGTGTGTGTGTGTGTGTGTGTGTGTGTGTAAATAAACACAAATGTAACAAAGGCAACAGTAAAAATATTGGGTTTCTGTCTGGATGGTCTCTTGTGACGAGCCGATGGACAGAGAATGGAAGCAGTTGACTTCCTCCTATATTTGGGCATACCAGGGGTTGTAACTTTAAACACACACACACGTGTGTGTGTGTGTGTGTGTGTGTGTGTGTGTGTGTGTGTGTGTTATATATATAACACAGCCCAGGTTCGATTCCCAGTAAGAGTATGGCTAGCTGATGAGAGCTAAATAGCTTGAAATAGATCTATACTAGTATCCCTTTATTTATTTATCAGCACAAATGCAACATACACACACACATACATATCCATATCCATATTCATATCCATATAAATATAACAATATAACCAGCAGAACACTAGGTGGTGAACAAAAATAAAAAAATATGATATCTGGAAACCATTTTTGCATTCAGATAAAGAAGCAAAGGAAGCCTTAAGCAAGCATGATCATAACATAATTTTTAATTGCACATATTAAATAAAGATCTTTTTACCACAGAATTGGAATAGAAAAAAAAAAGAAATGCTTCTCTCCAGAATGCAAAAATGAAAACAACATATTGAAAGACTTGCAAATATGCCAAATATGTGTACTAATGATTTATTCCAGTTCGTTAAATAAGCAAAAATTATCAACTGGTTCAGAAAATTGCAGGTACAAATAATTTGTGTGTGGTTTGTTTTTCGGTTTGTTTTCTCCTACTTGCCAGAATTAGGATGGGATTTGCAGTGTGACTGAATCATTGCTTCATCACTCACCTCACATAAACTTTATTTCTAATTAGTTTGAACTCCAGGAGAATCAATCAAATACTATATAAACATTCAGATTTCATACTGTGAATATCACTTCAAATTTATCACTAACACATTATGATATTTCTGTTAAATATTATCAAGATGTCTTGCAAGTTGCACCAAAAGAAGTAATTATATCAGAATTTGGTAGCCTAAAAGAAACAAGGAAATTAGACAAAGGTGTACCAAAAGGCAAAATAACATCATTATGGAATTGAAACTTATTTAATTATAAGATTGAAAAGAATAAGACTTAGAGTATAGAGCAGAATAATTCAGAATTTGGAATATAATTGTGTACTAATGATGAAGATATAATTGCTAAAATATACAAACTTTTAAAACAGAGGAAGAATAAGTTAAATAAGGTATGATAAAGTCAGCTTAGAATTTTGATTATAATATACAGATGGATCAAAAGGACAATAAGTGATTAAAAGAATTGAAATTTGCTTGGTGTTATGATTTCAAAGAATTTTTTAAAAATGATGTATTGTTGGTAAAGATACAGAGAAACTGTCTAGAATATATACTGGAAATGTGAACCACATGAAACGACATTTTTATCATGCTTGGGGGACATATGAAAAAGCTTTAAAAAGTCCGTCCAAATATATAGTTGATACAGAGAATTTTAAAGTTCAATATTCAATTGGAGCAAGAACATTTCCTTTTCAAATTAGTGGATATATAGATAAAAGAAAGTCATGAGAGATTGTTTCAATATATGGCCACAGCAGTGAGATTATGCACAAGGATGGAAAGATTTGACATTACCAACTATGGAGGAATGGTGGATGAAGTTGACATAATGTGTTGAAATGGATAAATTAACCACTTTGATTAGAGAAAAGACATTATCTACATTGTGAGCTGGAACCGTCTTACAAACCTTTTGCATCAAAAGTGAAAAGTAATGGACTTGTAACTTATCATATGGTAATTAGGATAGATATAGTAGAAAGAGAAATATGATATCACTTTAGAGAAAATGGTCAAATATATATGTGTACTTATAACTGCTATGAAAAAATATCAGAAGCCACTTTGTTATTGTCTATTTTTCTTTAGCCCCCCCCCCCTATTTTTAGGTTCTGATTTCTTTTTTCTTTCTTATTTATCAGTTTGAGTTGGCTTTTATTTTCTTGTTAAAATATTTTAATAACAATAAAGAAACTTATTTATTTATTATAGTGCACTAGCATCTCTCTCTCCCCCTTCTTTCTGTCCCTCTGTGTCTCCCAACTTCAATAGAAAACTAATCCAGTTTGACATTTTTCCCCATTTTTAGTCTGCACAGCGTATGTTCTAGCGAAAAAAGTGCAAGTATTTTGAAAACATTCTTCAATAAATTAAATAATATATTTAAAGGGTCCAAATTAGATAATATCACCAGTATTTAGTTTGAAACATTTGCAAGACCTCCACCAAGCTCAGAGAGCACCACAGTTCAACTCTGAGCTACAAATAATCTCTTCTATCAATGTATTTAAAAAAACAACAAGATACTATATTTCATGCCTTTTGTGAAGGGTTCTACTCATTTATGGATCAATAAATAAACTATTTTGTTAAATTAATATTAATCTGAGTTTCTGAATTTACAACTTTTCACAAGGCTTTTGTACATTCACCTATTATTGTAGTTTTACAATAACTCTTATCCCAAAAGCAAATTAATGTAATTTCCCTGATATTCTTCTTTCATGACATATTTTGATAAGGCACCCTTTTTTACTTAAAATTATATGAGGCGACTTGTTTTTGAAAAAATAATGTTAGGATTATTTTCATTTTCTTTATAGGAATATTTAAAAACTCATGTTATGTATTTCTTTGCATACATCTTGAAATAAGTGGGCAGATATTGCCTGAAGAAAAGTAGAAAACAACAAATCCTATTTGGAATCAAGAATGCTTTGGGAAACCATTGTAGATTAATTTGATAGCCCTAATTTAGTGATTTCCTTCATGGTAAATATGCCATTTACCATCATAATTTGTCCAGTCCTGGTTTAAATCTGCTTATGGATTGATTCATTTGATCCATCTTTTGTTCAGCAGCTCAATGTTTCATTTCTCGTGGTCTCTCTTTTTCCACTTTTCCCCACAATAATCTTGTAAAAAAGGTTGGGATGAGAGTTACCACCCAGAGTAATCCAGTGAATTGGTGTAGATTTGGGTTTCAGCAGTATCCTTTAACCATTATGCCAAATTGGCTAATTAGGTCTTTCAATGAAAGATTATCCATTACAACTGATGGATAAACTTGTTAGTATGTCAAAGTGATATTTAGTAGCTTTCAGCATCGAATTTGCAATGAAGACCCTGAACTTCTAATGTTTCTAGAGTAATCATATCTTTATTAAAAATTAATTATGATCTCTGATACAAAAGAAGACACACATAATATTTAAAATCAATGATATTAGCTGCATATTCAATGAAAAAGCAAAGATGAGAAGATGCAAATGAGAAACATTTAGATTACAAATTGTTTGCATTTATATAAACAGAATGATAAATTTCTTTACTGGTATATGATTCAGTTGTATTTGGCATACATTTTTCTCATTAAGTAGACTTTTCCAGTATACCCTCTTAAGCCTGTTTTCCCAATCATTACTAATAAATGCCAAGCTTTAACAAATATCTCTGTAAAGTTATAGAATAAGATGCAAAGAAAGTCAAAACGTGATGGCTCATATTAGTATTTAGGCTTAAGCCTCTTGTTATTTTAGGAAAACTGTAAAAAAGAAAAAAAAATCAATTCTGTATGTCAATACCCTTGTTTTAATTAACCCTCTTCACTCCAGTTATTGATCAGATATAACTTTTAGTTATAGTTGTAAAGGCCTATGTCAATAGCTTCAAGTGAATACATTAGCTGGTCTTTCAATGCTTTGGCTCATGTCAAAGAGTTCTTCAAAGAATAATAATTGCTCTTGATGGTTTTATCAGGAAAGATTTGGATTGAAAAATTAGAGCTTCAATATCAATATGAAGGATTCCTTGGAGCACATTAGGTCCTTATCACAAGACTGTAAATGTTCTAGCCTGCTGTAATGCTGATAAGGTTATATTTGAAGAAAAGGAGATGGAACAACACAGACAAACTGAATTATATTCAGAGAAGTGCAACTAGGATCATGAGAAATAGAAAAAAAAATAGAATTATATTAAAGTGATTTTAGGCAGGAGACGACTGATAAAAACACTTCAAATATCTTACAGGCTGTCATCCTGGGGAAGGAAGGTTTAATCTTCCTCCTCCATTAGGCAGAACTAAAACCCCTGAATGATCCTCTCTGGATGATGCATTTTTAACTAAAAATTTGGATAAACTTCCTGATGGTAAATACTGTCTAAAAATGGAAACAAGTTCCTTGTATTCTGTTTCCCTGGAGGTATCCTAGCAAATCATGATCTGTGCGGATGTTGAAGCTATACCCTGCAATAGATGTTGAATTCATCTGAGGATGGACTAAATATAAGAACTAAAAAGTTTTTTTGAAGTCATTAATTTAATTATTCTAATACTCGCACGTACTTACATTGCTTGGATCAATTTTAGCATATCTGAATTGGTTTGATTCAGTGGCTTGTTTAGTCTTGGCTAACAGAAAGATTGTTTCGTTCCTTCACTGGCAAAGATATTTGGCAGGTTATGCTTAACCAAAATGAAGCTGCAGGCAATTTGTTACACCTTTTGTCAGTCTTTCTAGATTTATTGCAACTCAAGGTAGAGAAACAGACACCAAGATTAAGCTGGGGATTAGCGTTTCTTATGTAGTCAGATTTGACCTTAACAGGAACAGCATCATGTTGTAGTTCTTCTTGCCTCTGAAAAATACATTTAAATTCCTGACACAGAATCTAATGCACTTTTTTTCACATATACAGTATATTATCAGTGGAAAACCAGGACTGAAATTATCATGAACTAGTAAGTCTCTTGATTATCATTTTTACGCTCCTTTCCAATAATAAAACAAACCAGGATAAGCTTAAAGCAGTGAGGGACTGTTCTCTATGTCTGGACATCTTTCTCTTCCTTTCTTTCCTTTCTCTACACAATCCTGCATTCTTGTGATATTTCTCTCTTGCTGCTCTTTGGAGTAAAGTGGAAACATAAACAGGGAAGTGTCTTGCACTGTGATTAATGAACGTGTCGGAATACATGAAACAGCCAAAGCAACAGATTCAAGCCTGTTGAGAAACATGAAAGAAGATGAGAAAGAATGTCTCTTCATTGCCAACTTCATCAAACACTCTGATAGCACCAGAAAAACCAGTGGGGCAAATGGTGATAGCATGCTGGTATTCTTGCCTGAAGTGAGATAAACGGTCAGAAGGAAATGGGACACTTCTGTACCCTAATGGTGCCACATTAGCAAATACATGAATAAAAAGACTGCATGGATGAAGACGAATACCCTTTGTTAAGGCTCCTAGACATCTCATCTGAGGACCAGTAATTGCACTCGGAATGGTATTTGCAGAGCAACGAAAATTTTGGCAGGCAGTTCTTCTCCCTCTCTCTCCCACGTAAAAAATCCTCTTAAAAGGGGATGTTACATATAACGATCAGGAAATGCATTTATCATTTGTCCTGGATGTATGTGATATCCATGCAATATTGCATATTTTTACCAGATGTGAAAACTTTCATTCAGTCCCCAAACATTGCAATAATTCGGTTCCTTACATTAAGAAATTTGTCATGATAGATGTAGCCCTGAAGTGGGTTTTAAAAACTGGATGAAACAGAGACAATAGTAATACCCTGAGTGGTTTTATAAATCATTCTAGTCTCATTGAAACTGACCTGACCTGTATTGCAGCATTGAGGGCAGAACCTCAAGGGAACACATGCCTGTCCTTCTGGCGTGGCTCATACTTTTCAGCATATTTAATGCCATTGCTAAAATCAGACCATCAACATAAGGACATAGATGCATGTCAGTGCATAGATTATCTAGATAGAACATCTTTTCTTGGCAAACCTCTTATTTAATGATTATAGACCTTTGGTTTCACTACCCTTTTATGTCATAAGTACAGATTTCAAAATACACATCACTGTTTCTCAGTCTCAGTGACATCTGAGATTGGGGAATTTTGGAAGTTGAAGTCCATAGGCCTTAAGGTCACTGATTATTATTTTTTAAAAAAAAAAACACTTTTCCTGGATTTGCATGTTTTAAGCACTTGTCCTCAGTGAAAGCTCCCCAAAATATGGTACTTTTAAGATTTTTTTTAAAGGGACGCAGCGGCTCAGTGGCTAAGACACTGAGCTTGTCGATCAGAAAGATCGGCAGTTCAGCAGTTTGAATCCCCCCAGCACTGCATAACGGAGTGAGCTCCTGTTACTTGTCCCAGCTTCTGCCAACCTAGCAGTTCGAAAGCATGTAAATGCAAGTAGAAAAATAGGAACCATCTTTGGTGTGAAGGTAACAGTGTTCCCTGCGCCTTCAGCATTTAGTCATGCCAGCCACATGACCATGGAGACATCTTCAGACAGCACTGGCTCTTCAGCTTTGAAACGGAAATGAGAAATGCCCCTAGAGTCGGGAACAACTAGCAAGGGGAACCTTTACCTTTACTTAAGATTTTTTAACCAGCTTTATTATTTTTTTTTATAAATAACTCAAAGTGGAAAACATACCTAATATCCCTTTCTCCTGCTATTTTCCCCACAACTCTGTGAGGTGAGGTGAAAGAGAATGACTGGCCAAAATCACCAGGTGGATTTCATTCTTATGAAAGGAAGATGACTCACAGTCTCCTAGATTTCTAATCTAGTGCCTTAACCACTAGACCAAACTATATGTGATGTTCAAACAAACAGTGTAGATCTTAGGTGTATTTGCTTAGCATGTTTGTTTCTTGTAAATATTGTAAATATTAAAGGTAGTAATAATGTTGAATCAAGCAGCCCGCATACTTACAGAAAGTCTATGTGTTGCTGATTATGTGTATTCCAGTTCAGGAGACATTCATTATATAATGAAGAAACTAGTTTTAAAACTAAATAATTCTTTGCATTGTGGTTCATTCTCTTGCCTTCCTTCAGGTACATTGGAAGGTATTTGCAACCCAAAAATCCATGCCTTATCTTTTTCCCTTTTCCTGAGTCTATGTCCCATGATTTATCCCTGTTATTATTTACAGCCATGTGCTTGCATTTACTGGGCATAAACAGAAATTTGAAATCACAATGGGGTGTCTTGAAATTGAAATAGACTTTCAATGTACTAAATCATTACATACATGTAATATTTCAGACACTACCTATTTATTATATCTCAGGAAATTGGTAAATGTCTTTGGACCAAACTGAAAAAGCAACCTTAAGTTCACAACAGTCTTAGCTGTAGCAGGGGTATCAAACCCACGACCTGCAGGCTGGATGTATCATGCTCTGGCCACACATATACACCCAGTTTAGCAAAGGGGTGGTGGTGGGGTAAGTTGCTATACATTATGTGACAATGATGTGATGACATAGGGTAGAGTTTGGTGTAAATTGGAGTAAAACTGTTGTTGCTTATTTCTGTATTTTCCCTTTTTTATCCATTGTTATTGTTACTATTAAAGATGATATCTGCTCTGTTGTAGTTTCAGAAGGGTTATTTGGAAGAGCTTTTATCCGTTGTGAGTTTAAATTACAATGACGCAATGTGGGAAGAGAAGTGGGTAGGCTGGGAAAATTGAACTGTCCCAAGTTGTTACGAATGAATGTGAATGTGGCTCATGCAGCATTCTATATGGATTCCAACATTGGCGGATAAGCATTTTCAGATCAAAGCAAACTTACACATATAAACAGTTTTTAAGTCTAAGTTCAATTTGGGATTTGTCAACCATGACAGAATGTCACTTTAATCTGTCCTTATAACAGGCTGGGTTCCCAGGCAGCCTGTTGTTCAAGTTGCTGGCACATTATGCATTTTATTTCATCCAACTATGTTCATAATAATAAATAAAAAACTGTTTTGAAAGGATGGTAATCATCCCCCATGCAGACCTCTATAGAGTAAAAGGAGATTGGCATTTTCAACCACTAATATTGTGTAGTATTATTTCTTATGAACATAACAAAGGTATTACACTGGAGAACTGTTGGTTTCTATGGAATCCTAACATGTCGGTACCAATCTATTTCAAAAAAATCCTGTAAAGATGTTTTCAATTAAAAAAAACCTCCAATGTTAATGCTCTGGGTAGCTGCAAAATGGATGTTGTTACTTAGATTTATATAAGGCTTATGAATTGATTTATTCAGTGTTTTACATTGCTATCTATTGAGTGGCAAAAATTTACAATTTTAATGGTAGTTTTGGCTATGTTCCAGGCATTATAAACTTTTACAGTTTTCTTGCTTTCTTGTTTTGATTTTCTTGCTCTGATTTATGGGCACTTTCAACCTTCTGAACTATTATAAAAATGTGCACCATGCTGGAGACTTGAATGTTTATTAATTTCAAATAGAATACAGAATTATGTGACTAATGAGCAAACAACACTTTGAACATATTCAAAAGTGGGAGAAATTTGCTTCATGGAATGCTTTTAATAATGGATCTTTAAAAGTAGAAATTCTGAATGGGAATGCTCTTATCTCCATCCTCTGTAAATAATTTGGTTTTATGTGCTGTTTGTGATGGCTTACACATTTGTTAAAAAATAGCTCAAATAAATATTATCTTTTAACTTAAAAAGGTGGAAGTGAGTAGAACAAAATTTCCAAAGAAGGAGATATATAAAAAAACCACCCACTAATAACATACTAGGATTAAAGTAAGTTTCATACTAGAAAGATGGAACACATTTTCTAAAGCTTACATAACTTAATCACTTCTGTCTTCAACAAACAAATTATTGAAGCTGCAGAAATTATTGTTATGAGCTGCCGGTTTTGGCCATATCGTCTTTCATTTGTGAGATCCTTGAATAATGGCTTTGGATGGGTGGTTGATGCTTTCTCCAGAAATAAGAAGAGGGTGGAGAAAGTGACTAATCCATTCCAGCAAAGGGTTTCTTTTTTTTAAAAAAAAGGATATTCATGTATGTACATGCACCAGAAAGAGAAAATCAGAAGTGAAACCTATTATGTCTCAAACAGGGAGAAAGATAGAGATGCTGAGATTCTACATTGGACTTTTGGAAACATTTTTCTCAATGATCTTATGTCAGACAGAGAATCTACAAGTTCTATTTGTAACTTCTATACCTTGCCTTCATTCCAGTAGAAAAAGGACATCATAATATATTCTCTGTTTTATTATCCCAGTAGTGGGTTCTGGATCCCGTTGCAACTGGTATGCTGCTATGGGGCCAGGTGTTCACCACATGCACACCACATGCACCCCATCACCCTGCAACGCTCCAGCTGCTCAGCATGCATGTGTGCAAGTGGCCCATTTGGGTCAAATACAGGTAAGGAGGGCGGGCAGGCGGGCCCTGCAAAGCACCATACCAGAATGAAAGTTGGTGCTCCCAGCAGGCACCGGTATGCCCGTACCGGGGCGTACCAGCCGTAACCCACCAATGATCCCAACCTTACTGGAAGATAGCTAAGGTATAGAACCAAATCAACAAAATGTCTTTATGGTTGATGAGACATTCACACATGGACTATCCAAATCCTAGCCCAGTTCTCTGACACCAGAAACTCATTTCTGCCTCACCCCAAAACTGTACGCTTAAAATGTAATCAAAACAGTTCTGATATTGTAGGGTTCTTCAATATTTAAATCGTGTTTGTTTACAAATAAACATTAGGAATGGAAACAGAAAGTACCTGGGACACAAACTTCTCCAATTTCTACCACAAATCCCTCTAAAGTCAACTCTGAACCTAAAAGCACAGGGATGATCTGAGGATTTTTCTACAGAATTAGAGTAGATGAGAGCTTTTTAAAGGATCTCCACTCTAGTCCACAAATTAACCTCTCTTACAAAATCAGTCTTCTTTTTGCCCCATTGCCATGTTACTTGCGAAGTCAGGAAACTGAAATTTATCTATTCACCCCTCCAATACTATTTGCCCATCCCTTCACTTAATTCAATCCTACACTGACCATTGGTAGAAGCTTTTTTAAAAAATTACATTGCTTAAATCCATAGATTTTCTTCAGATATGCTAATACATGACAATGATAATTTTATCCACTTTAGAGGGAAAGTGATAAAAGTTTCCTGTGCCTTCAGAGCATGATATTGTATCTCGGGATTCATATTATACATAAAAGGGTCGATTTGTTTCCTTTGAAGTTCCACCAGCTTTTTAAAATAAGCTCAGCTGCTGAGCATCTACTTTGAATTATTTGGTGGGAGGTAGGAAGGGAGACATAAACAGAATCTGAAAGTCTGCAGAAATGTGGCAAGTCGAAATTATGACCCCAGAAAATGCAGACCATAAACAATCTTGCTTTCGTGAGTCCTAAGGAAATGGAATAAAGTGTAAATGCAAATGGCATTATCGAGTGCTTTGCTTTTATATAAAAATCGTTGGGTCTTTCAAATGACCCCCTAAATAAGGAAGATATGTAAGCCACCAGGGCACAGTTAATAGATTATGAAAGAGAAGCCAAAGGGAAAACAGAATACTAGGCTGATCCATAAAGCAGCAAAGTCCATGTTGCTTAATTAAGATCACCCTTCCCAGCTCCCCCCTCAAAAAAAAAAAAAAAAAAAGGACCCCTTCACATATTTTCAAGATAATAATGGCAGGAATTTTTTTTATTTTATTTTTTACAAAGACTGAAGTGATTAAAATAACCAATGCTGGCTCATTTGTTGCAAGTTCAAACTAATAAACTCTAGTAATAAGACATTACCCTCTTCAATTATAGAATACACTGCCTCTTTCTGTTATGGGAAAAGAGTCTCTGTGGGCTTGTAAATTTTCTCTAAAGGATCGTTTCTTCTCCACAGGCTTCTCTCTGAATTTTTCCCCGACTTCTTATATTAGAGGAAGTAGCTTTTAATTTTATTGTTCAGTGCTATATGAAATCAAATGAGTTTTGCTACTGAGAATCTTCGGTACCATGGAGGAGTACAGAAAGATTGCATATTTCCTGTTATTATGGAAAATTATAATGGAGCATATAGTAGTTGCCAGGAATGGCTAATTTAGCTCTAACAATGAGGCTAATAACCTTTTTTTTATAGTAGGTTGTACTTCAAATTCCTTCAAAAATTGTTTGCTTTTTTTTTTTTCAAAATCAGGAAAAAGGATTAGAATTAGAATACCATTCAGCGAGCCATTGAAATGAACAGACTTGACTCACTGCTGAATAATTTGTATCTCCAAGGTGACCTACTTGGTTCAGCAAGAGGCCACTTGATTTGCCTCGACAGAGCAATTTGGGCAGCTTCAAACGGCTTCAGGCCCCTGCTGCTCAAGAGGTTGCCTCTCCACTTTTTTTTACTCCAGTGCTAGCCAAACTGTGCCCAGGCTGGATAGTTTCAGAATTGCCCACCGTGTGTGCCCAATCGTTCCATTCAGGAATAATTTCACATTGTGGAGTTTTTGGCAAAGGGGTTTGGAGGAAGTAAGCAGCATATCATTCACAGCCACTGATCTTTTCTGGATCTTCCGACTTGAAAAGTGTTCCAAAAAAAAAAAAAAGGTCCTTGTTTCTGCCAAACTGCTTTACTGGTGGGGGTGGTACAGTTACTTGCTGATCTCTTCTGGTTTCTTTTCACTCAGTGTTCCCTCAAAAAGTGAGGGATAATCTTTGCAGAATTTGTTAAAGGCTTTATCACAGCAGTCACCAGCTGGTGGTCCATGGACCACTGGTGGTCCACAAGAAAATTTTGGTGCTCCACAGAAAAAAAAATTCCACTTTTTATATTGCACTAAATTATAGAGGTCCTCAAGCTATGTCTCCAGGGCCACGTATATGCAATGAACATTGCATGTATCTCTCTGTTTCTGCAGAGGGTCTACCCCTTTGGGGTCTTTTTTGTGTGGGTCGGAGTGGGGGAGAAATTCCGACTTGGGGTCTGCTTCAGCCTCCTGGTGTGAGGCTTTGGGCGAAGGCTGGAGGGAAGTGCCACTGGTGGTGAAGAGCCGGAGGGCCTTGTTCCAGTGGGACTGCATCATGACCTGGAACTGGCTAACCATCTCAGCCCACTGAGCTTCTAGGTGCTAGTACCTGGCACAGGTCTTACCTCTGTTTGGAAAGTCTATGCTCATAGTCCACAGTGAGGTGCTTCCACTGAGCCTCCTTCTTGGTAAGATCCAATTTGAACTGAGCTGGCTGTTTTGCCAACTCTTTCTCATCGTGGCTGCTTAGCTCCAACAACAGCTTCCTTTTGGGGCCCTAAGGAGCCTGGGCGGGCAGGCAAGGAGTGGCTGGATGGGGAGAGGTGACTAGAGGCTGGCGAGGTGTCCATTGACATGAGTGACATTGAGTTGGCCACACCCACTCAGTCACATTATCACACCTACCCAGCCGGTCATTAGGCAGATCATATTAGTGGTTTGCGGAATTTAAAATTATGAATTTAGTGGTCCCTGTGATCTGAAAGATTGGTAATTCCTGCTTTAGCGGGAGCCCTGGAAAAGATTCCAGGTCATCAGCTTACATGTTTCTTGCAGGGTTACATAGAAAATATTAAACAGCTGACCCCAGTCTAGTAAACCCTCTGTTCATGCCAAGAACACTCTTGGTCTGCAATTTGTACCTTGAAGCATTTGTGGAAACTCTTTTGGAAAATTGAAATCTCAGTAATGAATTAATGTAATTGTGAAATGTGTAATTGTGAAATAGCACAATAGTAGAAAGTAGGACCTGTTTCCTGGTCATCTGCTGAACAGAGGTCAAAGAAAACTGGCTGTTTTAGCCTAATCCAAGAAAGGAAAGTCCTGTTTTGGTAGTAGTTCCCTCCATGATTTCTTGCTGCTGTGCCTTTTTTTTTTTAAGGAAAAAAAAATCATTTCGTTTGGGTTATGATAGAGTGGAGTTTGAGAAGGAGGCAGAGGAAGAAACCTAGATGATATAAACATCTACAAAAACCACCTCATTCCTGTTACAGCATCATAATTGGTTGAACGATTGAGTGAATTGCTTTACTGACAATGGCTCTGCATATACAAATTGGAACAACATCATCTTGCAAACAAATCACAATAAAGGCAGTTATGGATCAGTAGTGATTTCAGCAAAAGTCATGCTAGCATAATTCTTTGCTAGTTCAAGAATGACTGGTTTCAACTTTAACTTAGTAAGAGCAGAAGGCTCAAAGTGCAGAATCCACCAATGAGAATTGTAGGAGAAAAATTGCTAAATTCATAAGATAACAGTAGAAGAATAAATATTCATATTTATAAATATAAATATTTCTGAATAAATAGACATAGTGACATTGGTAATTTTTTTTTACCATCAGGTGGAATATTCTTCTTCTTTTAAATCAATATTGTAATCTGTGTTTTTGTAAGATTGCATAGATTGGCTTTAAGATTATTTAGATTATTTCTGCTATTTCCTTGAATGTCATTTGACACCTTTAGGATGTGGACAGCTAAGAGTTTGCCTTCTCTGTTTGAGAAATTCTGCCATGAGAAAATCTCAAACTCATTTAAGTCTTTATATAACTTTATTTTCATGCATATTCCTCAGAGTGGAACTTTTTTTTTTTGAAATTGTTGAACTTTCCAAACATTCATCACACAAATCTGACTCCAACATATTCCTGTTCAACATGTGAATTGATGTGTCAATGGGACAACAGCTTGATATTTTCTAACAAGACTTTATAATTTATACATTTTAGTAAGCACATATAGAAAAAGGCAGAATTCAAAAAATACTAAAACCAAAAGTAAAAATAAAACATGGGTGAAATTGAATGCCTATTTGTTGGGTCTCTACTGAACATCTATTATTCCAAAAGCAAAATAAAAAAAATGATTGTGGCATTTCATTAATGCCAAAGAACTTTTAAATATTCAGTGGCTTTTAGTTCTCCCATCCTACTGAAGTGATAGGCTTCAGTTCTGACTCCTGTGATGTAACAGCAAAGTGCTTTTCTCCTTCCCTCGAGGCCACACAGATGTTCATTATATCATGCTGCTGAATGTAAAAGGTTTATCAGAAAGAAAGGATATTTTTTTCCACCCAAGATTGAATCTTGGCATCTCTAGCTTTAAAAATTAAATAATGAAGTCCTAGGTATGGGATGGTATGGGAGACAAGCCCATATTTTGGATTCATTACCTGAAATATTGAAGTGGGAGGGGGGCATGAGACTACTGATCTTTTACTCCATACTACTCACTTTCACCTGAATTTAGAAGGCAGTATATTTAGTCTCCACTTGCAGAAAGCTGGCACAGATGTGATTAAAAATCTTCTTATCTTTTCCTTTTCCAAATATAACTTGAACAAGTTAAGTAAATATATTGCTACATTATAAAAAGAGTGACATCCAAGAGATACAAAAGATAGTAATAGCAATAGCACTTAGACTTATACCACTTCATAGTTTAAAGCCCTTCATGGTAGTGGATCTGAGTACTTGAGAGACCGCCTTCTGCCGATTACCTCCCTCTGACCGATAAGATCGCACAGACTGGGCCTCCTCCGAATCCCATCCGCCAGTCAATGTTGACTGGCGACTACACGGAGGAGAGCCTTTTCTGTTGCAGCTCCGACCCTGTGGAACGATCTCCCCGTCGAGATACGCACCCTCACCACCGTCCAGGCCTTCCGCGCAGCCCTCAAGACCTGGCTCTCCCAACACGCCTGGGGATAAGTCTCTAATTTGCCCCACCCGAGTGTTGAATGTTGAATGCAAGTTGTGTTTTTATTACTTTATTTGTTTGTATATTGTTTATTTTGATTTGCACCCCCTCCCTGGTGATTGTAAGCCGCCCTGAGTCCCCTCAGGGAAAAGGGCGGCCTATAAACCCTAATAAAATGAAATGAAAATGAAAATAGTGCATTTACAGCACTATCTAAGTGATTTTACAGAGTCAGCCTATTGCCCCCAACAATCTGGGTCCTCATTTTACCCGCCTCGAAGGAATGGAAGGCTGAGTCAACCTTGAGCCTGTGAGATTTGAACTGCAGCTAGCAGTCAGCTGAAGTAGCCTGCAGTACTGCATCCTCACCACTGGGCGACCTCGGCTCAATTGAATAAATATATGAATAAATGTATACAATGAATAAATATATAGTATTTTCTTGAATAGTTTTGTTTTGTGTTTTTGTACATGCACATTAAATGATTCAAACAGGTTGTTTCTGGAATGGAGCATATGTCTGGTACACATTCACCATAGGAAATTAACAGAAACTCTGATTTCATGGTGTTGGCTTGATATCTTGGCACTCAAAGATGACAAAGTCTTCAGAAGTACCAAGGTTTCTTCAGAAGTACCAAGGAAACCTTGTCAGTGGTAGAAAACCAATATACAAATAGATAGCATTTTCAGCTTCCTAGCCTTAAGGATCAAAGGACATATGATGCTCTTGGTTTGTACGACTGTTCATTTTATTCCTTGTTTCACCTTCAGGAGGTTTCTGTGAAACTTCTCATTCAGAGAACATTCACTTGTGATATACCTGGTGGCAATAACAGTGTTGCATCCATGTGATCCATGGAACTGAAAGGGGCTTTGATTCAAATTAGGACATGGAGTTTAGACAGGTCCTCCAGGCAATCGGTAGGATCCAGGAGTTCCTTTCCAGAAGTGCTATTTTTAGTTGCAGAGTGTAGATATTCGTAGCATTCGTCAAACAACAATGCAGCTTGCAGCC
The DNA here is from genome assembly GCF_051295495.1 of Thamnophis sirtalis. Classification (NCBI taxonomy): domain Eukaryota; kingdom Metazoa; phylum Chordata; class Lepidosauria; order Squamata; family Natricidae; genus Thamnophis; species Thamnophis sirtalis. The sequence goes on from NW_028261392.1 coordinate 27,207,940, forward strand.
TGGGTGGCTTTTTTACGCTAAACACCAGGGGATAATAACTACTTCTGATTAATGCCAGATGCCATTGAGCCAAGCTTCTCCCTGATCCAAGCAGAAAAGTGTCTGGACATTTAGCATCTATTTCCCCCCCTCTCTGTTTGTACATGTGTGCCTTCCCCCATCGGCTCAGAATTGTGTGCTATTTCTTTCCTTAACTATAAATTGCGAACAACTTCATGCCTTTCGGAATGAAAACAAACCATTTCTGCTCCCATTCTATGCCTTGCAATGTTAAGATATATGAGTAGCACTTTAGCCTTCGTGGAATTGAGAGAAAGCGAGAAATGAGGCAACTGCCTGGGAGGAGAGAGAGCATTGTTCCTCTCCAACAACTACAGCAAAATTAAAATGATACCATGTATCATTTCTTCTCGGGATGAAAGCGCAGGCAAGGCATATTCCCAATTATATCAGACAGCACCATTTTCAAAGAGCACAATATTGCCGTCTGCAAAGTGGTGGTTAGGTCAATAGCTACATTAACACTGACAAAAAGGCACCTACAACATAGGTTGCTGTATGAGCTGCTCCTCTTTATTTTCCAGCTAGCCATGCCAGCTCCTAGGTACACCATTTAATCCCCAATGTAATTTCCCCCCCTCAATGCCTATTTTATGTTTTGTACTTATAACCTTGTTCAGTCTTTACTGAACTATTTTTGGAGAACTTTCATTAGTTTCTTCCCAACCATAAATGTGTCCTTTTTCCTGCCAATTCTATCTTTTGTCCTTGATATGCTGGTATTTCCTACTTTTGTGTGGATACTGTTGTAATCGCATAAGCATTTAATTCAGAAAAGTGAAGTCCCCCCTGATTGTTTAGAATTTACATTTAGTAGCTAATGCTTGTTAGAAGTCCAGAACCTAAACCACGCTTTTAAACATATTCATATGGTGGAGAATCTCACTGACTCATGATTCAATGTTGGTCTTAGATTTAATGGCATATTAAAATCTGGTGACAGAAATAGGTGATTTGTTTAATAAGATTCTATTAAATTCTAAATTTATGGATTATAAGAAAGTGCCCCATACTTTTGTTAACAACTAGCGCCCCAACATTTATATTTATATATTATGCAAACTAAAATGTGCATACTCTTCAACAATTCTGTAAATAATAGTTGGACTTTTGTATTCTATAATTTTAAATGAAGATATGGTTTTATCAATGGAATAATCTTGCAGAATTTTAGGAATATATATATTTAATCACTTCACTTAGTCCTGGGAAAGCATGTTGTTCTATCAGATCTTATGGTTATTTGGAACAGGTTTTTTTTTTTTGGTTAAGACTCGCATGAGCTATCATAGTGAACTAAAGATGTAAAGGCTATATGTGGTTTCCTAACAGTTACTTCTAGCAGTAGATGCAATCATCTATAGAAGTTAACAATCACAATTGTCAGAAAAGCACGGCAATTTCCTTATCCTTGATGAAAAGAAGTACACTGCACTTTTGTTTTTGTTCTTTCATTGTAAAAGTAGCCTAACCAATCCAGAACATAAAAAGGATCCTTTTGAATCAGAAGGGCACAATTTCATTTTACTTTTTGGCTTTCAAACACTTGGAAATTTATAACCATAATCAGGAATTTTAGACATTCAGCCAGGCATAATCTGTAATAGATATTATGTATGATAATCACATGCGCAGTAAAGATCATTTGTTTCCCAAATAGCATAAAAGCTGTTTTGCCTCAGACCATATAAGGGACTGTAGAATTATTTAAATGCAGACCGGTGGGAAAAATCAGCAATTACAGCACAAGCATCTGTTTAATTATTTAAATAAAACTTCTGTGTAGGAAAAAATAGAGAAGGTGCCATCTGAACACATTTCTTCTTGTCATTTACCTGATCAAGGTTATTTTTCATCTTTTAATATGGCAATGTGGGTGCAATTGAGGTATTTAGAGAGAGAAAGATTAACTATGTACTTTAACTATGTACATTTAACTATGTACTATGTACAGAAAAAGATCTACATTAACTATCTACATTGCTGTACTTTTCTGACAATTGTGATTGTTAAGTTCTATAGATGATTGCATCTACTGCTAGAAGTAACTGTTAGGAAACTACATATAACCTTTACATTTTTAGTGCACAATGATAATGTACACACACACACACACACAAACACACACACACACACACACACACACACAGACAGAGTGGAAAGATGCTTCCTTGTAGAGATAAAATAGTTATTTGTATCAGTGATGTACAGATATTGGAGGAACAGATAGATCTATAGATGGTTACATATGTCTTTTTATACAAGAAATAACACTCTTAAATTAATTATCTCTGTTAATCATATAACTAGATTATTTTCATAACCCATAGAAAAATCCTTCAACTCAGGTTTAACTTCTAAAGGCTACATGCAAGTGTTCATTTTGACAATAATGCAGAAATGGTTTATCATTATTATCTTGCAGAGTTTATTTTAATTTTCCAGTCCAGCCTATAGACTAGGTATTCCTTAATTATACATTCAAGATACTAGCCAGGCTCATAATGGCTTGCTTAGCTGTCAAACTGAGACAAGATCAGCCAGATGCTTTCACTTGTTGAGCCATATTATTTCCACAGAATAATAATAAACATCAGTAATAATTTCTTCTAATTTTTAATTACCCTATTTATAAAGAGCAATATGTTCTAATGGCATTGGAATCTTTGTCTTTAGCCAAAAGACCAGATTGCTTAGAAGCAAGATTTATTTCTGGATACATGAATATATTTTTTGTATTCCCAATTATTTGTTTCAGTTTGCAACAACTACAATTGTTGCCAATCACTTTTTTTATTTTAGCACTCGGCACCTGCTATTTTAATATTTTTGTATCTCAGTGAAAGAAGGGAGGCAGGCATCTAACAAGCATGAGGGTAGATGGGGGAACTAAAACTACACAAACAGAAGGTGACAAAATTATACATAACAATGCTTAATATTGCTCTGTTAACATATTTCTCACATAGTTCTTACAACTTATTTCCAGCTTGTATTGGATATTTAAAAAAACAACAATGCAAGTTCAAGAAGTAAATTGCAATTTCTTACACTTTTTAGTTTGAAATATTCTTTCTTAACACCTCGAATTAAAGATAGATGCAGGATCCAATATGGGTCCTGAGATGTTATCTTCCAAGCTTTTCAACTTGTGCTGGAGCGCATCATCAGGGAACTTCTCCCTAGCAGAGTGTATGCTTTGGGCTATCCTATATGGTGTTTACATGGTACCTGTTGTAATGGCTTTTTAGTTGTTGAAGATAGCTAGATAGCTAGATAGCTAGATAGCTAGATAGCTAGATAGCTAGATAGCTAGATAGCTAGATAGCTAGATAGCTAGATAGCTAGATAGCTAGATAGCTAGATAGCTAGATAGCTAGATAGCTAGATAGCTAGATAGCTAGATAGCTAGATAGATAGCTAGCTAGCTAGATAGATAGATAGATAGATAGATAGATAGATAGATAGATAGATAGATAGATAGATAGATAGATAAATAGATAAATAGATAAATAGATAAATAGATAAATAGATAAATAGATAAATAGATAAATAGATAAATAGATAAATAGATAAATAGATAAATAGATAAATAGATAAATAGATAAATAGATAATTTAGTTATTGAATATAACATATATTCACCTTCATTCATAAGGATATTGTTAGGTAAGCTCCTCTTTGGGAGAGCGAGTATGTTCAGCGAAGCATTGTGAGAGTTGTGTTGGAGAACACACAAACCAGCATACAGAGACACTGCAGTTTAAATAGGCTTTTACTTTCGTGGAAATAGAGGTATCAGAGTCCATCAAACAGTCCAAGTCATACACAGATAAGACAGTCAGTCATCAATGTCTTTCAGTTAAGGGATAGTCCAGTATCATATAATCAGTTCAGTACACAAAGTTTGCTAGCAGTTGCAAAACTTACAATAGCTCAAGACACTCAGATTAGATCAGCCCAGCATCTAACAAACAGAGAGCTAACAGTCATTCTGGCTCCCTCTTATGGCCAATTGAGGAAAACAGCAACCAATCACATTTTACAGCATGATTTAAAGAAACAGGTACAACATTGTTACATGATTTATATATTGCCAACCCAACCGTTAGAATTATATTCCTAACAGATATCTCTTTATTTTCTACCATTGCCACTTTTGTGTAGATTCACTCACTATTCCCATTTTCTTTAAAAAAAACATTTATATGAAATAAATATTTGCCTGAAAATATAATTGTCTGCTGATGTACACCTCACTGCACAACTCAAACACTCAGAAGCTCTTGAACCTCATCTTAGGACTGTTGTTGAGTTCCCACAGATTATAGTCTTGGATGACTTCCAACTCTATGCCTTGAAAAGGAGATTCAGCATAGCTTATGTATTTATGGCCTTCATGATGACCATAGGCCAGTCATGAATAACTGTGACCATGACTCATTTGCCCTTTTCTTTACTTTGCCATGGATGAGACTCAATCTAAAAAGAAAGGATGTTAAATTATATCATCTGTTGTGGTTTTGATCACTTCACTGTCACCATTGAGGCTCGAGGTGGCTCCGGAACTTGGAAGATGGTTCACCCCAGGGGTCTAATAGACTTACTGGATTCCTGGAAGGCATTTGAAGAAAGTCATGGCAATTTGACAGGCAATTCTATCTCACATCAGGTTGATCCCTGGAATATGGAGACAACCAAAGGACTACCGAAGATTGTGCCTCTGCCCAGCCTTTAATTGCCAGGTGTTCCTTGCTCTATTAAAAAGTTAAGAGAAAATAAGTGACTATAAGGACTACAAAGTGAAAATAAGAATGTGAAAAATGAAAATGAATGACACAACAAGTAAAAGGTTCTGTTCACATCTATCTAGTTGCTGTAAGCTCAATTCTCCTCTATACTTCTTGATTCTGCCATTTCTCCCTTGGAGCACTGTTGAGAGTGATCTCAGCCTCTTTTAGGAAAAGATAAGCTGTGTTGTTCAGTAGATGTATGGCCCTTAGGTTACTTCAATTAAATAGCAATTATTCTATCTTAGTGCTATTGATGAATTATACTAGCTGTATGTGATTGCTGCATATTGCTTTGTCTTGATTTTTTTTTGTACCCCATTCAGAGTCCATATAAGTTGGATCTGGCTATAAATATGGTAAAATTGATGGCAGATAATCAAATAAATATTGTAAAGTAAATAAATAAATAAATTGATCATGCCAAGGTGCCAGTAAGATCACACACCCTGCTTAGCAATACTGCTAAGTATCCAACTCAGTAATAAAAATTTTCCAGGATAGTCTTAAGAGAAATAAGCCCAATTGCACACTTACTTTTTGGAATACTTACCAAAAGAATTTCAGCAGTTATTATCAAATAATTATCTTTTTTGCATTTTATCTATCCCAAGTCCTCTATATGGAGACAGATATGTGTTGGATGTATGTGAAGCTGTTAAGATCAGTGTTTCTATACCTTGGTAGCTTGAGGTCAATTCCAAGAATTCCTGGGAACTGAAGTCCACCTATTTTGAAGTTGTCAAAATTGAGAAACACTAGTCAAGATCAATACCTGGTCTATTTTGAATGCCAAAATAAATATAGTATTCATACCAAATCAATACACTGATTAAGAATGGGAACTGCCCTGTTTTCTAATGAATAGCATCTTGTTTAAAATAAGATGTATATTTTTGAATACAGTATCATTATATAAAGAATTGCCTGAGAAATAGCAAAGAAATTTGTTATTCCATCCTTATAGTTTTTCATGGTATATAATTTGAACGAATATATATACCATATATACTCGAGTATAAGCCGAGTTTTTCAGCCCACCTTTTGGGCTGAATAAAGCCGCCTCGGCTTATACTCGAGTCAGTGAAAAAATTGCCCGAAATGGAGGAGAAAAAGGGGCGGGGCCATGCCGCTGGGTGACGCTCGTGAATGGCCCAGCGCCCCTGTGAGTTTCCCCTCCCTCTGTGTCAGTTTGCCACGCAGCGCGCAGCGCGCAGCGCACACCGCACCATCCCCCCTCCTGACGTTCTAATGTAATGCAGGGCTGTCTTACGATCCCCCTTCCTCCCCCTCCTGCCACTCTGCAACAATGTCCCACTTCCTCCTTGTTATGGCAAGCAGCCACATAGTGATGTCTCACCTCCTCTGGTACAGTGATCCAATGATAGGAATCACTGTGCCGTGTGTCATAGGAGGCGGGACATCGCTCCCGCGGCTGCACAGGACATCATCATCACAGCGGGACATCAGCATCATGAGGTGAGTGAAGTATTTCATTGAATACACCGCTAGTTTACTGTTTTTCTTTGAAATAAATATTCAAAAACATTATTGGTATCTATTTTTATTTTTGAAATTTACCGGTAGCTGCTGCATTTCCCACCCTAGGCTTATACTCGAGTCAATAACTTTTCCAGTTTTTTGTGGTAAAATTAGGTGCCTCGGCTTATATTCGGGTCGGCCTATACTCGAGTATATACGATATATATATATATATATATATATATATATATATATATATATATATATATATATATATATATATATATATACTTAAAGTCACAACCCCTGGTATGCCCAAGTGTGGGAGGAAGGTCACACTTCCACTCTCTGTCATTAGGCTCGTCACAAGAGGACTCTTGTGGACTCTTGTGACGAGCCTAATGACAGAGAGTGGAAGTGTGACCTTCCTCCCACACTTGGGCATACCAGGGGTTGTGACTTTAAGTATATACCTCCCACCCTGGCTGGCTGATAAAAGGAGTCGTTCTCTGTAGCTCAAATGGTTAACTCCCTGCCTGGGGAGGCAATAGAGCACAGGTTCGAATCCCAGTAAGGATATGGCTAGCTGATGAGAGCTAAATAGCTTGAAATAGATCTATACTAGTCTTCCTTTATTTATAAATGGACTCTTGTGACGAGCCTAATGACAGAGAGTGGAAGTGTGACCTTCCTCCCACACTTGGGCATACCAGGGGTTGTGACTTTAAGTATATACCTCCCACCCTGGCTGGCTGATAAAAGGAGTCGTTCTCTGTAGCTCAAATGGTTAACTCCCTGCCTGGGGAGGCAATAGAGCACAGGTTCGAATCCCAGTAAGGATATGGCTAGCTGATGAGAGCTAAATAGCTTGAAATAGATCTATACTAGTCTTCCTTTATTTATTTATCAGCACAAATAATAACATATATATATATATATATATATATATATATATATATATATATATATATATATATATATATATATATATATATATATATATATATATATATATATATATATATATATATATATATATATATACGTGTGTGTGTGTGTGTGTGTGTGTTGTATTTGTGCTGATAAATAAATAAAGGGAGACTAGTATAGATCTAGACTAGTATATTTGGGCATACCAGGGGTTGTAACTCTAATTACACATATTATTTTTGTAAACTAACTAGTTTTGATTGTAATATAACATGGGGCTTTGTGCCTGTTTATTTTTATTGCATTAAAAAAATGAACAAATTTAGCCTTTAAAATTATTTGAAGGTGCTATAAGATGTCCATCAAATTCACTGTTAACAAAATCTAGGATTGTTTATAGACATATCATTCTTGAAGTTGCTGGCATGTAAATATATAATTGAAGGTGGCCAACCAAATAAAATTCTACAGAGTCAAGACTTGTTAAAATAATCAAAATAGTAACTTCAATATTATTTAAGGCTTATTTTGTTTTATCTTGATTGCATGTACTAAGGGTGTGTTATTATTAACACATATTCTATAGAATACCTCTATGCCCTATAATTATTTTCATACTAATTGAATTTTAAGAATAAGAATACCTGACATATTGGAATTTCACAGCTTATAATGGTGAAATCAAGCATTTGGCTTGGAATGTCTTAGCTTCTGTAAATAGTCTTAGTGATGTTAAATGCTATATATATATAGTATTTTTATAACTGGGATTCGAATCTGTCCCAGTAAAGGTATGGCTAGCTGATGAGAGGTAAATAGCTTGAAATAGATCTATACTAGTCTCCCTTTATTTATTTATCAGCACAAATACAACACAAATGTAAAAAGCAAACAGTAAAAATATTGGGCTTTCTGTCTGGATGGTCTCTTGTGATGAGCCGATGGACAGAGAATGGAAGCAGTTAGCTTCCTCCCATATTTGGGCATACCGGGGATTGTAACTCTAAATAGATACCTTTCACCCTGGCTTGGCTGATTTCACCCTGGCTTGGCTGATAAGGAGTCGAACTCTGTGGCTTAGTGCTTAACACATCTGACTAAGATGCACAGATTCGATTCCCAGTAAGGGTATGGCTAGCTGATGAGAGCTAAATAGCTTGAAAGAGATCTATACTAGTCTCCCTTTATTTATTTATCAGCACCAATTTATCAACACAAATGTAAAAAGGCAACAGTAAAAATATTGGGCTTTCTGTCTGGATGGTCTCTTGTGTCAAGCCCGATGGACAGAGAATGGAAGAAGTTAGCTTCCTCCCATTATTGCGGCATACCAGGGGTTGTGACACTACACACACACACACAGACAGACAGACACACACACACAGACACACACACAGACACACACACACACACACACACACACACACACACACACACATATATCTATATATCTATATAGATATATATATTTATGTCTCAGTCACCCTGAAAAAATAACCAATCATTTAAAAAAAAGACTTTTTAATCATTTGATCACTGGAATCACTAAAAAAAATTATATCTTGCATCACAAAGTCTATATATATTGTTATATGAAATTTTAAATCTACCCAAGCTTAAATTAAGCCTAGGAAATGATTTTGAAGTGTAAATAGGAGCTGTCAAAACAAAAAAGTTTTTTTTGCAACTCATTCAAATAGTTCCTACTGTTAAGTAGAATAATTATAAAAAGGGATTTTAATGTATGTCAAAATAGCTTATATCGCAAAGCAATTGTGATGGTTCCTTAGAATATCTTATTCAACGAATTTGGGTAATATTATAGTGGTGCAACCATTTTTCTGTTTTTATAATGTAATTTATTGATTATGTGCCATCAAGTCATTTTTTTTTACTTCTAGCAACTACATAGATAGATTATCTCTATGACAATCAAACCCTAATCTCATCTTTCAGGTCTTCCAATGGCACACTCATTGCCACTGCAATAGAGTCTATCTCCCATTCTGCTGGTCATCCTCTTCTTTTTCCTTTCATTTCCCCAACATTAGAATCTTCATGAGAAAGCTACATCTTTGTTAACTATTTATAGAGAAGGATAATTTGAGCCTGGTCATGTGGGACTCTTGTGAGAAGCCAACTCTGAGTTCAATTGTTCAATGAACCATTTGCATGTTTATATGACTATTCTCAGCAGTTTTCTCCAACATCAAAGTACAAAGGTACAAATGTTCTTACCTTCCTTCTCTTTCCATAGGATGTCACAGGGAATACCATAGCTTGCATTCTGATCTTCATACGCACAGCCCAACATTTGATTATCTTTTCCAAGTCCTTTATGACTGGTCTACCAAATGCTTGTCTAGGGTCTTTTTCTTGACTGGTTCCTTGTTTTGAAATTGTTCCTAAAAAATAGAAACTATCCCCCATGTTGATTTCTTAATTGTCATTTCTAAGACTGATTGTTGGGGGCAATATGCTGACTCTCTGTAAACCGCTTAGAGAGGGCTGAAAGCCCTATGAAGCGGTATATAAGTCTACTGCTATTGATTGTCTACTTGTTGCTATTACTTTGATCTTAATCAAATCTTGCTTCATAATTTCCACTATACATTTTGACCTTTAGTACTAGGTTTTGTAGATCCTTAGTGCCATCAGCATAATGCATGTTATTGATTTTCCTTCTTCAACTTTTAAATCAAACTTATCTTCTTCCAGACCAGTTTTTCTTAATATATATTCAACATATAGGTTAAATAAATAAGGGGAGATTATTCAGTCTTGTCATATTCTCTTTCCTAATGTTTAATTCATTACAGAACTATGGGAAAAAGGTGATATTACAATTACTTTTCTAAGTTTATGGGCATTGTTACTATATCACTTGAGTAATATCTTTCATGAATATGTATTGGTTGAGCTATATAACAGGAAACTTGGGAGATCAATTCATAATAGAAGGCCAGTTTCTTTTTTCATTAATAGCAATTTAAGAAGGAAATGTAGAGAATGCACAGTGGAGAAAAAACTTGTTTCTCCTGCATCAGGCTCTCTCCTTAAGTGGTATAGACTTTGAAGCTGCAGCTGTTGGCTGTGTCAATCTCTGCATTAGAAATTTTGGTCTCTGAGGAACTTCAAAAGGTTATTTTAACTCCAAATGTCTCTGCTCTCTTCTCCTTAGAGTCAGAAAGCCTAGAAAACCCATCTATTTTGGAGGTGCTTGTAATCATAACAGCCTTTGCTCTTGACTTGAAGCAAACATGTTCCATAGAAGAACAGTGTAAAATATGTTTTGGAAATATGAGTTCTTTCTCTAAGTGTGTTGGAGCTTAAAGTAACAGAAAGTATATATGTTAAAGATTTGGTAGGATAAGATACCCACGATAAACTGACAAAATTTGGGAAGTGAGAGTATTTAATATTCATTATAATGCTAAACTAGTTCAATCCCTTGTTCTATATACAGAAAAGCCACCCACACTGTATGTTTGCATTAAAACCTGAATAAGAGCTTGAATCTGAGATGTGTACCATTTAACATTTCCTTTAATTCTCCTCAAACTCAGCCCCATTATCATACAGTATCAGTTGATTTAGTATTCTTTGACTTTCAAGGCAAACTTAATTTTGGGAATGGAACATTTTAAAAAGAATTAGATTTCTAGATTTACTTCTCCATTAACAAAAGTTGTTTAATAGTTCACAAAAATTGCAAGACAAAAAGAGGAGTGTTTTTTGGAGGTGGAGAAGCACTATCATTTTTCCTTTCTTATCTTTCTCTGAATTCTGGTGTTGAGAGAAAGAAAGAGAGCAGCAGCAGTGGTGGGTTGCAGACGGTACGCCCCAGGTACCGTTCCGGAACAGTGCTCTGGAGGGCCCGCCCACCCGCCCAAACTCCTTACCTGTCCTTTAAAGCCTTTGATGCTTCCACACATGCACATGGCACGTACATCACCTATGTGACCTTCCGCCAAACAGCTGGAACATCACAGAGACTTGCAGAGGCATTGCTGGTAGGTATGACAAATGCACACACTGCACACATCTGCGTGCACACTGTGCACATCCATGTGGATGACACGGGGCCCATTCTGGGATCCGGAATCCACCACTGGAGAGCAGGTACATTAAGGAGTTTTATGATTTATGAGCTGGTGTTTATTTTATTCTTTATTCTTTTTATACTTTATATGTAATATAGTTCTGAAGAAAGATCCTTTTAGCTACTTTTTGATCTATAGAAATATTGTCTTTCAAAAATATTTCTTATATTTATGAATCAGTAGTGGTTTGTTGGAATGTTAAAGCCTTAGTGTTCCTCTATGTGTGGATATATTTTTGGCCAATTAGCAACATTCCAACTTAATGTTATTTTCTACAAGAAAACTATTATTCCACAGGAGAAAGATTTCTTATCAAGAAGGCAGATAGGTCAAACATATACTGTATCTACATGGTGGAGGTCAAAAAAATCAATATGGTGATTGCAACAATGCAGTCAAAACCCTGCCTCTTTGTTACGTACACTGAGTAGAAAAAAGAAGGAAAGTTGTAATCACATTGTAATGGCTGCCATCTTGTTTTTTTATGGAGCCTTTCTCTATTCCCAGGTACTTTCTCACAGGTGTAATTAACTGACTCTGTGGGGCAAACCTTTTACCTCTCCTGCTTCTGAATTCTAAAATTATTTGGGATCTTATAAGAATTATTTGCTGAAGTTGTCCTTGGTCAGATCATTCTGAAATTTTTCTGATAGGCTTTGTTGCCCTACTGGGCTTGGTATAATCTCATATCATAGTATTCAATTAAGCCACACACTATTTTTTTTTCACACAACGGGATTGTTTCATAAAAATTGCATAATATTTAACTTTAATGTGTATTTTTAATTTATCTTTTGAAAAATTATAAATTTGAAGTCTTGTCCCCATAAAAATTGCAGATACAACTGAACTAACTCTGATACACAATAACAAAGCAACATTACATATGGCTTGAAAATACCAAATTAAATAAGATTACATTCAAGTATGTTCCAAATATATTTGTTCCCTGTTTAGCCAGAAGAACTGAGCCTTATTTCTGAAACTATTGATCTCTTTCCCTGAAATAAAATTAAAGGCACATGATACTATTTAGTTCAGAAAGGTATATAGGGCAATCCATCCCCAGTTATCATATTTTCTTAGCACGTTTAGCAGATTTTGTTTGAATTATGAAACAATCCAGACAGTGTCAAAAGTTTGCTTGCTAATTTGTTTCAATAATTTGTATGCTGCATACTTACCACACTCTGGTATAACCCACAATTACTTTTTGTGAGAAGTAATTGCGAGGATATTCTTGGACAATAGTGATATTTTTGGATTCCCTATCATCTATATTTTTCCTTGCGCTGTTTTATTTCTAGTTTCAAAATAAGTAGTACAAACTATATAGCCAACTCCAATACAGTGCTTTAATTTTCATGGTATATTTCCGTGTCTTCTGTATACCTCTTTTACCCAGCAGCATTTGATTTAGAACCATTATAAAGAAAGGAATGTTCCATTATTTGATGTGAATGCAATTTATGTGCAAAGTCCATTTGTGACCCAGCAGAGTGTAGATTTTGACCTACATTCACAGCTTGTTTGTTTTTCCACAAAAAAAAAAAAAAGATAGTCACTCAGCATAAGCTTCACTGATTTATTTCCTCTTTATATTGCAGGGTAAGGATCCAGTCAGGGACCTCGATCCTGTCCTCACCCTGTGGGTTGCACTTCCATTGACAACAGAAGCCCATTAGTGGCAAAACTCCCACTCTTGGCATCATAAATTCATTTATAGAGAATTATGCCAGATATCCTAGGCTTAGCAGTTCATGCAGAAAGTTCAGATCCTAGCTGTTCATGCAAAGAAGCAGAAATGGGAAAGAGAACCCTTCCCATTTTATACCATCAAGAAAAGCCTGACTTTGCAAGCCCTTCACTGGAGTAGCTGTAATGGCCAGGAAAACTTGAGTGGAGGAAACATCTCATGATTATTGACAATACGGCAGAGCTTTGGAAGAAAAGTGGCCTCAATCAATTAGCTGTATGGCCAAAGAATAGGTCAAAGATAGGTCAACGATTTATTGAACTCAAATCACACTCTCACCCCAAGTTGGTATACTCATTTCCAATTTTATTTCAGCCAGAATCCTGTAACTTAAGTTATGGACATTCAAGATTTATGGTTATGGATGCTAGAACATGAATCATCTCAGTTCAAGTACGATATGGGGCTCTTGCTGCTCGCTGAGCTTGGTTGTTTTCTTGCAGACATTTCATTTCCAAACTAGGTAACATCATCTGTGCACACATTGATGAGATTTTAACATTGGGCTACAAATATTCTCTTCTATCAGCAATCACTTTACCATCTTGAATTTTCCTTTGATTTTGTTAAAATTGTGGCTTCATAGCATATGACGTCCAGGTGAGATTTCGGTAAATAAATATGCCTTACTGGCTTTTTTTTTTGTTTTCATGAAAAGGTAGATCCTCAATTAAATGAATAAGGAAATGTAATGCAAAATGTAAAGTACATACTATCTGATATTCAATGTTCATATGCAACTATTTTTTAAAAAAAGGGCAACCGCCAGACACAGTAGCCTTGTACTCAAAGGAAGTATAATGTTCAATGTGACCTTGACCTCACATTCTTAACATTTGCTCCATCTTTTTTTTTCCTTTCTCACTTTGACTGGCTTGTTGAGATGGTAAAATCCATCCATGTGGAGTGTGAGTCTGCATACAAACACAAGTACATTTATTCCTATGAAGTCAAGAGGTGACAAAGCTCTCTTTGTTCCCAGAAAATATAATTCTTTCCTGCTTAGGTAATTGCTTAGATGTTTTTGTTTGAAATTCTATTCACACTGACACTTCATATATGCGTGAAACTGGTTTGAATGATGCCTGTATCCATCAGTTCGTCACAGTGACTATTTTCTTCCCGAGATCTGCAATCTTAAAGCAAAAGGAAAAGTTAGCCGTTCAAAACTCAGGGTGTGTTTTCTGAAGGACTAGTCTGTATTCTTTTCACTGTTCTATATTTATTATAATTCCTTCAGAAAATTTTTGAAAAATTGATTATAATTAAGCTTCTGGCATGAAGTAACAAAAGAAAACAGTCCATGTCAGAGTTCTGCATGAAAAAGGATACACCACTTAACATTTTCAATGGTCTGTGGCTCAGTTCCTTTGACTGATCTGTAGTCAAAGGTGAGTGAATGTAATTCAGACAATTACATTTAAAAATTCATAAATTTGAGTGGAATCTATGGATAAGTCCAAAGGCTAGATCTGTATAAAGAGAATTGATGTGATATACATTAACTTAGTAAACCTTTTAATTACTTGAAATGAGAATCTCTAATTTAGAAAAATGGATAATGTAAGTCACTGAATAAGTGGTCTTATGTCATGGAATGCTTGTATTCAGGAAATGCACATTCCAAATCATATTAAACTGCATAATTACTGATGTAAAGTATGTATTTATTTATTTTAAAATAATGCCTCTTTATTCATTATTATAGAGTATACAGGTGCTCTGCTAATTTATATCCAATAATCTCAATCTCTGAATTAAAAAATAATTACGTTGCATGATCTCCATGGTCTTTCTCTATGAATGTTAGTAGTTTTCATAAACTGGCACAAAATACCATTACATTTTTTTTTGATAAATGGTTATCTTTTATCAGTTCTTTGATTCAATATGCGTTCATTGTTTCACAGAAAACACCATGTTAGTTTACCCTTTGATTAAGCACACCCAATCTATGGGGGAGGGGGGAATAAGGTTTGTATGCGCATACAGAATTGTATACCACTTTACTTGAAAAGAATTCAAGATGGATTACACAATTAGTAATTAATATTAGCATCATTAATGGCTTTAAAAAGAGCAAATAATTCATGAGTTTTTTATTTTGCATGTTCTGTTGGAAGGCTGACTAACTAAATATATAACTAAATGAAATTTAAATGTGATCACTTATTACTGCAAAACAACAATATGCACAAATATGAGACTATCAAATGTAGAGTGACAGGAAATGAAAACAAACTTTTAAAAAAGTAAGTCACAAAACTTAATTAGTATTGAATGATTAATGATGTACAGTGCTGAAATTCTTTCTGGTGCTTTATGAGTAGAATACTCTTGTATCTCCAGATGTTGTTTGGTTGACAGTGTACATGATTCCTGAGGACTGGTCTGGTCAGTTGATGTAAATAGGTTTCATAGTCCAATTTGGAGGCTTACAGGTCCCTTACACCTGATATTTAAAGACTCTACTTAATTAACTGACAGATGTGAAAATATCTGCAAGACGGAGGTCTTGCATCAGAGCATTAGCACTGAAAAGTTTTGCTGAACCATTTAAGTACAAATTCTTGCCTTTGTCTGTCCTTGCACTCTGAAGCAGATGGCTGTATGGCACAGCTAGTTATAAAAATGACTTTGAACCGACTTCAGATTCATAGTCACTGTTCCAGCAGTAGGCAAAGAAAGACCCTGTCAGTGGAAACTATCATTTAAACAGGCTTGTAACATAATCGATTGTACATAGTACAAAGGGAATGGGCAGATGTTTAGATGTAATCATAACGGCTTGAAATCTACCCATGAGGTCTGTCCTGGCTGAAGATGAAAGAGAACCTACAGCCAAAGAATGGTGACCGTATTCGCTCAGATTTCACAACAGTTCTGAGCTGAATGGGGAATAGATTCATGGTGCACTGTCTGATGAATAATACTATCATTTCCAAAGAAACGTTCTCCTTAATGGATTTTCTTTCTTTAAAAGAATTGAGAAAATATAAGTGCATTGCAGAGAGAAAAGAACATTGATTGACCGTGCATGCAATCATGACATAATATTCTATGAATAAGACAGGATCTATTTTGAAAGTATTCTTTCAAAGAGGATGGAGACAGATTAAAATTGAAGAGCTACCTGTATCAGGTCTGGTCATTTCTGAGCCAAAGAAGGGAACATGAGAGATGAGTGAAGATACAATAAATAAATCATACATCTTGTTCTAATAGCAAAGTTAGGTAAATTCATACTCTTCTAAACATAGCATCTAGTTTCTCCCCCAGTAAAAAGAAGAGAGCTTTTTACCCCTTTCTTAGAGCATTTTAGCATTTCTCTGGACAGCATTTTTGAACTTACTTTTCTACGGTAAAATGGAAGAGAGTGTTGCATACTTTTTCTCTTGTTACCTATCACGCCATTGGTAGCCTCCTGTACTTCTTGTTCTCCTCTAGAATCTCTAAGGTGGAATCCCTTCTCTTGAGAAAAAAAATCCATTAGTAGTGCTCAATAAATTTAATAAGAATGCTTTTAAACAGAATGAGAAAAAGGGACATTGCATTAAAATTACCATTGGCCTTTTAAGTAAATGTCTCGTTTATTCTTCACATTTAAGGGGAAAAAAACTTGCCTCAATTGTTTGTGATAGGATGCTCTACCAGGAAACTACAGAATCTAGTTAATGAATTGCTTTGGTGTGTAGTTTGGATTCATGGGGAATATTAAATAGGAAACATAGCATTGCATGATACATTAAATAACTATTACACTTACCTGACTGTTGTACTTTTGAGAGAGAAAAAAATCTTACATATCTGTGATGAATAACAATATCAACAATATGAGTGTGTGTGTGTGTGTTTGTTTGTATCAGTGGTGGGTTTCAAATTTTTTTAGAAACTATTCTATAGGTGTGGCCTGTTTTGTGGGAGTGGCTCGGCAGTCATGTGACCAGGTGGGCGTAGCCAACTTGGAAAATGTGATGAAACTCACTCAATGACACTCTTGCTTAGGAACCAAAATTTTGGACTCAATTTTGGTCATAAGTTCTCTTTCTTTCTCTTTCTTTCTTTCTTTCTTTCTTTCTTTCTTTCTTTCTTTCTTTCTTTCTTTCTTTCATCTCTCTCTTGCACTTTCTTTCCTTTTTCTTTCTTCCTATCTCTTTCTCTCCCTCCCTCTCTCTCTCTTTGT
Source organism: Thamnophis sirtalis (assembly GCF_051295495.1). Classification (NCBI taxonomy): domain Eukaryota; kingdom Metazoa; phylum Chordata; class Lepidosauria; order Squamata; family Natricidae; genus Thamnophis; species Thamnophis sirtalis. The sequence goes on from NW_028261392.1 coordinate 27,225,244, forward strand.
GTGTGTGTGTCTGTCTGTCTCTATCTGTGTGGCTCTTTGTCTCTCTCTCCCTCCCTCTCTCTCTGCCTCTCTCTGTCATTCTCTCTATGTGTCTGACTGTCTCTCTGTATTTTTCTGTTTCTCTATCTCTCTGTCTCTTTCTGTCTTTCTCCTCCTTCCCCCATCTGTCACTCTGTGTGTGTGTCTGTCTCTCACTCACTCACTCTGTGTGTGTGTCTGTCTGTCTGTTTGTCTCCCTCCCTATCTCTATCTCTCTATCTCTCTCCCCTCCCTTCCTCTCTCTCTGACACTGTGTGTATATGTGTGTCTGTCTGTCTCTCACTCACTCACTTAATCATTCACTCTGTGTGTGTGTCTCTCTCTCTGTGTCTCTGTCTGTCTGTCTGTCTGTCTGTCTCTCCCTCCCTACAACCCATGGATGGGCTCCGGACCAGCAGAGCCTTGTCTTTCTCTTTAACCAGGTGATCTTTCCTAAGACATAAAAAAGAACCTTCATTGAAGGCTCAACAAAAGAAGCTGGAAGGAGATACTGAAGCCAGGAAGCTGAAACCTGGGACTGGAGAAAAACTTTTTCTGTCCCCTTAGCAGCCCATCTGGGAAGACGGGGAATGCAAGGGGGATCCCTCCTCCGTGGATGGGCTCCAGTCCACTGGACCTCATCCTTCATTTTAACCAGGCGGTTATTAGCTCCAAAAATTGCTGCGCCAGCAAAAAGCTTACTTACCCCCTTGGCAGGCAGCAATAGAGAGCCAACAGCTCTCTATAGGGGTCTTAGATGTGTGGTGTGGATGGGCAGGGGGAGCGAGCGGACGAGCGGGCCCGGGAGTGATCGAGTGAGAGGGCGTTCCACCGGTGGAACCAGTTCTAAATGGCACGCTAAATTTGTGGAACCTCTTCTAGCGAACCAGTTAGAACTGGCAGGAACCCACCCCTGTTGTGTATGGATATGTGTATATGAAAATCTGTAACTTGGTGGATGGAGTGTCACAATCCAAGTTTAGAGTCTTTGCAGATTTTGATACATACATATACAGAACTAGTTAAATTCTCTAATAAATAGGCACACAAATTACTATAGACCAGGGCTGTCAAACTCATGGCCCGCAGGCCAGATGCGTAACGTACTGGCCATGGCCACGCCTGGTTTAATGAAGGGGAACAAAAATCCTGATATGTCATGTGACACTACCATGAAGACATGAGTTTGACATGCCTGCTACAGATGGTTTTAAAATGGTCTTTAAGCATGCCAAAAAATCAGCTGTCTACATTCTATTTAAATAAATGCAGATCAAGTACTTAAGAGTATATTTAAATCTTATTGATGTATTTGGCAGTTAGGTGAACCTTAATGCCTGAAGACTCTATCCAGGGATTCCACATTTAACCTTCTATTTTCATAGACTAAGTTGACAATTACTCTAGACTTTCATCGCAATAGGTTTTAATACAATTTAAAGGTCTGCATTGTTTTATCTATTTGTATTCTTCTAAAAAAAAACCATGACATCAATTTCTTTGTAATATTTATTTGCTACCTTTCCATTAAAAAAAATTACCCTCAATGCAAGACACCGACAGTTAAAAGCAGCAGCATAAAATGACTGCATAAAATATACGGAGAGTAAGAGAGTAAATATTTAAGTAGAACTAATAAACATTAGATGACAGTGTTAAACATAATTAAGAGTAACTCTCTGGCCAAGGGGTGACTCAGCATGTAAGATCTTAAAAAGGGGGAAAGTTGTAGTAATAAGATAGCCAAGGTGTTAGAGTTTGAGTGTTATTAAAGGGAAAATAATGAATGTTGTAATAGTCTACCATGTTATAAATGTTGGTAACTCAAAAATGTAGAGCCATGAAAGTTGGCCAACGTGAGTGAATAGGTTCACTTCAAAATATTAGTTTCATATAGGATATCCATTCAGCTTTCCTTCAACCCTGACCAGTCCCCTCTGCTGAAAAACAACCCCACAGCATGGTGCTGTCAACATCATGCTTCACTATTGGGATAATAGCAGGCATCGTGATGAGCATTACCTGGTTTCCCTCAAACATTTAGAATTGAGGCAAAACAATCAGGTGTGGGTTACCGGTGGTACCGTTCCGTTCCGGTGCTCCGGAGGGCCCACCTGCCTGCCCGAGCACCTTATTGTCTTTTGAAGCTGTCGGGTTTGCCGCGCACGCGTATGGCGTGTACAGAACTTGTGCGATGCTCCGCTGAGCAGCTGGAGCATAGTGGAGGCTTGCGGAAGCGTCGTTTCCAGTTACAACTCATGTGTGTGCCACGTGTGTGCGTGCGCACACTGCGCGCGTGCATGTGGGTGACACCAGGACCATCCCAACTGAATCAGTTGGAACGGAATCCAGAACCCACCACTGAAAACAATTCAATTCAATCACCAGACCAAAGAATCTTGTCATTCACAATCTGAGAGTCCTTCAGGTGCTTTTTTGCAAATTCAAAACAGGATTTCCTATGTTTTGCAATGAGGAGAGACTTCAGTCTAGCCATTTCACCATAAAACCCAGATTGGTGGAGGATTACAGTGATGGTTGTCCTTTTGAAATTCTGTCCGATCTTCACACAGGATTTCTGGAGCTCAATCAGAGTGACGATCAGATTCTTGTTCACCTCTCTTACTAAGGCCCTTCTCCCCTGATTGATGGTTTGACCAGGAGATCAGCTCTTGGAAAAGTCCTGCTTGTGCCAAACGTCTTCCATTTGAGAATTGTGCTCTTAGGAACCTTCAGTGCAGTAGAAATTTTATTGTTGCCTTCCTCAGATCTAGTTCCTTACAATAATATTATCTCTGAATTCTGCAGGAGGATTCTTTGACCTCGTGGCTTTTGCTCTGATACAGTCTGCAATGTCAGCTGTGAAGCCTTCTATAGAGAGGCATGTGCCTTTCTAAATCATATCTAATCAGTTTGATTTACCACTGGTTGACTCCAATCAAGGTGTAGAAATGTGTCAGCAATGATCAAGAGCAGGGGTGTCAAACTCGTGGCCTGCAGGCCAGATGCGTCACATGCTGTCCACACCTACCCATTTTAGCAAAGGGGAAAAACAGTCATGATACGTCATGCGACGATGTGACGATGTGAGTTTGACACTCCTGATCAAGAGAAATGGGAAGCACGTGAGCTAAATTACAAGTGTTGTTGCAAAGGGTCTCAATACTTATGCCAATGTGATATTTCAGGTTTTTTTTTTCATTTTAATAAATTTACAACCATTTCTAAACTTCTGTTTTCACTTTGTCATTATGGGATACTGAGTGTAGATTAATGAGGACAAAATGAATTTCAATAACTGTTTTGTAGAATCAGGCTGCAGCACAACAAAATTGACAACAGTGAAGGGGGTCTGAGTACTTTCTGAAAGCACTGTAAATGTTTGACCTATCTGCCTTCTTGATAAGAAAGCTTTCTCCTATGGAATAATATAGTAGGTCTGAATTTTGCTAATTTGCCAAAAATCTTTCACCACATAAAGGAACACTAAGGCTTGAACGTTTAAAAAAGAAAAAAAAATGTTGAAGGCTTACCAGAAAGTGCAATTTAGCATTTTGACCTAAAAACTAGACATTTAAGTCATTTTGTCCTTTATATTATATTGCAATACAAGACCATATTTACATACACAATTTAAGTCATTTAATTTTAATTCCGTTCATTTTATAAGTGAATCTTTCCCATTATTCCTTCCTTCCTCAGGAATGCTCACCAGATATCTCAATTCCAAGTCCAGAAATTTATTCAGCATGCAAGGCAATTGAATACAGGTAGTCTTCAGCTTATGACACACAATTGAGCCCAGACTTTCTGTTGCTAAGTGATAAATTGAGCCCAGAATTTATGTTGCAAAGTGATAAATGTTGCAAAGTAAAAAAAAAATGGATTTGCCCATTTTACAACTTTTCTTGCCCCATTTATTAAGTGTGAATCACTGCAGTTGTTAAATGAATTTGTTTTTCTCATTGACTTTGCTTGAAGCTCGCAAAAGATGATCACATGACCTAAGAATACTGCAATTGTCATAAATATGAACCAGTTGTCAAGCATCCATATGTAAATCATGTGACCATGAGAATGCTGCAATGATAATAAGTGTGAAAAATGGTCATAAGTCACTTTTTTTCAGAGCTGTTGTAACTTCAAATAGTTACCAAATTAACGGTTGTAAGTCATGGATTACCCATATTAAATTTGGTCAGTATCATGCAAGGGGTTCAGCACCCTTATGTATAGTCTGATATAAGTAACTCGTTTACTCATGCCTAATTTTAGAATTCCCATGTTTAACTTTTCAAATAAGGTATAGCATGATTTCTCACTTTCTAATTGATATGTCTTATCTCTGTTGCCAGAAGCCTAATGGTTTCTTATTCCTTTCTTATCTGTCTAGGTGTTCTTTTCACATCTCTATAATGGTGAAACACTAACTTCCCTTCTAAAATGGTGTTGGTTTAACTTTCTACTAACTACTTTCCAACACACCTAAGCATTTTATCCTGCTGTTGTTTTTACAAACCCATATTTCCTTAAGCAAGTCTTCTAATCTTAGTCTTGTTTATTTTATAATAAATAAATCTTTAGGGGTAAGATCTGTTACATCAGAACCAAAATGCTTACAGGGATTTATTTCAATGGCAACAATTAAAAGGTTTAAAACTGAGAAACATTTACAAAATAGGCTAATGAGCAATAGGATTCCATAAGTCTAAATCCCAAGAATTGTTAAGAAGAAATACCCTGAGGTTAACAGTCATTTGGCACCCAGAAATATATTGGTTTTCCACCTGGCTTATTCAGCCAAGCCATTGCAACTCAATACTGTCAGCTTGAGATAGGCCAGAACATTCACATACAACAATTTATGTTAATTATATACAAGACACTCAGGGTTGTTTAGCCATGTTTTCTATCTATTGCTTTCAAGATTTTGAGGAGCCTGTTTCACAATGGGAATTAATATATAGCTTCCCTTAGTTGCACAAGGTAATTATACGGCTCTCATCTCTAAAATGAAATTATAGTTATAAGTGGAATATCAGCAGCATCTGTTCAAAGGTTTTAGGCAATTTAACCTTGGCTAGTAAGGATCTACTCGGCTCCAACTGACTGACAGCATTTAATGTCTCTATCTTCCATGATTTAGTATCGGGGTCTGGAAAAAAGGTTTTCCAATTATGAGAGAAGATTCAAAACTAACAGAACGGAATGGTTGTCAATTATAAATTCAGTTGTGTAAGGGGGATAGGCACCATGACAGAATGGTTAACATAGGCTTAGAAGATCTGCTTCAAACTTCACTGAACTAAGTGGAGATAGTTTTGCTTTGCACATGTATATCTGGAGGTTTAAATCATGGTTTGTATAGATGACAGAGTAGCCCAAAGGCAGATGTTTCTGTTTTACTGTCAACATTAAGCAAGTCCCAATATGTGACGGGAGATCCATGCAGATGTCTTGAAGAAGTATAAGGGGGGAAATGAAATTAAATATGCCCACTGTTGAAGTGGGAAAGTTTGGTCTTTTTGCTATTATTCTGCCCTGTGGGTGCATTTTAAGAAGGCAGTTGGCTATAGTTTGTGTTTCTGCTTTTCAAAACCCACATTTTAATTATTATTTTTATGTGGAGGGAAAAGATGAACTGCCATGGCCTATCCATTTTAGCTACCAGAATTTGGCTGGATTTTCACAATATGATAGTTTAGGTTAAAATAGGGCCAAAGAATGCATTATTCCATTGCATGGTTATGTAAAAACAGACATTGTATTTTTTTGTTTCAAGAAACACACCAAGCTTTATATGGAGGACTAAGGACTGTACTGGGGAGGAGGCTTGATCCATTTTGGAAATGTCTGCAAAGGTTTGAAGAGTATGTATAATAGGTATCTTACAGTGACATGCGGTGAAGATTACGGTTGGTGAGGCAAGAGCGCGGCAGCAGTGAGAATGTCCCTGCCACTGCCATGCTCCCCCGCCTCGCACCATGCCTCCTCCTCTTTTCTTCAACTCCTGCCAACCTCCCTGCTTCCCCGTGTCTCCATCTGCATATGAATTGCGCCTGCATGAAGCGATCCCGCTGCTGACAAAGCTATAAAGAAGCTGCAGAAAAACAGCTGCCTCCATTCAGGGCTCAGCCAATTGCAGGAAAGCCCCCCCTAGACCCCCTCCCCATGAAACCCACTCGGGGCGCCCTCGGTGCCAACCAAGAGCCAATCCAATTAATTCCCCTTCGTCTCCATAGCCCATTAAAGCCTCGGTCGGGCTGGCATTTCCCCCTGGCATGTCGCTCTCCACTTGGCAATGCTATCCTTTATTTTTTAAAAAAGTAAAAAAACGGTTGGAATTGGGAGGTTTTTGGGGGGAGGGGGGGAGAAGGGTGCCTTGAAAAGAAAAGAAAAGCAGAGGTTGAATCATGCCGTGGCTGGTGGGGGCCCAATTCTTTGTTAGCAGCCGTTCATGAAATGGCTTGGGGGGAGGGAACACGGGGAGTGGACGGGGACAGAGGACATTTTCGCCACTGTTTCCAACAGACATCTCGCGTTTATGGCGGAAATAAATGCGAGACGCCTGTCGGATACAGCGGCGGGAACGTCCCTGCTGCTTCCACGCTCCGCCACCTCCGCCACCTTCTCCGACCCCACCGCTGTGTCCGACAGGCCATCCATCTCATGTTTATGGTGGACATAAATGCGAGACGCCTGGTCTGTCGGACATAGTGGCGAGAACATCCCTGCCGCTGCTGCGCTCCACCACCTTGCCCCCCCATCTCCTCCGACCCCACTGCTGTGTCCAATAGGCCAGGCGTCTCACATTTATGGTGGACATAAACACAAGACACCTGGTCTGTCGGACACAGTGGCGAGAACATCCCTGCCACTGCTGCGCTCCGCCACCTTGCCCCCCACCTCCTCTGACCCCCAATGCTGTGAAGAAAGAAACACGCGTGCACGCGCACACACACACACACAAATTCCTCACAATAAAAAATTACAAATTAAATTACAATAATTTTGAATTCCCCCTCCTCCTTCCATCCGATCCACATACCTTTTCCAGCTATGGATTTCAACTCTCCTCTTGTCTGCCCACCATGATGAAAATATAAAAATAAAATAAAAAGGCAACAGGCACAATTTGCTGCTGCCAGATCAGGAGGCAGAGAACCACATGCCTCCTTTGCATAAGGAATTTTTTGCCTTTTAACCCTTGCTTAACTCTGAGCAAGGGTTAAAAGGCAAAAACTACCTTAGTCTTTTTCCTTTTAATTATTCTTTTCTTTTACTCATGACACTGGCGAGGCCCCACCTCCCCTGCCTCCCCTGACTGCACGTCCCTGGTATCTTAAGCATCTGCAAAGGCGAACTCACCCATTTTGCTTCTGAAGTCCCTCTACCCCAATTCATAAAATGACTTTTTTTTTTGCTTCACTTATGGGCAAAATAGCTATACATGTGAAATATGTATATGCCTTTCAATTCACATTCAAGCCTTGAGTGACCCATACATTGACTGATATGTTTACTCATGTATTTCACCTAAAGCTAAACCTAAGAGGGCTCCAACTTGTTGCAAAGTGATTTGGTCTGTTATGTTCATCTCCATCGTTGATCAATCAGAATTTTCTCTTAAAGATGAGATCTTTAAAAATATTTTTTGCTTTCTCTGTGAGATGGCTATCCTTTGCTTAATCCTTAAATTATTGTTTTAGGTTCAATCTTGATTATATTTTATTATTTATTATATTTAACAAAACTATAATAGTTTTATAATAGTGTGGTACAGTGGCCTAGGAATGGGAGTCTAGCCTATCCTTAAGCATGGAAGACAGCTAAAATTCTTGGATCAGAGGCACCTGCTCAGCTTTAGACTGTTCAGCTTTAGACTGAGAAAAACTGGAAAGTTCTATCTATCAACAGCCCCGGAAATCTGTAAATCACAGTCCATAGTCTTCAATAAAGAGGCTTTCACACTAGACTGGAGGATAGGGGGAAAGGAAGAGAGAAAGAGAAACAATCATCCAAGTTATTCTTGCACAGTTGAAAGCCTGGTTCCTCGTGGTGTATTTCCTAAGGATGTGAAGGATAAGAAACAATGTGCGTGACCTTAAGGCCTTTATTAGTCTCATTTAATTGGGCAAAACACCACAGAATACTCAGAACTAATGTTCTTTGAGGGGAGCAATTTCATGTCTCATACTGATGGGTTTTAAATTAATTGTAAATAGTCCAGTAATCAAAGGGGAAAAAAGTAAATCAACTCCCCTTTCAGTTAGACGTCATTTGAACAGGAACATCTGTTCATTATTCCAGGAGCTCTAATGTCTTCTAAACACACACACACACACACACACACACACACACACACACACTGTGTGTATATATATATATATATATATATATATATATATATATATATATATATATATATATATATATATATATATATATATATATATATATATATAGTATATATATATATATATATATATATATATATGTGTGTGTGTGTGTGTGTGTGTGTGTGTGTGTATGTATGTATGTATGTATGTATGTATGTATGTATGTATATATATATATATATATATATATATATATATATATATATATATATATATATATATATATATATATATATATATATATATGTGTGTGTGTGTGTTTTTATTTGTGCTGAGCTCGACTCCTTATCAGCCAGCCAGGGTGAGAAGTATATATTTAAAGTCACAACCAGTGGTATGCCCAAATATGGGAGGAAGGTCACACTTCCACTCTCTGTCTTCGGCTCGTAAAATGTAACAAAAAGGCAACAGTAAAAAAATATTGAGTTTCTGTCTGGATGGACTCTTGTGACGAGCCTAATGACAGAGAGTGGAAGTGTGACCTTCCTCCCACACTTGGGCATACCAGGGGTTGTGACTTTAAGTATATATATATATATATATATATATATATATATATATATATATATATATATATATATATATATATATATATATATATATATATATATATATATATATATATATATATATATATATATATATATATATATATATATATATATACATACATACATACATACATACATACATACATACATACATACATACATACATACATACATATATATATATATATAAGATTTTTTTACAACCCCTGGTAAGCCCCAAATATGGGAGGAAGCTAACTGCTTCCATCATCTGTCTATCGGCTCGTCACAAGAGTCCATCACGACAGAAACCCAATATTTTTACTGTTGCCTTTGTTAAAAAAAAAACAACACACACACACACACACACACACACATATATAGGTCACACTTCCACTCTCTGTCTTCGGCTCGTCACAAGAGACCATCCAGACAGAAACTCAATATTTTTTTACTGTTGCCTTTTTGTTACATTTTACGAGCCGAAGACAGAGAGTGGAAGTGTGACCTTCCTCCCATATTTGGGCATACCACTGGTTGTGACTTTAAATATATACTTCTCACCCTGGCTGGCTGATAAGGAGTCGAGCTCTGTAGCTCAATGGTTAACACATCTGCCTAAGAGGCAATAGAGCACAGGTTCGATTCCCAACATGGGTATGGCTAGCTGATGAGAGCTAAATAGCTTGAAATAGATCTATACTAGTCTCCCTTTATTTATTTATCAGCATAAATATAACAAATGTAACAAAAAGGCAACAGTAAAAAAATATTGGGTTTCTGTCTGGATGGTCTCTTGTGACGAGCCGAAGACAGAGAGTGGAAGTGTGACCTTCCTCCCATATTTGGGCATACCAGTGGTTGTGACTTTAAATATATATATATAATTCATCTGAAGATGACGAATGAGACTTCGTCGAAACGTCGCCAAGACATCTCCAATTCTACGCGGGAGAAAACCCGAACAACTAGAGACCTACATACTAACACCCGCGAAAACCAGAGGTGGTATTCAGCAGGTTCTGACCTGCTCTGGAGAACTGGTAGTGGAAATTTGGAGTAGTTGGAGAACCACTAAATACCACATCTAACTGGCCCCACCCACATCTATTCTCTGCCTCCCGAGTCCCAGCTGATCGGGAGGAAATGGGGATTTTGCAGTAACCTTCCCCTGCCACGCCCACCAAGCCACGCCCACATAACTGGTAGTAAAATATTTTGAATCCCACCAGTGATTTGTTTGTATGTGTGTTTGTAGACACATATAAAACACTTTAAGAAATGGTGGGGGGGAACCATGAAAAAATCATGTTGAAATAGTAGAACATTAGATAATCAGTAATACTTCAACACCTTGAGCAGGGCTAGTCTTTTATTATTCTTCAAGGAAGACAACCTACAATGGACAAGACATGTAAGAGGAAAGGAAGGGAAACTTGGAATTAGAAACATGGGGAAAAAAATTCTTGTGAAGACATATTTGGAGGAAAAAAGAGCCAAGTCCTCAGCAGGGTTTAATAAAACATCAGAGAATCTACTCTGCAATCATCACTGAATGTTACTATCATTATAATTCCAAAGACATTGAGCCAAACAATTCTCTCAGCTGGTGTAAATAGCAGTTGCTCCGATTGGTTTTAAGAAGGGCTGGTACTAGTTATGGATTTATTTCATAAGCTATCATGAAAGTGGGAATAATCTTTTTTCTCCATCTTTTTAAAAGTAAAAAAGTAGGTTTGAACATTGATCAAGTGAGGCACTTTTGTTTACAACAAGAAATGTGATACTGAAATTTATTTCTAAAAAATACAGTTGCAGTTTTAAATGTTGAAGTTAGGATGTAGTTTTCTGAGGATGATGGGGAGTAGGGAGAATATATTTTATTACAGTAACATTTTGGTATAACAGCAAATAAATTAAAGAGATTCTCATAGCATGCCACCCACTGTCTCTTCTCCAGTAATTCCTCTTAAGAAATTGCTCATTCTCCTTCTTCATAATGATATCTTTTTAGAGTTCGGGTTGTATATGAGTTTTTTTAAAAAATTCAAACATATTTTAGACAGTCCCAATTTGATATTTAGATAACAAAACAGAACATAGTATTAAATGAAGACACATTTGTTTAAAGAGAATTGTGGATAATGTAGGTATTTTCACTTTATTAGAATAAAAATGAAGTGGCCCATCAAAACCAACTTATGATTGCCAAAGAAGGATTGGCCAAATATTTGTTGGTCTATGCAGACTTTTGATGAAATTATGTCCACATTGAATGTGGTCACACTAATTACACACTTTGCATTTTTTCACAATTATATCAAGATCCAAGTATGGCATTATTGTGGCTTCTACTGAATACCCACAATTTAAATCTTACCATACAAGTGAATCAAATGCAGAATAATAACCATAGCAACTAGTAGAGTAACATCCGACAGTTACAATAGTACTTATTGAAATTCTAATGCCGGAAAGTTTCTCACTCTCCTGCATCTTTACTTTGCTGCAGAAACAATAATTGCATATTGCATATACTATATCATCAAGGATCACTCCCTTAAGCAGCAGCACTCACTTATTGAATAATTAGAAATAAGGAAATGAATTGTGTGTGCTTTGCAGCCTGATATGAATTTTGCATTCTGAAATGAGGTAAAAGATGCTGCTTCCCTTCTCTTCTTGATGGACCATTCATCTAATCATCCAACGTGAGTCAGCTTCATACAGAAGCAATGCCATGTTATGTATCAAAGGTCCAATAATTTTGGGCCAGTTCTACGTGTACACAAGACAGAGTTAAAATATATATGATACAAATTAATTATAGGATGTGTGGAAATCAATTTAAAATTTAGTACTTTGTGTGATATGTGTATTAATCCAGGTTAAATGACTGTCAGAGATGAGAAGAGTTGGCAAAAAATTTAAAACAGAAAAACAAATGTGTGTCCCTCCTTCCATAGACACACACAAAATCCTTTGAGAGCCACTTCTTAAAATGCATAATTGAATTTACAATCTGCCCAGAATTGCTTAAGAAGATGACCATACAAATATGATAAAGAAACAAATAAAAACACTGTAGCATAACTGACTCTATAAATTAAGAAATCAACTTGCTATAAGAATAATTATTATTGCCAAAAAGAGGCTGACCCATACTGGGTAGTGGTTTGGTCAAAATGTGTCATTAAAGTTAAAATTCCCTATTCTATTTTGTTACTAATAAATAGAACAAAAGTTGGACATTGATAAATATTCCCTGTAGGGAAAAATATTGCAACAGATGGTCTCCAAATATGTGACTTATATAAAATGCATCACATGGCAGGCCTTTTAATAATAAAATCTTAACTAAAGAAAATAGGCACACTACAATTATAGACCCTAATTGCCGGCATGGTTACAATAGAACATCTTTTGAACATTAAGTTGAACAAAAAAAAATGTTAATGAACCCAGTACCTAGTTAAATGGTGCGTGACAGAGAGCAATAGTATATTTTTCTAAGAATTCTTCAAAGCCTAATCTACCAACCTCAAAATGACTTAAATGATTTAACTAAAATATCTTCTTTGCAATTCTTGCTTCATTTTTCTTATTCATTTTAATCAAGTCGGCAACTACTCTGAAAATAATAGCAAATATTACTATTTGCATGTACTTCAATTAGTGAGAAACATAAAACTTAGAAATCTAACAGTTCACATGTTAGTTGGGAGAGCATTTTTCATTTGGAAGACAAGGTGTTGCACTGACCTATTGGATTGGATCCAGTCTTAGGGCTTGTTCTCATATCCTATTTACTGCAAAATAATTTGCTAATAGCTTTTAAGGAACATATCTCCATGAAATTACTACCTTTAGATGTTTTCCTATAAAACTGGTGTTTTGTCACTTCTTCTGATTCAAGTTGTGCTTTAGGGACAATAAATAATATTTTGATAGGAAGATGGGAGATATGAAAAGAGGTATATAATTGGTCCACCTCTTATTGTCCATCTGCTGGAGGCATGGGCCCTTCACAACCAGTAATTGAACACTGACTTTTTAAAGTTTTTTGATTAGGGAAGCAAGAGATACTGAACAATGAAATGAACCTTGCTCATTTTTCTGACAAACCAATTAAAAGTAAACCTTCTTTTAATATAGAACAAATGTCAGTCTTCCATGAGAACAGCACACCCATGTTGCAGCAAACAAGTGTGGAATGGGAGAGATGGTATAGTACTTAGTTAGCTGCTACAAGAAGATTACTTAGTAAGCTGCTACAAGAAGATCTATTAAGTTAGTTGACTAACTTCAAACAAAGGCATAACAAAAGAGAAAAATTGTTCATTGAGATATTGGCAAGAAATACTAGTTACCTCCCCTCCCCCCCAAAAACCCTAGTGGAACCACAGAATAGACAAAGAAACAATAATTGTTGATAAGAAAGAAAACAGGAAGAAGTCATAGTAGTGGCCATTGCAGTACCTGGAGACAGCAGAATAGAAAATAAAGAACTGGAGAAAAATCATAAAATACAATGATCTGCAAACAGAAGTAGAACAAATGTGGCAAAAGAAAGAAATAATACCAGTAGTAATAGGCCCCTTGGGTGCAATCCCAAAATATCAGAACCATTTGAATCACCATCAATCAATTAAAAAAATCAGCTTTACTTAGAACAGCTTATTTCCTGAAACATTCCTTTAACACTATTGAACAACAATATCCTTGGGAAGGACTCGATAAATGGACGAAAATGGTAAATCCAGTCTGACCATCGGCCTGACTGTGCAACCAACAGTAATAATACCTATTTTAAATGTATATGCTGTCCTGCTCCCAGTATCTGGATGTTTATTCAAGACAGCATTCTTAATGGTAATATATAACACTACTCATACGGCTGGATATATGAAGGAATCTAAAATGAGATCAAAGCTTTACAATTTCTGACTTAAAGTTCATTTTTGCCATGCTGGAATTTTGACTGTAATGTGACTTAATGCCTAATTTTCTGTAAATGCAGTTCAAAATGAAGCTAATATTGGTCCTGACTGTAATGCAAAGATTGCATAATGCTGTAGCGAACTGCGCTAATTTGTCATCCCAGGAGCTGTTGAAACTAATCTATTATTTTTGACTCAGATTCTTCTTACATTAAAAATACCAGCCACTTCATTAGGCAGGATTCTTATTAAATGAATTGTGTGCATTGAAACTGATGGGAAGATGAGCTGAGAAACAATAGATTCGCAATGTTGCTTATGCACCTACCCAGTGGGATAGTCTGACAGCTTTTCTTAGACATTTACTGCAGTGCAGGTATAAAGAGATCAACATTTTGACCAATTAAACCAAATATCAGGGTGTAAATTTTTTGGCCCTGAATGAAATAAGTAGCTGCTGAGTTATTATATTTCAACATGCTGACAAGTTGTTATGTTTTAAATGCCTAAAAGACAGGTGGACTCTGGTGTGCAAAGCTATATCCCACGCTGACACATTTCTTATTTCTCCAGAGTTTGTAATAACATAGTAGCAAACGTACAAGATTAATTGAAGATATTTTGCCATCTCAGACAGAGATCCAGAGATCCAGATCCTGTTTCACATGAAGAAGTGAGGTGAAACTGGGGGATGTCTATACTTAATGTTTGAGCTGCTCATGTTGTCTTGATATAACAACATGGTGTCTTGATACAACAACATGGTGACTTGACATAACATGTGCAGATATCTTGATAGGTTTTTTTTTTTTTAAAAAAAAATCTATCCAGACCGTAACAAGTTAGCAACAGGTTACAAGATATTCAACTGTACCCTACTTATCTACTGTTAGGCCATCTTACCTACTTCTTTCAAGAAAAGCAAATTGTAATTGTTTTTCTTCCTGTTTGGATTCTTCCTGGATTCACTCATGGACAAAGGTCTTTAAAACACACACAGAGAAAGACACACAAACACAGAGAGAAAGCTTAAACTTTGAAAGCCATATTCCTTTTAATAAGTCTTTTCTAAGGACCTTGTAAGTCAAAGTTTGCTCATTCAAAACCTAGCAAAACCACTATGTGTGTGGGTGTATATACATAAATACACTATGCATGTATACACCCACCCACACCCACAAACACATACATGTACAAACACACAGTTATTTCCAGCCTGCCCTTTCCCTTGTGCTTTATTTTTTAATAGGTGCAGTGCCTTTGCTTCACCATTTTTTTTCAGATGCCCAAATGGTATTTGGAAGTTGAGAGCAAAACCTCCTCTCTTAGGTTGCTGGGGAAATAATGGATGATGGGTCAAGACAGATCTGAGTGGCCATTTAATTTTATATCAATATAGAAGATAGTTATTTGGGCAGGAAGCAGAATGAAATATGTAGCACAATGATTTCAACCTCAGAACCTTTAAGGTTTGGTTTGGTTTGGTTTTATTGGACTTATATGCCTCCCTTCTCCCGAAGGACTCAGGCCAGCGTACAACATAAAAACACATATAGCAAAAGGTTAAAAAAGATTAAATAGGAAATCCAATAACCTTCCATTAACAATTTAAATCAAATTTAGGATTAAATTAAAATTAACAATTAAAATTAATAATTTAATTTATTCTGTTCAGGCCAGGCCGGCTTGCTGAAAAAGCCAACTTTTTAGGGCGTGCCGGAAGGACTGAAGGTCAGGGATTATGCGAAGCTCCGGGCGCAGCTCATTCCAAAGGGAAGGTGCTCCCACAGAGAAGGCTCTCCCCCTGGGGGTCGCCAGCCGACACTGCCTGGCTGACAGCACCCTGAGGAGGCCAACTGTGTGGGATCCTACTGGATGGTGGGAGGCTATCGGTTGCAGTAGGCAGTCTCGCAAGTACCCTGGACCTAAGCCTAAGGTAGGCAAGCCTCAACTTTCAGCACTTCTTAGAGCACGGGCGTCAAATTCGACCATGACACATGATGTCATGTGATGCATTGTGACGTTTTTTGCCTTTGCGGAGCCAGGATGGGCATGTTCTGTGCATGGTGCATCCAGCTCATAGGCCACCCCTGCCTTAGAAGTAGCAAATGCCTCTTTGTCTCCCCTCATCAGGCAGTGGGTGGAGGCTGGAGAAAATTTACTGACCACTGTGGATCCAAGTTATGGCTACAAAATAGCAGGCGATTTCCTTCATAAGTGAACTATGTAATAAAAAAACCTCTGAAGTGGTAAACAATTGTAAAATATATTACTATAGTCAGAATGCTCTGTGTTAAGCTAGTAGGATAATGCTTTCCCTTCAGAATTAAGCCTAAAGAAGTCAAAACTATACAACACTAAGAAAGAACATCAACTAAACGTTAAGTAAGGCTGCTTTGAATCTAAGTATGTTGTGCTCCAAATGTGTTTATTGGTATTTATTTAACTTGATATAATAGAAAATGTTTCCACTCTGCATCAGAAAGATTCCCTTGCTCATAAAGACTATTTCATCTTCTTCATATATTGCATTAAAAAGCATATGTCAGACACAAATAGGAATCCAGTCGTCGCCTAATGTATTTATTTCTTATTTAATTCGTATTGCATTTGGGATGGGGGAAAGAGAATTTTCATAAACATCAAGTAAAAGGTAGAGATTAAGTGGAGATTAACAGGAGATGAGCTGTTGCTACAAACAAAAAGATTAGACAATTTGGAGCCAGTGAAGGACAATAGAATTAAGGACCTCCTGCCAGGGAGGGTGGGATCCTTTTCCCCAAGAAACTGAGGTAAAAAGTGAAACTTGAGAGTTAAGAATGTTAAGAAAAGAAAGATACCTGGGATAAGAAAGCAGAATAAAAGTGCTTCCTAAAAGGTTATGAAATAAGGGAGGGATCAACTTGAAAAAATTATAAACAAAACCATAATAACAACAAAAGCTAAGAGGAATCTTTGACTCTTATTTAAGAAGTAAGCAAGAAATTTTTAAAAAAGAGAAAACGTGAAGGTATTCATCCTGCATCATTCTTTAGCTATCAGGGAAAAGAAGTAGCTTGAGACTGCAAAACAATAAGTAGTACAAACTGGCTGCATTTTGGCAGTAGGAAGAGAAGGTGATTGGCAGGTTTTCATACTTAAGAAATCACCTAGTGAATCAACTGGGGGAAGATCAATACTTGAAGAGCCCAGAGGAGAAGCAGATTGGAGCAAATAGGCCAGGATGGAGGAGTTCTGACTCATAAGGAAAGATCAAGCAGGCATGTGATACAGAGTGAGAAAAATGGTTCACACTTATTTGACTTCTTGGGTGTTTGGTGAAATTTAGGTAGAGTCAAATTTGTTAAATCATATACTGTTCCTCTGAATGCACCATGCCTTGAATCTGCTCAGTCTCTGTGAGTAAGTGGAGGAGGATGATTAAGACTAAATTTACCAATAAAAGGGAAAAAAAAACATGTAACTCAGTTTGAACTGTGGGGTCCTTGGTGCTCTCTGAGCTTAGTTGTTTTCTTGCAGACATTTCATTACCCAATTCAGTCACATCATCAGTGCTAGTATACAGTGGGGGTTACTCTCTGTTTATATACAAGTGGTTTTCTCTGTCAGTGTTAAAGTCTGAATTCTTTGATTAGGGTATCTTTTATTCCTTGTTAGTCTAGTGCAGGCGTGTCAAACTCGCATTGTCATGCATCATCATGTGACATATCCTGACTTTTTTCCCTTTGCTAAACTGGGCATGGGCGTGGCCAACATGTGACACATCCTGCCCGCAGGCCGCAAGTTTGACAGGCCTGGTCTAGTGCGCCATCACTCCAGTGGTCCATCACTGGAAGCTTTCAAAAAAGAGACCAGACAGCCATTTATCTGAAATGGTATTTCAAGGGTTGAAATCAGGGGTTAGACTTGAAGTCTCCAAGATCCCTTCCAACTGTCTTATTCTAGGTTCTAGTACTAAACTTGGTGTTAATCTCTGCTTATTGGAGTGTCGGTTGCTGGCAAGGAGATGTTGTGGCATTTTATCTTTTTGATTGCCTCTTTTGAAAGGTATGTAGATTTTATTTATTTCTGTGTTCCTGTTGATAGCTGATTTGTCTGAGTGCCAGGCTTCCAGGAATTCTCCAGCATTTTTGGACTTACCTTGATCTAGAATGCTCAAAATTTCCAGATTGAAACTGTGGTGAAGTCTGTGTACATGACTGAGTTTTTAATATGTCTTCTGACTGGTAGTTGATGTTAATGGATGTGCTCTGCTAATCTTCTGCTTGTTTGCCCTACATAGTGGCTGTTACAATCCTTATACTGTATGCTTTCTTCTGGGGCTCCTGGATCCTTTGTTGGAAGATATTGCATTAATCTGTTTCCTTTTCCTGATGTTCAGGATTACTGCAATGTGTTTGTGCTCATCTAAATAGCATTCTTACCAGCTTCTCTTGTGGGAGGCTAGGTTGTTACTTTGGTAATGGAGCATTTGGTTAGTGTGGGTGGTTTTATGATAGACTTGTGTTTTTAATTTGCCTCTGCCAATGAGGATATCCAGGAAGGGTAAAATGTTGTTGCTTTCTTCTCTTATTTCTTTGAAGATGTTGATATTATGGAATTTCTCAGCAAGTCTTCTCTATTATACATAAGGGCATTCATCTCATTGAATTACTTTTATTGGATTGCCTAATTAATGGGGCTCCCAGCAGCTAACAACCAATCATAAAAAAGAATTTAAAACAGTCCCAAATTTTAATGAAATAGCATATGGAAAAATCCAAAACATGACACAAAAAACTGAAATGACAATGATTACCAAATGTTTGAGAGGTTGCTCAAAATAGAGGGGATGGACTGTGAAAATTCTAGAACTCAAAGAAGTGGATAAATTGACTTGTTTGGTTAGAGCAGAGATGTCAAAGTCACATTGTCACAGCTGCATCACATGATGTATCAGGACTTTTCCCCCCTTCATTAACCAAGGGAGAGACGGTGCCAGCACATGACACATTCGGCTATGGGCCACGACACCCCTAGGTTAGAGGGAACACCTGTTTTTTTATAGTCTGGACGTTCTTTATTAACTTTTTGCTGAAAATTGATAAAAATGAAGTGGTAATTTCTGGATTTACAAATTAAGAAAATTACACTTATATAATTTTGAAAGAGGGAAAAATGACATCAAATATGTCTATAAATTTTAAAGAATAGTGGAAGTTGCCTTTGATATCTTTTCCCCTCCTTCATTTTCTATTGTTTTCAACTGTTTTTTGTATCTTTTGTTTAACTTTTAAGTTTATAAAGATAATTTGAAATGTTAAAAAACACCAAATGTCCAAAAAAATTCTGAAAGACAATCACATTTTTCAAAAGATGATCATGAATGGGGCTAATCTAATTTCTAGAGATAGACAGTTCTAAAATAATTGGTGTCACCAAATTTTCCTCTTGTTACCTCACAAAAAGAGAGACACCTGAGATAGATCAAGTCTTGTTGAAGTTAGTCCTGAAGAGTTCAACAGCTTAGTGTTGATTTTTCTACCTGAGTGATACAATTGTTTGTATCTATAATATGTTCCTCTAATGCTACTAGTGAAACTATCCTATTTATGAACAATTAAGTGGGTTCATGTTTTTCTTATTGGATGCTCCGGTGTTGGAGGAAAATGGCATTTTATGATTATTCCGGATGGTTAATGATACAACAGCAGATCTTGTTAAAAGATGTGGAAATAACATGTTTGAGTATTTCAGGGGTGACAACTCCTAAGTTAAAAAGGCTAGATACTAATTTGAAAGTATTTTTATTTTTTAAGTGCAATGTATGATGTATTATCATGGGTTTATATCTGTGGTTCTGCAGTTAGCTGGCATAAGGTGCTAAATGGAAAAGCCTTGAGAATGGCTTTATGTTATAAAATGCAGTATAAAAATATAGAAATGAAAGCTACTTGGTTCCTGACCAGTGGTGGGATACAACCAGTATACTCCGCTACAGGCGTACTGGTGCCTGCTGGGAGCACCAGGTACTGTTCCGATACAATGCTCTGGAGGGCCCACCCACCCGCCTGCTCTCCTTACCACTATTTGAGCCTATCAGGGCTTTCACGCACTGAGCGTATGGTGCCTGTGCGACGCTCTGCCGAGCAGTTGGAGCATCGCATGTGATAAGTCCAGATGTGCACGCTGCATGTGTGTGCATGCATGCTGCACACATTCACGTGGTGGACACCAGGCCCTGTTGCAGTGTACCAGTTGCAACAGAATCCGGAACCCACCACTGTAGGGAGTATCAATCATGGCTTAAACATTAGTATCATAAGAAACCCTTGAACTTGGCACAATTGATAGAGAGCTTTATAGCTGGGCATTGAAAGGCAGATGCTGGAAATGAACAAGTTTTGGAGGCCTCTCTTTGAAGAAGGAGATGCTGCTGAGTATTTCTTACTTCTTGGCCATGATCCAACACACTACTTTGTGAACTTAAGTCCCATTACATTTCAGATCTCCTAAGAACCTGCTGGGCTCCAATGCTTGCATTTGATCCCATTGCTGGAAAGCAGGGTAATTATTATATTCTTTTATAGCAACTAATAAATGATAAATGGCAGGTGGCTGATGAGATATGATTAATATGAATAGAAGGCAGGGTATTATTAAAAACAATAACAAGCATACTGAAGGAAGCTGCAGAAAGCTAGTAAAAGAAGCTGCCTTCAGGATGACAATAGTCAAGAGAGTTCTTTCTGTTTTGACAAAAGCTTTTCTGATCTTAAGAATTTTTGAGTTGAAAGATTGATTTGAGCTGCAGATGCTCAACTTGCCTCTTACAGTAGAAGCAATTTGCACATCCTTAATTCCCTTAGAATGATTTAGAAGAATTAATGCGATTCAAGCCCATAAAGGCATTTTTGGCACACAAATTGCACACATTATTTTTATGGAATATTATATTGCTAGTTAGGAAAAAGGGAGGGGAAGGGGGAGGGACAGCTGCTCCTCCTTCGGTCTCCTTTCCTTTTTCTCCCACACGTGTTTCCTTTCTTTTTCTTTAATAAAACACAGATTCTGAAAATATTGATAGGCAGAAATAGTAATGTTTATGAACCATACACATACATGGATAGAAGATGAAAAAATAGCAGCTGGTAACAAAAAAACGGGAGAGAAGAAAAGAGGCTAGTAATGACTTCTCTATAGTAACTGCAAATATAAAATTGGACTTGTTATTTTATATGACAGAAATGATGTTAGTAACTGAGGACAACTTTCTATGTTGTGGAGATGTAAAGAAGTATAACTCAACATTCTCTCAGCAGCTGAACTACTAATACAATTACTTGTAAACATAGCTCGGTAGGCTAAAATTCTCCACATTATGTAGGGAAATGTACAATTCAAGAGTACATGCGCTCTGATTGTGCACCAAATCTGTAAAAATATACTGAAGATATACCTGATTAAGCTATTTATTTATCAAAAAGGTTATTTACATGTTGTAGGGAGAAAGCCAATGACATTTCTCAGCTGGAGCACCATTGATCCCTTTCTACTGCTCGCAAAATTGAAAGTTATAAGATGGAGAGAGTCATAAACGTAAGTTGCCAGTTCTTCCTAAAATGAAAGCAGAGCATCTGGACAAATAAATGCTATCTGTAAAGACACTTCGTTAAAGGAAACAACAACAACAACAACAACAACAAGCCTAAAAAATGGCATAAAAAGAATGTATCAAAATATAGCGCTGCTTTTTAGTCAGGATTGTGACAAAAAAAATCCAAAAACCGGGCTTCGGGGGGTGGAGCTGCCGCCGTCGGGAGCTCAACAAAGCTCCTGCCAGGACTCTGGTTCGTATATCTTATAAGATCTATAGATATCTCCCCTTTCTGGCAGAAAGGGGCAGGGAGAAGGTCAGTCGTTAGGATCTCTTTGTAATTCATAGCTTTTCTTTTTGCTGTGAATGGAGAAGAGGTTCAACATTAGCTGAGCCTTTACTCCGGCCAGTTTTCCGCGCTGCCTTTTTTGCAGCCTAGGCAGATTGCCTCCCCCCCCAGGACAAAGCTAAGCTATTTAAAAGTCAATCCGGGCGGGGACCATTCCCGAGGAATTTCTTCTATTACTATTTAAAATACCAGCTTCAATTTCGCAAAAGGCTCCCTTTCTTTTTTAGCTGCGTCACAAGATGGCGATCTCGTAGCTTTTGTGTTTGATCTGACGTACTTAGTTAGCCCTACCCTCCTGAAGGCTTCTCCGTACTAATTGCTAAAAGATTAACTGAGGGGAGCATAGACTTTGATTTTTGGCTCGCTTGATTGCTTGTCTTTTATTTTTATTCTGGAATGGCTCCCAAACCTAAACAGAAGCGCTTCCTTAATAACATATCTTCAAAAACTGCTATGAAGTCGCTACCCTTGTCTCCTACACCCTCCACGGGAGATTTGCTAACACAAGAATTCCTTCTCAAAACGCTTAATGATTTCAGACAGGAGATTAATCAACTGATATCGGATTTATGTGATCAATTTGATGCTAAAATTGCTCAGGCAAAGCAGGATATGATCGGAGTAATGACAGTCATGACAGATTATATTGCTGAAACGGAGGACAAATTGGAACTTTTGGAAGAAACTAACCTTAACCTGACATCAAAAATTCAAACGTTACAACAGGAAATTGAAACCGCTCAAAAAGAACTTGTTATGATAAATTTTAATAAGACTGCTTTTGCTATAAGAGTTAGAGGACTGCGTGAAAACCAACAGGAGAATTTGAAACAGACCTTCTTTGAGGCTTTCAGCCGCTTGGTGGGAAGTCCGGGACTTAACTTTGATTGGCAGATTCAAAGAATTTACCGCCAGAATTCCTGGGTAGCAAAACAGCGACAGCTTCCGAGGGACATAATAATATACTTTACTACAAGGGAATCTAGAAATGAGATAATACAGAGGCTCTATGGAAAGAGGTTGAGAATTGATGGGGAGGACTTGATTGTTTTTAAAGAGATACCATTTCAAATATTAAGAACAAGGAGAGAGTACGCTTTCTTAACCGAAGAACTCAGAAACTCTCAGATTCCATACAAATGGGAAGTCCCAGCTGGTATTACAGTTACATTTGGTAACCAAAAACACCGCATTAATTCTGTCTGTGAAGCCCGAAAATTTTACTACGAGACCCTGAAGGCAGGACTTCCTGATTCATCCGGATCTGGGGAGAGACAAGGAGAAGGAGAAGACAAACAGCGAGACACGTGGCTACAAGGCGGAGGGTGTTGCTTTCCTCTTCCGGAAGGGCAGAAGACTAAAGAATAAAGACTAAGCGATGTTTTTAAAGCTTTATGATTTCCGTCTGGGATAAAATGGAAAAGTGGCATAGATGATGAGACATGGAGACTGAAAGAAGCGTTGCTGATTGTGGACATATATTGTACATAAGTTTTGTCTGAACTCTAACTCAAATTGTGCATGAACTATTTTCTTAGGCGAGGAGAGCGGAAATTGTGATCTTTTTGAGTTGTGGTTTGGGACGAACGGAGTTGGGAGGTGCGTGGGAGAGGGAGGGGTAGCGAAAGCTTAATTAGATTACCTGGGGCTAGAACGCAAGCTGATGTTTGTTTGAGTTGCTATCTCAATATAAGGTTAAGAAAGATTGGTCGGAGAATCTTCAGGAAAGTGGAGTAAACATGGGAGGAGCAATGAATGTGGATAAAATATATATGTGGATATGGATAAAGGCAGGGTGGAAGGTAAAAAATTTATATGTGGAGGTGGGTAAGGATAGAAAGGGAGGTGTTGGAAATGAAAAATGAAAGAAGTATTTGAGTTTAATGGTGTTATAGAAAGGTTTGGATATTTGGATAAAAAAGAGATAAATTAAAGGTCTGAATAGATAGACAAAGCAAGGAGACTTTTAGTTGGGGAATTCTAATTGATCAACTTACCTGGCTCTAATACAGTTTGAAACCCTGCAAGTAGCAAAATAATCGAAATTTGGAATGAGTTACATTGTTTAAGATTTACAGATAATGGGAAGCTGTGTTAACGTAGTGGGTTTATTGACCCTTTTTGTTTCTTTCTTCTTTTTGTGTGTGAGTGTGTGTTTTTTTTTTTTTAATTTTTTATTTTCTACTATTCTTCCTTTTTCTTTTTGGCTTTACTTTTATCTTATTTTTTTAATTTTAAAGTTAGCTGGCCTTATTATACTCAAATGCTTGTTAAAGAATTATGCCGGGTATGGGACCTGCGAAGCCGTAAGGGGGTTAGGGAGGGGGGATTATAGGGGGGAGGGGGGAGGGTGGAATTACAGTTTCAATCCTTAGAACAATAAGAATTCACTTGTATACTGCGGCTCGTTTTTCTTTTTTTTCTTTTTTTCTTTTTCTACTTTTATTTTAAAAACAAACTGAATTGTATGGATACACCAAAGTGAGGAGAAGAGGGAAAGAGAAGGGAGAAGTAAAGAGGGAGTGAGAGGGAATGTAAGGAGGGTGAAATGGAGGGAGGGGGAGATGTCTGAGGGGGTAGGGAAGTAGAAGAGGGGAATGCTGGAGGGGTGAAAGGAAAGTTGGAGGGGGAGAAGAGAGGGTGTATGGGGGAATGAAGTGTTATGTTGGGTTTTTTTTTTCCTTTTTTCTTTTTTTTATGCACAGTATATAAGTGATTGTATAAAATGAAAATGAAAATGAAATAAATAAAATGTATTTCGGAAAAAAAAATCCAAAAACCTTCTGTCCCCTGTTTCCACAGCTAGTGAAGAAAGGTAATTGAGAAAAATGGTTTGACTCAACAGCTTAATTCAGAGAAGAAAAGAGTTTAGTCTGGAAAGAGATTGAACTGAAATCTTCACTAACCTCTGGTCTTTACAGCCTAACCTTCCAAATAAGTAAAAGCAGAATGCTGCTAAGTATACTATACTGAGTGAAAACTTGTAAAGATAGAGAAAATAACAGTGGGCTGTGATAAATGCTGACTGCCACACTAAATTTGGTTTAGGTGGATTTGGATATAGGGGAGCATCACCCAGTCTCCCATGGAATAGATGATAAAATGAAAATACCTGTAAATGGTAAAGTCTTCTTCCACTTAGGCTGGTCATAGACAAATTTGTGTATTTGTTTGATTCCCACCCCCCATTCTCCCCGGAGTTCTACAGGTAATATTTCCCTAGGGTGTTTTTTTTCAGCTTTCTAGAATAGCATACAACCCTGATGACTTTCTACCCATGATTAACCAACATTGTTTAGCTTTTCCAATCAGCCACATTAGGGCAGGAGCTTCCTACAAGACTGGACCTGGTTGGTCTATGTATGAAAGACCAATAGGCTGCAAACTTGGGGGGGGGGAGGAATATTGAGAAGAAATGAGCCCACTTCTATCATTGTTACCAAATAAAAAGACTGGGGGATATGTTGAAGCTTTTGTCAGAAGAAGACTATTCTTTACCAACAACTTACATTTGTAGCAATCATCTAATGTGGCACTTTTTTTTCTCCTCAAAAATTGTCCTTCAAAGGCCATCAAGTATTATTACTGCAAATACTGTGCATTTTCACTGCTAAGATATATTTAAAAATGAGATTATTTTTTTCTTATTCAGATGGCAAAAGTTGTTATGTTGGCACACAAAGCAAACAATGTTATTGCTAGGCCATGTGAAGGGACCATTTTAAGAAAAAATTAGAAAATAGGTATAAATTGAATGTTTTGAAGAAACAAAATACATATGGGAGAGAGAAGGAAAAGCGTACTAAATATATTAATTCTGTTAAGCAAGGCATCCAAATTTTCTAAGATTAGACATAGCATGTAGAGACCTTATTGATTCTTTGCTTCATTTTGCTAAACCACAGGTAAAACCGCCTGAAAGATGACACCAAGATCATTGCAGATGACACCAAGCTGGCAGGAATAGCCAACATTCCAGAGGATAGGCTAAAGATACAGAAGGATCTTGATAAACTTGAACATTGGGCACTATCTAATAAAATGAAATTCAATGGTGAAAAGAATAAGGTTCTACATTTAGGCAACAAAAACGAAATGCACAGGTACAGTATAGGTGGTACCTTGCAATAGTAACTGTGAAAGGGATCTTGGAGTTCTAGTGGACAACCATTTAAATATGAGCCAGCCGTGTGCAGCAGCTGCCAAAAAAGCCAACACAGTTCTAGGCTGCATAAACAGAGGGATAGAATCAAGATCACGTGAAGTGTTAATACCACTTTATAATGCCTTGGTAAGGCCACACTTGGAATACTGCATTCAGTTTTGGTTGCCACAATGTAGAAAAGATGTGGAGACTCTAGAAAAAGTGCAGAGAAGAGCAACAAAGATAATTAGGGGACTAGAGACAAAAACATATGAAGAACGGTTGCAGGAACTGGGTATATTTAGTTTAATAGAAAGAAGGACTAGGAGAGACATGATAGCAGTGTTCCAATATCTCAGGGGTTGCCACAAAGAAGAGGGGGGTCAAACTATTTTCCAAGGCACCTGAGGGTAGAACAAGAAGCAATGGGTGGAAACTAATCAAGGAGAGAAGCAACTTAGAACTGAGGAGAAATTTCCTGACAGTTAGAACAATTAATCAGTGGAACAGCTTGCCTCCAGAAGTTGTGAATGCCCAACACTGGGAGTCTTTAAGAAGATGTTGGATAGCCATTTGTCTGAAACGGTATAGGGTTTCCTGCCTAGGTATGGGGTTGGATTAGAAGACCTCCAAGGTCCCTTCTAACTCTGCTATTGCATTGCATTGCATTGTACTGTATTGTATTGAAACTCAAAAAATGGCCTTTGAGTGGTTTTTTTTTTCTAATTTGGAAATCTTCAGTGGCAGCCATACTAGCTCCCATTAGTGTGCAACATTAAATAGTGAACTAAAACCTCACCTTTCAGTTGAAACCAGATTCCCAATGTAATTTACATTATTGCTATTTAATACAGCAGTTTTAACGCTCACTGGACTGCTTTATATCTATTTGTGAATGCCTGGTTTTAAGATGGGTAGAAAATTAGAGTCAAATAGGTAGTCCTTGACTTAAGAACATTCATTTACTCATCATTTGAAGTTACAAGGCACTGAAAAAATAATCCTTATGATAGCTTCTCATAGTTATAACTCTTGCAGAATCCTCATGGTCAAATGGTCAAAATTGAGACACTTGTCAACTGGCATATATTTATGACAGTTGCAGTGTCCCACAGTCATGTGATCAGTTTTTGCGATCTTCTGATGAGTGAATCTGGCTTACCCATTGACTTTGCTTAACAACTGTGTTACTAAACAACAACTCTGGCAAGAAAAGTTGTAAAATAGGAGAAAATTCACCTAACGTGGTGCTGCATAGCAAACAGAAGGTGTGGCTGAGCTATTCATTGGTTACGCTGAATTGTGTTTGATGGATCTGTGCATGATGTTTTTCTGATTTTCTGAGTTCCTTTATTTTCTTTTTTTTTTGGGGGGGGGGAATTGTCAGCATCCAGAATTTCAGATGGCTGGCCATATAAATTAAACTTATAAATACACTTCAGAAACTATGAAGCCTTGCTTTAAATAAGGAGCAGATATGAAAGGCTTGAAATTCTTCTGTGGTTTGGATTATTGAGCCAACAACCCCATCTCTTGGGCTCCTAAATCCAGAATTGTGACCTCCCAACCTCCCAAATGCACTTCTCATTCCTTTCCAGACAGAAAAGATAATCTTCTTCTAGCTCTTTTCATATCATTGTACTCTATTGATTAAGAAAATAATATTGATATTAATTAGTATTCATGACTTCTTATTAGCTTAACATAGGAGGAAAAAAATATAGAAATCAGATGAAATGCATCTCTCCTACTCTAGGTCCCTCAAACTTTATACCTGGTCAAACTATGAAAATTCACTTCTTCCTAAAGCATTTAAAGGGTAAACAAGCTGGAGACAAAGTAAGATAGATTTTTAATTGATGGGGGTCTTACAAGATTGGACACTTGATATAGTTAAATCCTGAGATGAACTTTGGAAGTTATTGTTATTATTTTTACTATTAAAAATATCAAAACACCTCTGAATGAATTTGCTGCAAGGGCAAGTCAATCTTCAATTGCCATTTTTTTTTAGAGAGAGAGAACCAATGCTTATTTCTTGTAGAGCTGCAGCTACATGTCTGACATTATTTCAGTGAGCAGTTGGTGATAAAAGTGAAGGAATCCCTCCTGACTTTCAAGCTATGCAATACTCATTGCTATCCTGATTTTCTCTGGATGGATCCCTTTTGCTGAAAGTGTCAGTTTGCCAAGTGAAGTTAGCATAATGCAGCACAACCATTCTTAGTATGCCAAAGTCAATTAGCTTGTGGCTCTCTTGTTGGAATGAGCTTCTTAACTTTGAGAGGCTAAGTTTGTCCACAATTTTAGCTCAGGTCAAATACACATCAAATGACCCAGTTAAAACTCAGAACCAACATCTGTCATGGCTGAGAGCATATTTGATACTTGATATTTGTTTGGGGAAAAAATAATCATCACAATACTATTGTGATGGTGTACTAATGTATTGTTATTTTTTAGGAATTGAATTAAAATACCGAGAGACTATGGAAGCAATAGCTTAATGGTTCACAAATTAAGATAGAAATGTGCAATTCTTTAATTGTTTCTGTGGGTCACTATCCAGGAAAGAGTATTCCATGATATCAGCTCTTACTTACAATATAAACTTTATCAGATTAATTTAAGTACAAAGATTCATGCATATAATTGGACTGCATAGCACATCAATATCTGTACAAGACAAGTGTGTGCATGGACATGCATTAATGAGTTTCAAAAAGTCAGTATCTCTGAGTTACATTAAAATAACCTTTGAACTTATGCTCTTTGTACCATGATGAAAGCCACTAACTCAAGTTAGATATAGAAGCAAGTCATTTTAAAGTGCATTCTGACAGTTGGAATTAATAGCAGAAAAATATCAGCATCAAAATAATGCTCCAGTCCTAAACAATATTATTAAGAGATGCATGATTGGCTTTGTCTGTGTGTGCTGTTTAAAATTGATCCCTTTAACTTGGTTTTTAAGTCAAAGCATTTTATAAATATGTATCTTTTTTACAGTACTGCTTAGATTGGTTGTCTCAGCTTTACGAATCATGTTTATTTTAAAATTATTAACTGTAGATGCGGCTCATTGACTTTTTGACACTTGGATCCAGGAGTAATATATTTATAGCAGATTAAAGGTATTTGAAATCATTTTTATTTCATTGGATACGTGTATCTAAGTATAACCGTGTTCAAAATGAACCTTTTAGGAAATGGAAGGATTTGTACTCCTTGCAGACAGCTGGTTATTGGCAATCTTTTAGTGAGTTGTTGAGGCCACCTGGAGATTTATCTGTGTCATCAGGGTCACCTAAGTAGTGCAAATGGGGGTGCAGCCTTCTTGGAACTGCCACAATCCCTTCAACGGTTCCAAGAAGTCTCCACACCCATTTGCACTACTCAGGTGACCCAAACGACACAGATAAAGCTCTGTGGCCCCAACAACTCACTAAAAGAATGAAAATGACCAGCTGTCTTCAAGGAGTATAAATCCTTCCATTTCCCACCATCCGGTCAAAGCTGAAGAAGCATCTTGGATGAGAAGTGAAACTTCTTCAAAGATAAAACCAGAAAGTCCAGTTGCTTCTTGAACAAGTATCTTTGGGACAAAAATTCTCTTTGATTCAGCTTAACACCTAATGTTTCCCAGATATGCCTGGATTTACATATGCGCATGAATGAATGTGTGGTTTTTTTTGGCAGTAGTGCTGAAGTGGTTTATTATTGCTTTCTTCTAGAAACTCCAACCTACATCCCTAGGGTTTATTAATCATCTAAATACTAATCAGAACCAACTTTTTTATTTCTTTCAAGAATAACTAAGGTCAGCTAGAAATTGCAACCTACTCTCGACATCATCAGTCAAGATTGATTGTGGTTCTCAGTAGTCCTACATAGCAATATAGAACATCATATTGGTATCACTATACTTATAGTCTGGTCAATCACTGAGACATGGGATGCTGATAAAGGCAGTCCTTTAGGCTCTTTGTAAAACTTGCTATAGTCCTTCTAAAATTGTCACTAACCATCTCCTGAAAACCAGAGAGGTGACAAGAAATGACAACATGCCAGTCCTAAAAGACTGAGATCCAAATATACTATTTCACTGCTTGCTTAGATTCAGTGCATCTCCATCTGATTGCTAAACACATCACTGAATGCCCTGCTTAAGCTTTCCCCTCCCTTTCATTTGAAAACAAACAATTGAGGGCCTCTTTCAGGTGAACAAGCAGGGAACATGGTGTAACTGCTTCCAGATTGTCATTTTTCATATTAAAAATTGATGCCGATGTGCTTCTATTTGTCTCTGAAGCATAACAAACCAAGGCTTGGTTAGTACTCAGCATAAGAAATGTATGCAACTTGCACTCCAGATGAGTAAAGTAAGCAAAACTGTTGGCGGAAGTTTTTAGCTTTTCCTTCTCCCAAGTCAGTTTCAAGAACTCTGTTCTGGTTGAAGTTGCTGAACAGCCTGAAGGGATTCTGTTTTCCAATGTGGCGTGCACATTTCACACACTATATTGACCAAAGAAGAGAAAAACCACAAGACCAATTTCATGTCAGTTCAATTAGTACCTTTTAGGTCTATGACAGACTAAAATATAAAAACACTCATGTAGAGTCAGCTATTGTCAACTAAATTAAACCCATTCCATTTTAGTGCTGCTTACTAATTAAATTTTGAAGAGCTAAGGAGCATTTTATAAGCTACTTCTTTCCCACACAGGCTGCAAAAAAGGGGAAAAAAAGTTTATATGAATCAATTGCAAACTCGAACTTGAACAGACCAAACTCACCCTACCTCACCCTTTAGAGCTAATGAATACATGAGGAAATAAAGTATTGGTCTGTCTGCCATGGATTATGCAGGATCAGTTATTACATAAACTTTTCTATTTTAAGAAAAGGCAGATTCATTCTGACTGTTTAATGTACAGTAAAATATGTTTATATAAGCTTTTCTTTAAAAAAAAAGAAGCAAGGAAAGAAGATTAAAAATTATTTAATTGTTTTCCCTGTCCTTGTGCATCCTCTTACTGTTGTATTTATTGGCTCTTTTGAAACTTAAGAGCTTGTATTTTATACTCTCGGGTGATATAAAGCAGGTTTTTGCTCTCTGTGTTTTGGCCAGCAACCTTTCTTTTATAAAGAATAAATCTATTTGCAAAAAACTTTCTATTTTCAACTATTTGAAGACATGCTATCATATGTAACTCTCTTCGGCTTGTCTTTCCCAGACTTGTCAATATTTATTTTAATTCCTGTTTCATCCATGCTGCCTTTCTAAAAACTTGCTCCACTTTGTTCAACACCTGCTTATATTTGGGGAGTAGAGGGTAGGAGGGCAGAACTGGTCTCACCAATATTGGGAGGGGGGGAGTGGAAAAGATTGCTTTCCATCATGTAGAATTTGTATGTCTATGGATGTAGCCTTAAAATAGACTCCAGGGGATGGTGAAGAACAGGAAGGCCTGGATGAACATTGTCCATAGGGTCGCGATGGGTCGGACACGACTTTGCAACTAACAAGAACAAGCCTTAAATTGTATGCTTATTTCATCAATTTATATGATCACACAATTTTCCAGTTGAAATTCTGGGCAACCACAAAATACAATAGACAGAACAAAGACCAAAGACTTGCAATTTTAGTTCCATATTCTCCATTAATTCTTCTTGAGGGAAGCCAGTTGCAAAACACCTAAATAACAATCACCTGACCACAGGATACCACAATGGTCATAAATGCAAGGACTAGTTGCAAAACTGTTATAACTTTGAATGCTCATTAAACAGGTAGTCAAAAAGATGTGGAGACTCTAGAAAGAGTGCAGAGAAGAGCAACAAAGATGATTAGGGGACTGGAGACTAAAACATATGAAGAACAGTTGCAGGAACTGGGTATGTCTAGTTTAATAGAAAGAAGGACTAGGGGAGACATGATAGCAGTGTTCCAATATCTCAGGGGTTGCCACAAAGAAGAGGGAGTCAAACTATTCTCCAAAGCACCTGAGGGTAGAACAAGAAGCAATGGGTGGAAACTAATCAAGGAGAGAAGCAACTTAGAACTAAGGAAAAATTTCCTGACAGTTCGAACAATAAATCAGTGGAACAGCTTGCCTTCGGAAGTTGTGAGTGCTCCAACACTGGAAGTCTTTAAGAAGATGTTGGATAGCCATCTGTCTGAAACAGTATAGGGTCTCCAACGGGGGTTGGGCTAGAAGACCTCCAAGGTCCCTTCCAACTCTGCTATTGTATTATTGTATTAAAAGTGAAGACTGTCTGTATTGGGTTTCCATAAGGCACTCAAGACCTAGATTTTTCACCCAGGTTTGCACTAAAGTTCTTGCTGAGTCCTCCAATAATAGATGGGTAGAGACTAATTGAGAACTGATATCGATTCTCAATCAGAACTGACTTCATATTATCTCAAACCGCCTGCTGCCAATTACCTCCAACAGACCTATTAGATCCCACAGATTAGGCCTCCTCCAAATTCCATCTACTGACCAATGCCAATTGGCTACCACCCGGAGGAGGGCCTTCTCTGTGGCTGCTCCGGCCCTCTGGAACGAGCTCCCCGTGGAGATTCGGACCCTCACCACCCTTCAGGCTTTCCGCAAAGCCCTTAAAACCTGGTTGTTCCAACAGGCCTGGGGCTGACGGGTTCCCCACCCCCACTCGAATTGTATGGTTGTTGAGTGTTTTTAAATTGTTTGTAGTTGTTTGTCCGTTGTTTTTCCTCCTGTTTGTATTCCCCCCCTACTTTGGTTTGTGAGCCGCCCTGAGTCCCTCTGGGAATAGGGCGGCATAGAAATGCAATAAATCAAATCAAATCAAATCAATCAAAATCCCATATTATGATTTTCCTTTTCTCTCTGATGGTTTGAGTTTATGTTTTTTTTATTTTAATCCTATGTCATCCATCTAGAAAATATAAGATACAATATATCTTTTCCTTTTTCTCTACTATTTTGAGATAGATTTTAGCAATCTTCCTGTGGTAACTTTGTCAGAGTGATAATTCAAATGTCGATTACCCCTCCAGATTATTTACAATCTGGACACATGAAATATACTGTACATGCCATGAGTTACTATTTTGAAAATAGGTATCAACTCAAACCAATCAAAACTCCTCTAATCTAGAAATAATAATTATTATAATGAAAACCTAAATTTTGGACTGAGATATTCCTACAATTTTCATTCATTACCACTCAACTTTCATCTTGGGTTATAAAATTCCCTTTAAACTAACCATTATGGAAAATTTATGCTTTAATCAACAGAAATAAAGTGCTAGCATTATTTGTGCCTTAGCTGCACAGTGGTTGAAAAATAGCCATGGAACTATGTAAAAAAAGAAAAGAAACAAATATTGGCATTTTTAAATACATAGCTTTGTTTTATCTTCCTACCTGAGTATTTGCAAGTGGATAGTGAGGCATTCAACTTTTATAGCAGTGAGCTTGTAGAAAAAGATATACTATTTTTGTAGTTAATGAGATTCAAGTTAGTTATGATTGCAATCAGTGTAAAATAGGCTGAGCAAATGGGGCTGGAAAGGATTGAAAGCAGTGGTGGGTTGCAAATATTTTTACTACTGGTTCGGGTCGCACAAGGCTTCTGCACATGCACAGAAGCATCCAGGAGGTCGGGTGGGTGAGGCCTGCTGCCATTGCTACTACCGGTTCGGCTGAACCAGGAGCAACCCACCACTGATTGAAAGTATGAATGAGTTGAAGAGTATAATAAATGTGGCTAAATGCAAGATAAAAATGGGGGAGGGAGCAAGAGGTTTTTCTTTCTTTGGTTCTTTTTTTCTTTCTCTCCTTCCTTTCTTCACCCTCTTACCAGTTCCTCTCTGAATAATGTCAAAAACACATAATCTTTTCTTTACTTCAAGCTAATGATTGATAATTCGGTCATTGTAAAAGATGGGTGGGATTTTTCAAAGAACTTGCAGGCAGGTAGAATTTCTAAGAAACAAAGCTTGAAGTAAGAGCTACAAACTCTGCATGAAAGGTCTTCCTCACCCCTTTGTTTTTACTTCTGCTTTTCAGAGAGTCTTGCCACAGTTCCACCTATGGGGAGCAGAGGTGGTATTCAGCAGGTTCTGACCACTTCTGGAGAACCAGTAGTGGAAATTTTGAGTAGTTCAGACCATCAGTAAATTCCCCCTCTGACTAGCCCCATCCCCATCTTTTCTCTGCCTCCCAAGTCCCAGCTGATCAGGAGGAATTGGGATTTTGAGCAACCTTCCCCAGAGTGGGGAGGGAATGGAGATTTTACACTAACCTTTCCTTGCCATGCCCACCAAGCCACACCCATAGAACCAGTAGTAAAAAATTTTTGAATCCCACCACTGATGGGAAGGCAACCCATCTGTAACAGAAAGCAAATCTGGTTTGTTAATTAATCTATGGCTTTCAACTCTTGCCATTTTTAGCCAATTGCATTGGAAGACAAAGGGTGGGATGCAATATGGAGGTTTTCCTTCCAATAAAAGAACAAAGAATGGGAAAGTGTCTTCTCTTTTAGTTCTGAATAACTGTGTGTATGTTTCTAGTGAGTGCCAAATGATATGGCACTTTAGGCTTCTTGCCATAAGAGTCACCAGGAAAGATTGCCTTTTGGAATTACATTCTGGATTGGGTGTGCAGGGATTGGGTTTTCTAATTGCATTAGCACCTATTATCGTTATGCATTTGTAAAAATGTGAGGGTAAAAGTAGAAAATTAAGTACTGAAGTACAGAAGAGCAATGGATGTGAAAAACCTCTCAGAAATGAGTGAACATAGAGCTATGCAGTTTCTGAAAGGGGATCAAAGATTATGAATAAGAATAGATAAAACTTATAATTGCTTTCCCACAACATATTTGGATGGTTTCTCCTTTTGACTGTGGGCATTTTTTTTTGTTAAAGGAAAAAAAATCATCATGCATAAAGTCTGTAAAATACATGTTGCAAAGAGACAGAATGAAAAGAAAATATTATCAACTGGTGTCAGGATTCACAATCCATTTGACTGAAGTTTTAAAGTATTTGGAGCAGATCAGCATTTGCAAAATAACCTTGAAAGGCCAACTTTTTCTGTCTGCCGTTACCCTAGACTGAGACTCCGGAAGCAATTGTCAGAGGGTGGCAGATGTTGAGTGTTTGTTCTTTGCATCTTAACAGCACTAAACATACAATATCCTGAGTTAAATGTCTTTTTATGATTACCCTGAGAGTCTCTTTTCTTGTCCAGCTGAAAAGTCCCAGAGTGATTCTTAAGTACCTGGTGGGACAAGGATAGAGCTACTGTCACATCCAAAAAGCTACCACTTCACAACAGAAAATATATGGGCTCTTCCTGGTTTCATCTTCTTCTTCCATAAGCTTCCAATACTCCCTTTTCCTTCCTTCCTTCCTTCCTTCCTTCCTTCCTTCCTTCCTTCCTTCCTTCCCTCCTTCCTACCTTCCTTCCTTCCTTCCTTCCTTCCTTCTTTCCTTCCTTCCTTCCTTCCTTCCTGCGTGCCGGAAATGATGCTTCTCTTTTTACAATACTTTATTATCATTCTACTTTGGGAAGACTTAATGAAATTACCTTAATAAAGAAAATCTGCCATTGTGACAATGATAAATAATTTAATACATAAATGGAGCTAAATTAACAACAAAATTAATTGCTACCATCTGAAAAGCATTTCCATCACTGTGAAAAATTAATAACATTGCAGGCTATTCTTTGGTTAAATGTCCTCTGAACTCACCCTACTCAACAGATATTTAACATTCAGCCCAACTGACAAAGACCGATCTGTCAAAACCTTGTGGATTTAAGGTTGCTCACAATTACTTTTCAGCTTCTGAGAGTAAATGCAATTATATTTGTAGTAGAAAAAGTTGAATGCTGCATTTGACATAGTCATTGGCAGAGGGGAAATGTCTAAGGAGAAATAAATCTAAACCACAAGTGGACCTTTTTTATATATAATTTGTTAATGCATCAGTCCTGAAATCTTCCCAGCTTATGGAGGGTCCAAAGAGGGACCACTGAATATTACAAACACAGATTGGGTGTAAGGGAAAAACTATGTGCAAATAAATGTCATCTTTACATGTTTATTTTACCTATTTTAAAATTGTTTTTAGATTGTGATGGAGCTATTAACTGTTGTGCTGCATATTGCCCAATGGTACATGTCTATGAGATGGCTGGCTGTATAAATATGCTAAATAAAATAAATAATTCCTAAGGTTAGCCAGTTAAAGGATAATCATTGCCAAGGTAATGTGGGAACTCCTCACTCTTGGGTTCCTAATGAAGCAATTCATCTTTTATTTATACTTATGAATCATCCATAATTGGGTCTCCAAAGTAGCCTACAGTAATTTAGTCCAATCTTAAACACAGATTATATTCAATGAAATATTGAATAAATTATGACACATTAGTACAAGATAAATTACATGTAGGAATTAAAGTAAACAAAATATTCTCAGAGTAAAGCGTGCAAAATAATCTTCTACATAAACTTAAATACATGAAAAGTGGGAAGGCTTGAATAAACTAGAAACTTTTGCCTTGTACAATGGAACTTTTTTATTGAATACAGCAGTAAGTATATTTGCAATTTTCTGAGGGAATGTCATTGAAAAATTTGCTTCTCACTTTCATTTATATTATTATCCTTGTACTACAGGTAGAGGGATATTCCCTGAAAATCGTCAGTTGATACTCTTCAAGTACTCAGAGAAGCCAATGGGAGGACAACTAATTTCAATAAAAAATAATTTAAAAAATAATAAAATCTTAATATTCACCAAGTCTGCTTAAACTAACGAGCTTACTATCTCATCATAATTACTTGTATAACAAGATCAGCTTGCAAAGTATTTGCAGAACACTCTAAACCAAGAGTGATGAACTCAGGTTCATTAAGTTCACTTTCCAAATACAGATCTGTGATTATTAAGCCAATCAATGATCTTTGATGGCCTAAGTGGCATTTGATACTAATGGCTTCATGTAAAGTTCATAGTGCTCTTTCTGCAAATCATTTTTGCAATTTATTAATAGATTTATTGTTGCATGAAATAATGGAGAGAGATGGTGAAAAAACAAGGTGAAAGAAAGCCAATTAGTTTTGAGAAAATTTCTCTTATCACAGAGTTTGCAAGGTTCTAAGTAGGAATATAATTATAAAATGAGACTTTAGTCCCATCCATTCAGTGTATTTCTGTTTTATATTAGAGTTTGTATTTGTATTGCTAAAAAGAGGTTTATTTGTTTGAGGGTGAGTGAGAGGAGGAAGTGATTGTGATGAACAAGGATTGGTTTAAGACCACATTTGGGGGGGGGGGGAGATTAAAATGTTCTATCCTACAAAATTTCTCAATTTAGGCCAAATGACCAAGGCTAATATAGTATATAGCTCATATATTGGTCCTGGAATTAATTTCTTCCAGTGTCCAATGCAGTTTTGTTCAGATCTACCAAAAGATATATCAAGAGCTACATGTAACGATTGGATCACTGTAAATTTATTGAGAAATATCAGAGATCTTCAAAGGATAGGATGGGGGAGTGGATCCATGAGTAACAAGTCTTAAGATTTGCCTAAATGAAAAGATTTGGGTATAACTATAAAGATCTCACTGGACATTATAGGAATGACTGGTCTTTTGAAGGAACATGAAGAATGGAAGGATTCTGCTGTGTTCAAGTGCTTGAATATGAATCTATGTCTGGGGGATGGAAAGGAGGAGGAGTGAAAAGTTGTTTAATCCACAAAAAAATGAATCATTGGAGCAGCTTATTTAAAAATATGGAAAGATAACACTAAGGGCAGTGTTTTGGCTAGCTTTCTGAACAGTTTGGAATGGGGAATTTTAATATTTTTATACAATTACAAAATTGTATAAAACATATATTTTGAACATTTAACATATTTTACTTCTCCCTTCCTCAAAAATTAAAGTCATGCACTTTCACCTACTTATAATCAACACTTGTCAATAGCAATTTGAAGTGCTGGCTTGCATGTGAAAAAGGATAAGTGGAGAAAGACTGGGCAGAGAAAAGAAAAATCTACATAGTAAAGTTCTCAAATAATTGTTAACCAACAAGTTAACAAGTCAGGTTCTAGAATCTTTTAGAAAAGAACATATATAACTTCTTTGTTCACATATACACATTTTACAGCTCACAGTGGCAACATCTATAGTCTTTTGGAGGATTCCTAAGAGAAATGGGAAATCTTGATTTAAAAAGCCCTCCAATGAAATGGATTCTAAATCATTGGTCTAAGACAGTGGTTCCCAAACTTGGCAACTTTAAGACTTGTGGACTTCAACTCCCAGAGTTCTCCAGCCAGAAGAGCTAGCTGGAGAATTCTGGGAGTTGAAGTCCACAAGTCTTAAAGTTGCCAAGTTTGGGAACCACTGGTCTAAGAAGTAAACCTGTTTTTCACCTGTATGTTGAATAATATAGTCTTTGATTTATGATTGTTCACTTGAAGTTATGATGAACTTCCTTGGGAGTGCATACAACCCAAAAATGAAGTTCCGATGGCCATCTCCCCCCCCCTGCTCATTTTACAGCACTCCAGGTGCTCAGCAACTGGGCTGCATTTATGACTATTTGCAGCCATGTAACCATGTTTTATGACAGTTTTGCCAAGAACTGGCATTTACTTCTGGTTTACACGGAAAAAAACCAGACCATAGCATTGTTTGTTTAACAACTTCTCCAAAAAGGTCCTAAAATTAGATTGGTCATGTGGGTGACCCATTTATAACCATCATAAGTTACAATCATGATGAGCAGGCTCCATTCTGGTTCTAACTCAAGGACTACCTGTAATCAAGGTTGGGATTCTACCAGCTTGGAACGGTTTGGATGAACTGGTAGCTCCAATGAACAGCTGGGAGCAAACTTTGCCCTGACGATCAGATTGGCCCACCTGCCCAGGTATTTTCCTACCTTTATCTTCTTAGCTGATTTGCACAGCAGAGCAGATTGCCATGTGAATCAACTGTGTTACTCCTCCAAAGAAACCTGAAGGTGAAGATTTCTTCAAACTGCGCACAGCGCATGTCAGGCATGGAAGTGCGCAAATCACACGATGACCGAACTGGTTGTTAAATTAGGAGGATCCCACCACTGCCGGTAATAAAGTATCTGACCTAGAAAACCAAACCCGTATTCCGTATTCAGTATGCTGGGGGCATTGCTGTCCATCCCTAACTTTGGATTTGGCAAGGTATCCATATATTTACACCAATGCAGCACTAATGGATTTTTCTTTTTAACACTTTGGAATAGACAATGAGAGACTTTCCCCAATCAACATCAAAAGGCCAAACAAGATTTTACCAATTGTGTATGCTCAGCATTCCAGTGGGACAGAGGCAACCTTTTGCTTGGTCAAAACTTTTTAAAAACACATTTGCCATTATTTGCAAAGCAGTGAAAAGCCATTATGCTATACTTTAGTCTTGAGGCTTTTTTTTTTTAATGAATAATACATACGAAATGTTTTTGGTAGTGTCATTATTAATAAATAATTGGAAATTATGTCATGAGTCATATCTCTCCCCTTTCCTCTGCTGTGGTTCAGATCTTCAGGACCAGGCTAAATAAAGCACCACATCTATAAAATAAAGCTACATTTCCTGAAAATGGATTTTAGTGACGGAAATGATGATGGCATTTTGCAATCTATAAATATGGTTTGTCCCTTTTAAAATAATGAAAGGAACATTTTAAAAGTCTTTCAAAAAACAGTAGTTAATTCGCTGTTCCTTGGCCTGGGACTTTGGTCCTTGTAGGAGTGTCTGACAGCACACTGCATTCTTTGACCTGGTTTTGAAGATGTTTATCTAAGAATCCCCATTGAGTCTTCAAAGAGACCTTGATTTTCTTGTATTTACTTCTGAAGGATCATTAGAAGAATTCTGCACTCTGCTGTCTTTTTAGATGCAAGCAAGTGCTTAATGTCAGGCGTGCCTCATTCAGTATCCAATAAAGAAAACCCCCAGCTCCATTTGAACAGAGAAGAAGTTACTTTTACTGGACATGAAATGAAAACAGCTAAAGTGAAGCAAGATCTGAAGCAAAAAAAGTGCGAACTTGTACATATCAAACATTTACCCAAGACCAGGGGGTGGGTTCTTGCCAGTTGTAACTTCTTCTATAGAAGAGGTTCCACAAATCTACAGTGCTGTTTAGAACCGGTTCCAGCTCCCTCCCACTGCCCGCCAGCACATCATCAAGATGAAGAGCGGGAGGAGGAATTCTGGGAGTTGAAGTCCACAAGTCTTAAAGCTGTCAAGTTTGAACATCCCTGGAGTTTTTTCTAAAGGGTTAGGGGTTCAAAGGTCTTGTAACTTGACAGCTTTAAGACTTGCATGCTTCAAATGTCAGAGTTCCTGAGTCAACATTTTGGTTGCTAAGCAAGAGCATTGTTAAGTGAGTTTTTATAAGTTGACCACGCCCACCCAGTCACATGGCCGGCAAGCCATTCCCACAAAGCAGGACACACCTACAGAAGAGGTTCTAAAAAAAATTGGAAACC
The DNA here is from genome assembly GCF_051295495.1 of Thamnophis sirtalis. Taxonomy (NCBI): domain Eukaryota; kingdom Metazoa; phylum Chordata; class Lepidosauria; order Squamata; family Natricidae; genus Thamnophis; species Thamnophis sirtalis. Next base: position 27,265,768 of record NW_028261392.1, read on the forward strand.
CACCACTGCCCAAGACCCTCACCCCAGTTACCCCAACCCAATGTCCAATCTCCAGCTCTCAAAAGTGTCATGCGGGGTGCATCTTCAAGTGGCCTCATTCAGTTGGTATGCAAAGACAAGTGATCTTGACCAAACCCAAACACGAGCCATCAGCATTCACAGAAGATGGTGAGAACAAACCTCCCTTTGTGATAACTCCTCCAGTACCCCCCCCCCAGCTGATAGCAAGCAAGCAAAGTAGAGGCTGACTGGTTTAGGCAAATATTTTTCCATTTCAGTTCTTCTAAAAAAAATGGGGGTTCTTTTCCTTTATTTGAACATAGAAATTCTCAGAGTTTTCTCAACCTGTGCTCTGTTATTTTAACCCAGACCAAAAAAACATGCCCTTACAAAAATAGCCTTATAAAAGTTTAAAAACCTTTTTTTTAAATAGCCTTTTACTTGAATGCTACTTGTTTACATAAGCTGTGACAGTCACAAAGAAGGTGTGGCCATAAAGTCAATGCCATAGAGTCATATAGCAAATTCATTGTTCACCATGAGGCAATTTTTGCCAGAATGTGGATGTAAACTGCTGGTTCCCATAAAAATGTCATCACATAACTGTCCTATGCTGAAAACAACCATAAATGTGGGCTAGTTAAGAAGCACCTAACATGCAATCATGTGACCATGGGGGAGGGCAACTTGTAACTTTGAACCTGGTGAGAAGTTCCTTTGGGGTAGGCTCCATCGTAATTTCAAACATTGCTAAGCAACTGGTTGTAAGATGTGGGCTAACTGTAGCTTAATATTAATATGCAAATCCTATAGCTTTGAGATTTTAAAGTGGACTTTCATTCAAACATTAACCAGGTCCAACCCTGCTTACTTTTCAAAATTCAGCCAAGATTGATGAAGGTCCAGACTCAATGGCAATGAACCTATCTGGAATTATTTGTGCCCAGAATTAATTTTAAACCAAGCACATTAGGGCAGGACTAGAAGCTATAGGTGGAAACTAATCAAGGAAAAAAGCAACTTAGAACTGAGGAGAAATTTCCTGACAGTTAGAACAATTAATCGGTGGAACAGCTTGTCTCCAGAAGTCATGAATGTTCCAACACTGGACATTTTTAAGAAGATGTTGATTATCCATTTGATGTGGTGTAGGATTTTCTGCCTAAGCAGGGGGTTGAATTAGAAGACCTCCAAGGTCCCTTCCAACTCTATTATTCTATTCTAAGTAGAGGCTGTTAATAAAACCTTACAATAAAGTAGAAACAGCTCAGGGCTCAGGGGTAAATACTCAAAGAGCCATTTGGACCCGTTTCCCACAGAAAAGAAAACACCGGAGCCACAAAGGTCCTAACCGGAAGCCCCCTGTTCAATTCTGGAGCTGACCGGAAGTTCAATTCCCCCACCATAGAGTCTCCTCCTAGTGCAGCGTACTTTTTTCTCTACCTGTCTTAACCAAAAGCCCTATCAATTGTGGAGACAACTGGAAAACCCTCTCCTTGCCATAGAGTCTTCTCCTGGCACACTGTGCTTCTCTCTCCCGCCCCCGTCCCCCACCGGAAGCTCCTCTCAAAATTGTGGCACCAACTGGTGACGGAGCCACAGCAGAGGGAGGAAAGAGCCACATGTGACTGTAGAGCCGCAGTTTGCTGATCCCTGAACTATTCATCTTTTCTGTCCAGTTTACCTGGCAGGGCTGGCAGGAGTGCTGGTTGGGAATTTTCGGAATTAAAGTCCACACATCTTAAAGTTACAAAAAGAAACAGGGAGAAACAGGGGTTGGACCCTTGAAGACTTACTAGGGCATGGATAATGAGGTTCATTTCCCATAGTTTGTTATGAGGTACCCAGTTAACAACAAACCTGAATCTGCTTCCAAGAAGTTAAGTTTCTGGTGATTTGCAATTTGAAAAGGCAGCAGGTTAGAAAATTAAGGACTCTTTTTTAAAATACAGCATTTTGACACAGTTGTCACTTCTTCCAAAACCCACCCACCTACTGAACAATTTTAATTTTTCTTTTCCCCAAAGGGAATGTTAGCATGCATTAAAGCTGATTTTTAAAGCTTCTTTTTTAATTGCAATTCCTTCATTACCCTTAATGACATAGAACATTACTACAAAGGAAAATATCTATACTAAATATAAGATGGCTTTTGAAATCTTCGCTCATGTGCTACTGTTGTACAATTATTTGTGGTCTGTATCATCATTTAAAACATAACATCAGTTCAACCCAATTCAACTCATTCTACTTAATTGTAATTCATTTAAATACTAAGTATTATCACTTTTTTTGTAATTTTTATTTCACTTTATGTGATTTTAGTGTCTGCATCATAGTTAAATATAGGCTGAATCGTGGACCTCACTCATAGATGTTATGTTATTTTATAATTGTATTATTCTACAACTGTAATAAACTAAAACGGAATTAAAGACTATCAGCAAAATATTTTTTAAAAATTATTTATTGCTATTTATTCAGACATCTAGACAAAAGCACATAGGACCCATTATTTTCTTCCTACTAAATGATACTGATATTGGATAATATTTATTTCCTGTGTAATACAAATATTTACAATATTTGTAAATATTGTTATTCTACAATTGCTTGGAGAATCTAGAAATCCTACAATTTTTCACTGTTGTAAAAATAGGAATATGTTTTATTTCAAATAACTAGTTTGGTGTGGTGATTAAGGCACCAGATTGGACACCCGGAGACTGTAAGTTCTATCCTCATCTTAGCCACAAAGCCAGCTAGGTGTCCTTGGGCCATTCTCTTTCAAACTAGGAAGAATAGCAATAGCAATAGCTTATATACTTATATACTTATATACTGCTTCATAGCCGTAGGTGGCACATGGTTAGAGTGCAGTACTGCAGGCCACTTCAGCTGACTGCTAACTGCAGTTTGGCGGTTCAAATCTCACCGGCTCAAAGGTTGACTCAGCCTTCCATCCTTCCGAGGTGGGTGAAATGAGGACCCAGACTGTGGGGGCAATATGCTGACTCTGTAAACCGCTCAGAGAGGGCTGAAAGCCCTATGAAGCGGTATATAAGTTGAACTGATATTGCTATTGCTAGTGCTTTACAGCCCTCATTAAGCAGTTTACAGAGTTAGCATATTGCCCCCAACAATCTGGGTCTTCATTTTACCCACCTCAGAAGGATGGAAGCAGTGGTGGATTCCTACCGGTTCGGACCAGTTCAGTCGAATCGGCAGCAACCCAGACCTGCCATGCCCCCGAACCAGTTATCTTGTTTTTCAGTTCTGTGCATGCACAGAACAATTTTTATTGTACTGCACATGCATGTGCAAAGCACGTATGCGCGCATGGTGCATCTATGAGCAAACCAGCAGTAGCGGCTGCTGGAACCCACCCCTGGATGGAAGGGTGAGTCAATCTTGAGCCTGGTGAAATTCGATCTGCTATATGGCTGGCAGCCAGTGATCTGCAGAAGTAGCCTGCAGTACTGCACTCTAACCACTGCACCACCACAGCTCAGTGGCAAACATCTTTTTAAAAACCTTACCTGGAAAATTGCAGAGATCAGGCTAGGCTTGTCAGGAATCAAAAACTAACTTGAAGACAGACACACTCATCTCTTCATATACATTAAGTTTTTCTCAGGATATGGCGATGTATCAGTGCTGTATATGTATAGATTCAAGCAGTGTGACCTTTTGTAACTGACAGATAGAAATTCTGTCAATACACTTATTTTCTAAGTGCCACCCAAAATTGACCACGTCAATAGGTTTGGGAATAACCAGTGCTGCTTTAGGCTTTCAACTTCAATTTTCAGGTCTTTGTATTTTGTGATCTTCCACAATTCTTTGGGTTCTATTCTATTATCCCTCATGTTGCTTCATCTTTCTTCTTTTACACTTTCTTCTTTTCAACCACAGTTTAAATCTGGTGGGTTATTATGGGCCAACACTTTACTGGTTTGAATAAAGAAACCCAACAATATTTTAACCTGTTCATTTTTTACCACTAATTTTCAATTCAATAGGGAGATAAAGTCAGTAAAAAAGAAAATTAAATGAAATCATGGGAGTTTAAATCCCTTGGCTAATTATTTTCCCAGAGTACATTTTAATTGAAATCCAACTCTACAGCTCCAGCGAGACAAGCATGTATAACCACATGTAACATTAATTTGTAAAAATGTGTTTCTTTCCTTTGCTACCACTTCTACTACCCACATAAAAAAAATATTTCTGCTGGGAATCTGGACAAGAAACAAGTGCTTTCATGTGCCCCAAATGTACAGCCTTCTCAGAAACTAAATCCTACATAAGCTTGACTTCAGGTTAAAAAAAACCCACAGCAACTGGGTGTGTTTCTCACACTACTAAGTAATAAAAGTATCCATATAACTAAACAGGTTTGAGCAAGAACAGATATGTGATGAAGCAGATAATCAGGCATTGTGTTGGAAGATGACTGGAGAATTGAGTTACTTAATGTCTTGTCAAATACATTAATTCCTTCGTAAACTATCTTGCACCTTGAACGGCTTTCAAAGAATCAAATTGAACATTACTTGTTGGATTTGTTTTGTCTTCTTCACCACAAATGAGACCTAGCCCACATTCAGATATGCTAAATGTATGAGTAAAAACATTACACATGCCCTATTGTCATTACATACACTTCCCACTCGCTTTTGTCCAATTTGGTATTCTCTGTTTGAATTACAGCTACCAACATTCCCAGCCTGCATGAATAAAATTTTTCAAAAAGGTAGTTTTAGCACATATGGAGGGCACAAGGTTGGAAAGTACTGCCTTAGAAATGACATGTGCAATTTGCATTTGCAATGCTGTATTATGTTAAAGCCTTTTGCAATGCTGTATTATGTTAAAGCCTTCTAACATGCAGGTGGGCATATTTACACTTTAATCTAAACTTTGTCTCCCCCCCCCCCATCTAGTGAAGCCTTGTTACAAAAATTGTCCATTCATACTCTCATAATAAACATATGTTTTGGGGTTTATTTCTTGCTTCCCAAGTAAGATTTTTCTAAAAGTATTGGGTTTCTGATTGTCACCCCAATTAGTTTTTTTCTGATACAGAAAGAAAAAAACCTCATTTATTGTTCAGGATTTTGCCCTCAGGCATTTAAAAGCCAAAGATAAGTTGGTGCTTTAATTCTAGGTTGAGCTATGAATCTGAAATTCCCATTCTACACATAAATCAAATAGCTATGAGTTTGTGAAATTATGATATATCACACACACACACACACACACACACACACACACACACACACACACACACTCACTACAAATTTAAAGCTTGTTATGTTAGATTCAGGTTTGCTTTTTGTATTGACCATGATTGCTTATTAATAAAATGAACATCTCCATTGCAGTTCCTTCACCATTAACCATCATCAACATCTACTTCCTATATCTAATAAAGTAATTTCCTTGTTAGCAATGTAAAATATCTTCTAGAGCAGGGGTGTCAAACTCAATTTCATTGAGGGCTGCATTAGGGTTATGTTTGACCTCGGGGGGATGGGGTGGGCGTGGCAAGGATGGCCAGCTCAATGTCACTCGTATCAGGAGCACCTGCTCTGTCAGTTGCAATGGCCTCCTGTAACCCTCTGCCAGCAAAAATGGAGCTCAGGAGGACTGTGTGTGGCCTTCCTGAGCTCCGTTTCTGGCTGTGACAACCTCCTGCAACATTCCACCAGTGAAGTACGGCCCTCCCAAATTTTGTTTCTGGCTGTGACTGCCTCCTGCAACACTCCGCCAGCAAAATGCAGACCTCCCAGTCTCCATTTTTACTGGGAGAGGCACCATGGTCCATGGTCTGGTCCTTCGCTGTTTTCAGCCTGGCCTGGTGGGCCAGATCTAAGCACCCTGCAATCCAGATCAGGCCTACGGGTCTTGAGTTTGACACCCTTGTTCTAGAGTCATCACAGGGTCTTTCTTCAAAAGCAGCTATAATGAGAACAGGTTTGATGGCTCAATGATGTTTCCATTGGTGGAGAAAAGACAGAAATCTCTTCCTCCACCAAAGTAGATTTCTATAAAGAGTCCATCAACCCCAGCTGCTTTTTTATCAATCTCTTTCTTTCCAAACTGTCCACAATCTTTATACTGCTGGCTTCTCACAGCTCTGAATTTCCTTCATGCCAATGCATTGGCTACACAAGAAAAAAAATGAGAATCAACAGTCCCCTCTCACTTGTAATTTATTTTCTGTGATTCCAGAAGTAGTTGATTTTTGGAGCCCATTTTCTGCTACTTTCTATTTAGCTTTTGTTTAGCCATCTTTGACATTTGCCATTTTATTTGGCAAATGGCATCAGCAATAATTATCCAATCTAATTGCTAGACATTTTTCCCAGCCAATTGGCCAACATGGCAATTTCTGAGTGCTTCTGCCAAACACTGGGCCAAAAATTTGTGTGTCACACACTACTCTGATTAGCTCACCCATCTTTGGTGCTGACATTTTCCTTGGCTTTATAAGAAGTAACAATCCCATTTAATAGGAGATTAGACCAACAAATTAATTATATGTCATTTGCTTTAAGACACAACCAGTAAGTGAATATTTTTTAGCATATCTTGCTTTGGTGCCCTTTCCAAGGTATCACGGTTTCTGTGGGTCACAGCTTTTAATCAAAGGGTGTATCTTAGATGCTAGGAAGGAACCCTTTTTCATGACTCCCCATTTCTGCTACACACTATTTTTATTGTACGTTTGTGCACAATAGTTAGCTGACAGGCTAGTCCCCTTCCAGGAATAGATCTCCTTTCCCACAGTTTATTCAAATCTACTGATTTCTGAAGCTTACTTTGGCTTTTAAATAAGTGCTGCTTTTCACTGACCAGCTCCAATCCAAGAAATTGTTGATCTTTATGTAATCCTTATTTAATCAGCTGCAGTTTTCCAAGTCATTCTTTCTCACAGGTTCTTAAGATGGTATGCTGTATTCCATCAAACTCATTACAACATTTTTGGATTCTGTCTGCAATTTCAAATCAGTTGTATTATGTATGATACTCTCTCTTTCTCTCTGCCACTTTGAATTAGCTTTATTTAGCGCTGTCAAACATGCTCTCAAAAAATCCCCTCCTTCCATAATTAAAAGATGTCACTAATAAATGTAAAGCATTATCGGATAAGATTTGTTCTCGGTAAAGTGATAAAGCCAGATTAAACCTAAACAGCTTTGAGTAGAAATGTTATTTGTGAATGACACTGGGATGACACTCCTGTCACCTGAAAATTTCCAGCTTGTTGAAACTGGAAAATTAGGTTCTGATGGCTGAGAATGTTGGTATCCAAATGCACCTGGAATTCCAGATTGCCAAATTCTGTTCTTGCCAGGGGTGGGAGTAAAAAATGTTAGCAACTGGTTCCCTGCCCAGTTGCTGGGTGGGCATGGAGGGTGTGGCCTATTCGGCCTCCTGCACCATGGTGGGGCATTGTTTTCACCCTCCCCATGCTTAGGGGGCTTTCCTCGAGCCTCCAGGAGGGTAAAAATGTTCTCCTCCAGGCTCCGGAGGCTGAAAATGGGCTGTTTCCAGACATAGAGGAGGCCCATTTTTCACCCTCCCAGAGCTTCCATGCAGGCCCTGCACTTACCTGGCATGATGAATGGGCTGCATGGAGACTCCTGAGAGGGGAGGTGTGGGTGGGGCCAGTCGGTCCTTGCAATAACCGGTTCAGTGAACCGGATGCAAAATTAACCTCCGGTTCACTCGAACCAGTGTGAACCTGCTGAATCCCACCCCTGGTCCTAGCCTTTCATAGAGTTGAGAATGAAAAAGTTTGTCACACTATCTAACTGATAAGAATTGCAAGAAGAGGAATTTTTGGAAACATCTAATATTGATTGTAACAAAAGCACTCTAAATGAGTTTAGATTGCCAGCGTGCCATAGGAGTGATAGGAAAATGATGGCTGGTCAAATGTTCCTAAATTTCAACTTCCAGCAGTTCCCACTGTTATCCAGAGTAGAGAAGGTTGATGGAAAGTGCATTTTTTATGAGGAAGATAATAGGTTTCCAAATCTGTCTGCCTTCAGAGTTATTTCAGTGCAGACTGTAAAACACACTGTATGTAAACAGAATGACATGAAAACTATGAATAGTTATGCACACCAAAAATTATACAACTATAAATTAAAGAATTAGTGCCCTAGCATTGTTATTATACTTTTCTCTTTCAACCATCTAGCTAGGAGGAAGTTTATAGGAGAACAGTTTTGGCTACCATTTTGAGACACAGAAAAGGACAAAACAATTGGCTTAACATCTGTGTGCTTTATTATGCCCTTTGAACTCTGGAGACCGAACAGAGCCCCTTCCTGACTATTTTGAAATATTTAGCAGTGGTTTATGTACTTCAGACCTTCATCTGAATTCCAGCATCATCTGGTGAAGGATATGGCTTTATGGTGAAATATGGAATTTATTCCTCTATGACATAAATCATGAGATGTCATAAATCTTAAATCTCTGCAAGTGAGCTTTGACAGGGATCCATAAATAAAGTGGCCTATATTTCATGTTCGTTGCTTAAGTCATTGTGTATTTTATTTTCCCTTAAGGAAAATAATGGATCTGTAACATTAAAAAGAATTGATCCTTGTGTTTCCAACATATTAATCGTGTATGGTTCGTCCACTACCATTAATGAATTCACTATGTTCCCTTTACTAAGAGAGCTATAATATTTTAATATCTCACCACAGAGTCCTAGTTACCTTGGGCATTTCCATTTGCTTTCCCTTGTTTGTTTAGCATCCCGGGTTTCCTCCCACCAATTTTATGGTCATGTAGCTAATCTCTCCCTGCAGGGCCTATTTTTTCTTTAGGCTTATTGTTCAGCAGGACACAGTTACAGCAAAGCAGGCTCATATTTAGGGCAACACACTTACAGCACTGGGTTTAAAATAATTTGTGCCTGGATCTGACATTTAAAGCATCCAAAGCTTACTTGGAATTAGGATTTAGAGGTCTGCTTCTTTCAGATGAACTTTTAATATTGTCCATCTATCACCAACATGGCCAAGGCCCCTTAAAAAGAAGGACAATGCTTAAAAAAATAAATGCCCTTCCCTTTGGCTTTCTTTCTGGATTTGGATTTTGGATTTTAAACTCCGTTTTTGTTTTGTCCATATAATTGCATCTAAATACCCAATGTGTTTGTCAATATATGTTGGTCTATTTATAAACCTAGTGTTGGTAAAAAAATAATAATTATAATGATTGTATGTGCAATCATGTCTGTTCTATGCAGATTTTTACCTCAATGAGACAAGAGTGGGAACATAACTCCCCCCAAAATGCTTTTAGGAATTACGTTATTGTGGACTCAGGAGGGATAGTTAACAGAACAATACTTCTACATAGGAAAAGTCCTATGTTTAATGTTCTTCTTGGCTCTCCATTAAGCACAAATTTAATTTGAGAAGTCGGCCTATCAGAAAATACGGCAATGGATTATACATTTACAAAAGGGACTCATATTAATATGTTGTATACACCTCACTGCCTAATAAAAGGGATAAGGTTTCAACTAACCATCCATGTCCTCCTCCGGAACATTGTAATCTGTAAGAGGCTCAAGTAGGCCTAACAGCAGAATACCTCCTCCACTCAAGTTTTTTGTAGAGACTGCTTAGTTTAAACTGCATAGCTGTGGACTTATTCAAGCATGTTGATGTCTTTATCTTGTTTGCTGGACATGCCTTTTGGCTCCAGTATTATCAACTCTTTGCCTCCCAGAATTCACTTTTACAGAAAACAGTGATTAACTCAAAATTGCTAGGAGTTGGGAATCAAAAAGCTGAGGAGTGAAGACTTCAGTACAAAAATAATATTTTAAAAGGGAGTATTTCTTTATCCAACAAAAAGATAACCAGTAGAATAGATTCCATTTAATCAACCTGCCAGTACTGATGGCAAATATTTCACACACCTATGAATCTTTTCCAGAATGTCAGAATACCTTCAAATTCTAAGCAAAGAAAATATACTGCTTGCAAGCGTCTAACTGGCTAATGTTAGAAATAAGTTTAATTAGTTTAATCATAAAGATATTTCAAAGTCCCTCTGATTTCAATATAACTACTTACAGCATGATTAAATATGGATAAAACCTCCATATGTAATTGTCAGACCAAAATACTGAGATTAATCTATTTTCCTGTGGTTGAACTATAAAGGTAAAGGTTACCCTTGCAAATATATGCTAATTGTTCCCAACTCTAGGGGGCAGTGCTCATCTCTGTTTCAAAGCTGCAGACGTCTCCGTGGTCATGTGGCCGGCATGATTAAATGCCGAAGGTGCACGGAACACTATTACCTTCCCACCAAAGATGGTTCCAATTTTTTCTACTTGCATTTTTGCATGCTTTCGAACTGCTAGGTTGGCAGAAGCTAGGGCAAGTAATGGGAGCTCACTCCATTATGCATTGCTAGGGATTCGAACTGCCAAACTGGTGACCTTTCTAACTGACAAGCTCAGAGCCACTGAACCACCGCATCCCTGGTTGAACTATACAGGCCACAAATTGACTGCCAGTTCTATCTACTACCCATTATTTATTAATGCTCATCATGAGCATATGCAGCAAAGATGACAAGGAAATTCATGAAGGGAAAGTGATCTATTGGAGCAGCAACAAAAATATTCTGATATATGGAGATACATTCTTCTCTATATATCCTACTTAACATGTTTCTATCACTCTCAGCCTTAAACCCAGTATCTTTTGTGTCTGATCACAGTTGTCTAGTGGAACATATATCTTCTTATTGTATAAAACATAGCTAAAATAATGGTTGAACTGTACTTCCTGTTCTTTGTTTTATTGTACCTTTCTGTTGTCTTTGTTAAGCAATTTATATACTTTAATATTTCTTCTCATGTTATTTTGGCCATATCTAAATAATATCTTGTATTGTTCTTAACATAATTTTGCTGTTAGAATCATTCTGACCTTTAGTTATCCTGGATTGTGTCTATTGTCTATACAGACTAGCTGTATAAATTCTTCCTTAGTGGAATGACCCTTTTTACTTCTTCTAATTTTTGATTATTCTTTAGAACTTCACTAAGCTTTTTAGTGCAGCAATTTTTCTGGATTTCACCCAAAAATATTAGACAATTATTGGCCTTTCATTCTGCTTTCCCGGGAATTCATATCATAGAACTGGGGATATCATTAGGGCGAACTAATGACATCATAGAATTTCTGAGCAGAGGTTTCCCAAATACAGTAAAACTGGCTCATGAGATTTCTGAATAATAATGTACAGTTCTAACAACTATCCACCCCTTTCTTCAGATAATTAAATAGATGCTAGAGTATAAACTTACCTGATTGTGTCACCTCTAACAAAATGTCTCCACTTTAAAAATGCTTTAACTTTATTTGGGGAGAATGGGTGTTTTCATGAGGGTCTGTCAATGAAATCATGATGTACTTTCCCATTTAGATCACATTTACGCCCGTTGAGCTGAAGAAGCTTCTTGGTTTTTCTTCAAAGAAAAACTGACAGTTGATTTGCTCTTGAAAAAAACGCTTTGGAAAAACCATGAACTGAATGGCCGAGAATCTCCATAGACACTTGAGTCAGTTCTACGATTTCTTTGTTGGCTGCTTGTTTCCTTCTAAACTAACGTGTGTCTCTCTCCTTTAAATCCCTGAATGGCTTTGGTTCTAAGGACATGGTGAATTTCCTTCTGTTGCCCAGCCTGCACATTAACCTCAAGGAAATGTTTTAAAAACTTTTTCCTTAGCGCACTTCAGCTCAATGGTTACTTAGTTTAGGAAATCCCACTATCTCAGAATGTACTTTTCTTAATCATAAGAACAAAATCCTTCTCCTCTTTGTAGCTGTTTAACTTTCATTTCTTTGTCACAATTCTCCAGAAATATATGGCTTGGATATAGAATTAGATATATTTAGAGCCTGTGTTGAATGATTGAAACTAGGTTCTACCAATTTCAACAAATGTATACTAAATATGACTAGGGTGGCCACCATCCATAGTTCTGAAACTTCATTCAGAAAGATACATATGGCTATATCTCTAAATCAATAAACACATGCCTGTTATTGAGAAATAATTTTATCTATTGATTTTATTTTGTATTACAACTGACAGAATTCTTGAATCTCACAGTTGTAACAATTTATATTTGACCATTATTATTTCATCTATCAAATGCTTCTTGTGGTAAGAGCAACAAAGGTATTTTGGGGCACAACCTGGGTTTATATCTGTTGCATGTTCTCAATATGGCACATCTAACAAAGTGATTTTTAAACTATACATTAACCTTGATTTTGTTCTTCCATAAATACCCATGCCACTAAGTCTCAGGTCATGTCCTTTTAACACCAAGTGTCTTCTATGTCTTAGAAGCAGCATCCTCTTTCCTTTGCATCTTGTAACACTTTATATTTAGCTTGTGTTTTCCCCGTCACACAAATTTAGATTCACCTTCCTGCCACTATTTAAATTGGAGCATCAGTTATCAAAACAGATACTGACAGAAAAAAAAATATTATTCTAGAAAGGACATTAATTTTTATCACAGAAATTCTCCTAAGCATGGACAGTTGTGGTTTCCAGCTTAACAGTTTCTTTTTACACGTCATTCCATTTTTTAACATTATTATTTTGAAATAACATAGTTATTCACTATTTGTCATAGTGAACATTTTACCTTCTTCTCAATCCTATTTTATTCATCAGTTCTGTTCTATTTTGTTAGCATCTTCATCTTTTGTTTATTGATCTTGAAACCTGCCAATGCACCAAATTATTTCAATCTGCCTATTAATGTTTAAATTCCATTCAAAACATCTTCTAAAACCAACACCAAGTTGTCTGCAAAAGCCCTTAACCTATACATTTCTTTTAAAAACTATTTACACAATGTTCTCATCTTGTCTTGTATCTCTAATCAAGAGAAGAAGAGGGCAGAGAGGTGTAATTGTCAAAAAAGGTTATTGTTTTCAACACTGAGTAAAACAGTAAAACTGTGGTTGAAACTGAATTGAGTACAAATGGTGAACTTGTAATTGCTAAAATATATAAATTTTATTGAAATTTGAAACATAAGAAGTGAAAGAATGTATGATAAGGTGGGCTAAAATTTAGCTTATAAAATTCAGATGGAACTGTGTGAAAATACATGGTTGAAAGTATTGTTTATACTACCTTCTAATAGTAAAGAGAATGTTTATAATGTTTATAAAATGATCATATACTGTTCATATATATCACGAAAGAAAATATCTAGAAGGTAAAAAGCATTTCAAATTTGAAATATGAAGGGACATTTCATCATGGTTGGTGGACATAAAAAAACCTAGAAAATTCAGGATTCAAATATATACACTGATTCAGAGATTTAAAAGATTAATAGACAATTGAACCTAATTTGGGGGATTGAAGGACAAGAAGTTGGGGAAAACTCACAGAACTTTGTTTTTGTATTGAATAGTGAGATTATTTTACGCACAGATTTGGCATTAACCACAAGGGAGGAATAATTGGTGAAGATGGTAGAACTGCTGAGTTTGCTAAATTGACCTTATTGATCAGAGAAAAGAAAATATTTATGTTTATTGCTGACTGCAAACCCTTTATGATTTTTTTCTATACAATAGAAAAATATGGTTTTGATGATGACAGAATATATTATAGAAAGAGATTTATGTTGTAGCCATAAGAGATAAATTTATAATTTTACTTATAATTGCTGTAAAGATTGGAAGCCACTATTTTGTCTTTTTATTTTTCTAATACATTTACCTTTATTTCTTTTTCTTACTTTATATTAGTTTGTATCAGTGTTTATCTTCCTTTTTAATTTGTTCTTAAATAAACTTACTTTAAAAAGGAAGTAATAAATTTATTTGGGAATTCATCCCCAGATATCATATACTTTTTTTATGAAGAAACAATAATTTTTTTAAAAAAAAACATAATCAGCAACACTATAACTTCCAGATTTACAACTGGGATGAAAAGTTTTTTTCCCCTCTCTTGTATTGGGAGGAAAAACATTGAAGTTGTTGAACTTGTTGTACTTTCTCTTTCACCTCATTAGTTTCACTTACTCAAAATATATACAAATTTATGAAGCAATGCTATTACATTCATCAAAATAATTATTTAAAAGACAGTTTTAATGGAGACTAACAATCCCTTTGGCCTTCTTTGGGCAAAGTTAATAGCATAACCTAACTTTATGATTAACAGGATCATTAATTTTTGACTGTAGAGAAAAGACATCAGGTGATGCCAGGATGGGGAGACTGAAGATGACGTGACTGTCTGACTAAGATAATTTCATAAATTCCTACACTAGGCACAAATGGAAGAAAATACACACTTCAGTTTAGCTTATGAAAACAAGAAGCATACAATCTGATTCCACCAACTAGCTTAAAATTCAGATATTCCTAGATTCTCATTTCCTCTTTCTGAGAGGAGGAATTCTAGTTGCCTTCCCTCCAACTAGATAAGCCAAGTTATCCTAGATATGGTTGTTTCAGACACCAGACGAAGAAGTGAAAGTTTGTAACAGCTACTGCTAGCATGAACATATACATTTCTTTTAGGATCATTTTGCAAATGTAATACAGGTGATTCTTGATTCATGACCATAATTGGGAAGAGAATTTCCATTGTTCAGTGAGTTGCTCCTGATTTTATAATCTTTTTTGCCTAATTCACTTTTGTTAAGTGAATTATGGAAGTTCTTAAATGATTCATGTAGTCATTATGAGGACACCCTTTGCCCAGTGACTTTGCTTGTTGGAAGTCAGCTGGAAAGATGGCAAATCATGATCATATGACCCCAGGACACTGCAACTATTGTAAATAGATGCCAGTTGCCAAGAAAATGACTTTTGATCATATGACCATGGGACAGAGGTGGGTTCCTACCGGTTCAGACTGGTTCTGCTGAACCGGTACTAACTTGGCGGCCTGGGTCACTGGAACCAGCAGTGATCCAGGCCTGCCAGGCCTCCCAATTATCTTGTTTTTGCCTTCTGTGCATGCACAGAGCAATGTTCAGAGTTGTTGCAACTATGAAAGGTTGCTAAATGAATAGTTGTAAATTGAGTACTATCTGTAATCTGATCAGATTTACAAAAATTTCATTGGCCATTAGGTAGGTTGAAGTTTTTTTATATCTCATTGGTGCTAGATAATAGTTTCTTTTTGACAGCTATTACGTATCTGTACCTTGTAGCCAGTGGTGTGATTCACTTACCTTTGCTACTGGTTCACAAATGTGAGCATGCTCGTGCATGGACCACCTTCTGCATATGCGCACTGCCTTCTGTGCATGCACAGAAGGTTGTGCATTACCTAGGAGCCTCATAGCCTTTGTCAAATGAATCATTGCAGTGGTTAACTTAGTAGCACCGTTGTTAAGTGAATATGGCTTCCCCATTGACTCTGCTTGTCAGAAGGTCGCAAAAGGGGATCACAAGACTCTGGGACACTACAACCATCATAAATGTCAAGCATCTGAATGTAAATTGTTGTCAAGCATCTGAATGTAAATCACATGACTATGGGGATGCGGCAATGGTCATAAGTGTGACAAATGGTCATAAATCATTTTTTCTATGCCATTGTAACTTCAAACAGTCACTAAATGAACTGTTGTAAGTTGAAGACTATGTGTATTTCTGTTGGCAAGCCCATAGCCAAAACTATAGCTGGACCCCAGGGGTGAAATCAATTTACTTTCTCTACTGCTTCACAAATGGAGTGCATGCACAGAGTGTCAAAAATTGGATGGTGATGATGTGCGGGTGGATGTGGGGAACCTCCCGCCACTGCTACTACCGGTTCGCCCAAACCAGATAGAACCGGCTGAATTTCACCACTGCTAGACTCCCAAAACATGTCTGTATATTTAGCAAGGCCATGTGACTACATAAAAATGGATTGATGATTCCTCAGCAGATGTTTCTGTGCAGAAAATGTCACCTGATGTCCCTCTAACATTCTTAATATTCCTGGGACAGAAAAGAAATTGGATAGCAAGAAGCAGAGAAAATAAATTAGATGTTCCTACTATAATCATATGATAATACTCCCAGTTGTAACTTTTGCAAAATTGGAGTTCATTTCCGAGACTCTCTGTCTGAACAGGGTAATCAAGTGAAACTCTCCCTATTGGCTGGCTCTTCGGACCTGGGCCCTTCCTGGTCTTCTGCAACTTCTCCCAGTAGTGCATCTTCATTAAGCTACCATGAAGTAAAAGCAGGCATTTCCTCCTGAGGCTTCCCCCAAAGTAATCATATTTGCAATATCTTCAGAATTACATGTCACACAAGGGGCTACTTTATTTCCTAATCCTGCTGATTTAGCCCTTTCTAATAAAAATGATCTTTGGATGGGAAACAATATTACTTCAGCCTTACTTTACAACATTTTTTTAATCCACTGATTCCCAGATCAATCCTGTCAAAATGGTTATTTGGTTTCACCAGCTTCTATGAGACTCTTTCTTCTATAATTCACCAGAAACTTGCAATGTGGAGTGTGTGTGTGTGTGTGTGTGTGTGTGTGTATTCTTTTTCAACTATCATTTTAAGAAAGTGGTATAGCGTTTCCCAGCAAATAATCAGGGTTACCGAGTGCAGACTGTATTACAAGATAAAATTCTTTACGAGAAGAGCTTTATTTTGAAGTACATCCTGGCAAGACAAGCTCTGTAAGGTATAACGGGATGTCAAGGTGGAAGGAATAATTTAAAAGTTAAGGAGACAAGGCGATCCAACAGATTTCAAGAGACGTTCTCTTATAATTAAGAGCACAATATGTTGTGGTGCATGGCTGATCAATACCAAGAGACATCCCAAATATGGAAAACCTTCCCAAAGGAGCTTGTCTGCTGCTCATACGACAGCCATCGTAGACCAAAGGAAGACCTTTTATTTTCTCAGGCCTTTGATCTATAATTGCTTTTAATGCTTTTAATATTTATTATAATTGCTTGCCTGCTCCTCATTCCAGATTCATTTTGCGCTGTTGGAAATGTTATGCTGATTCTAAGCACTTTTAGGGTTCTTTTAAATTTTTATTCTTATTTGGTGAACCTTGAAAACAAAGAGATATGAACAAGGAATTTGGCAGACTTCAAAGAGAAAAAGAAGGACATTACAGGTAGTTCTTGACCTACAATAGTTCATTTAGCAACCATTCAAACTTACAATGGGCTACAAAAAGGGATTTATGACCATTTTTTACTTGTATGACGATGCGACATCCCCATGGTTCTGTGATTTACATTTGGATGCTTTTCAACTGGTTCATATTTATGACAATTGCAGTGTCCTGAGGTCATGTGATCATCTTTTGTGACCTTCTGACAGGCAAAGTCAATGGGGAAGCCAGATTCACTGAACAACCATGTTGCTAATTTAACTACTGCAGTGATTCATTCAACAAATGGGGCGAGAAAAGTCATAAAATGAGGCGAAATTCACTTAACAAATTTTTCACTTAGCAACATACATTCTGGGCTCAATTGTGATTGTAAGTTGAGGACTACCTGTATATGGTGTACTATGAGGTGTCAAACTGTACTCTATGGAAACTTGGAGTTCTTAGAGTTCTTCAAAAGTTTAATTGGATCCACAAGAGACCATTGGTATTTTAAAAGGAAATCATTCAAATGAGACCACATTTCTATCATACTGAAGACAATGGTGGTTAGCAGAGGAATTTAAGCTCTGCCTTTTTTTTTATACACATCACACATGATGTACTCTGATGGGTATACCTTCAATCAAACTGTTGCGACTGCCATTTCAACTAAACCCTGAAGACAGCCCAGCTTTGTGTTTTGATCTGGGATTATGAGCTTTATTTTCTTAGAACAGGTTCCACAGCCTGTAAAGTTTGCAAAATAGCTGTACATAGTCATTTGTGTTATTTTAATATGAGTTGGAATGCAATGTTTTACTTCATTTGTTAAGATCAACTTTGCATGTTTATTGGGAAAATTGGGGGGGGGGTTGAGGGTGACAACTCCAAAATTCCCCTATGATGCCATTCTATAAACAAACAACATAATCCAATATATTGTGGGTCTTTTCAAATTTGGCAACTTTAAGATGTATGGACTTCAACTCCTAGAATTCTCCAGTCAATGCTGGAGTGGAACTCTAGATACCTTAGAGTTGTCAGTTTTGAAAAACAGTGATACAGTAGATGAAATGTTGGGCTTGCTTAGACTGAGAAAGTTGGTTTTTTCTTAACAGTAAAAATTTCTGGGTAGCCCTGAGTCTCTTCAATAGATAATTTAATGTATGCAGAAGGGAATCATACTTAACCTTCAAGATCTTCAACATCAAGCTAAATAATTCTAATCTAATAATAAGTATTGTCCAGTTGAAAATTAGGGAAACATATAAATATTATGGTGGTACAAAATATATAAATATTAATAGAATGTGATTCTCTCTTTTTAAAACTGATTCAATATGCTCTCTATTGATATCCTTTTAAATCTGCAGGTTTAACACAGGAGTTTTTTATGATGCCTTCTTGTATGTTTGTATGTTTTATTTCATACTGCATATTCTAATCATTTTAAAGACAATTTATCTCCATCCTTGCCTTAAAGCATTGCTGTTGACTAGAAGACTTTTGAAAAGCTGTTTCCAGCTGTGATATAGTTTAGTAAATTATATTGAAGGTTAGGAGGTTTCTTCTTTTTTTTATTTGTTTTCTACTGCAAATCTATGGAGATGATTCTTTAATATTTATTTTAGAAAAGCTGTTTCATGCGCTTTGTTTCCTGCTGTTTCCCTGAACAGCTCTATAAAGCTTTTTAATGAAGCTGGTTGAGAGTTCCTTCTATTCTTACCACTTTAGAACTGAAAGCTTCCAGAGTAACCAGCAAATCAACATTCCGTAATCTAAAAAGGGGGAGATTGAGAAATGTAGAGGCAATGTTTCTCAAAATAATATCTAAATATTATCTTTAAAATGTTGGCCATAGTCCAGCAATCTAGTTAAGCACACTTAAACCTCTTTGTGGATATTAGAGTTCCTCCAATGTTTATTTGTTTAAAGGAGTTAAACCATGTCTTTATGTGATATTGAATGAGGCTCATGTTTTAAATTTAAATCTATATTCATAGTTAAGGATAACCAAATATATAAAAATATCTAAAAAGATGATAATAACCAAAAGAAGGACAGAAAGAGACATGAGAATACAAAGTATGATATGGCCAGTACATTAAAAATAGTAGCAGGCAAAATAATAATAACAGGACCTGGCAATGGCTCAGAGCAGGAAAGTTGAAGAAAGAGACAAAGGAGCTAATTCTGGCTGCACGAGATGAAGCCTTTAAGAACAAATGTTTACAAAGCCAGAAGTGAGAAAACAGCAACAGACTACAACTGCTGGCTCTGCAAAGAAGCTGAAGAAATCTTGTCAACCGATGCCAAAAGATCACACAGACTGACTACAAACAACAGCATGACAAGTAGCAACAATGGTGCATTGGAATATCTGCAATAAATACTACTTACCTTAAAACAAGAATTGTTAGGACCCCAAAAAAATAAATAAATAGAGAAAGTCATAAAAATGAAGAAGATAAAAGTACTCTGGGACTTTAGAATTCAAACCAACAGACAGCTGCCACAAAAAAAATGTTGAAAGTGCACAAGCCAATTGAAGAATAAAAAAGGACGTTGAAGGAAAGTGAAGAAGATGCACTGAACACCATGATAACTTACTGAATACCAGTAAGACCAAACTGGCCTACAAAAAAGATCAAATAAAGAATAGAAAAGAGAAATAATAAGACAATCTCAGATCATGTTGCTACATCTGAACACAAAACTAAGATCTAATGTGTGACCCCAATCAGGAGTTGTGTCCCTAAAAATGGGACAAGGTTAAGGGTTTTCATAGTAAGCCGTGAACTACCAGGCCAAAAAAGGCAAATTGAAGTCCCTCCAAGCCCTTCAGTCAAGCAACTCACCACCAATTCAGCTGCAGAGTCCAGGAGTTAAGAATGGGCTACTCCTACACTGCAGAAAAGAAGTTAAACAATAACAAACTAAACACATTTTAAAGCCCAATTCCCCAAAGAAAGATTTGCATCCAGTTAAATCTGGGTAGCCACCCTAAGATCACCAGAGGCACCTGGATAACAACAACAGCTCTCTCACCCTTGCCCCAGAGTCATGGCTGGTGTCCCATGCAAAACTCAGGAGTGCACATTTCCATCAGATGATCCCACATTTTGCATCTAACCAGATTTTAATATTGCACACAAGCTGGGTCCTTTCATTCATGATAAATGATTAATTATGGCATTAAGTACCAGTAGCTGGAATTCAAGACCTCCAAGGTGTGGTGACCATGTTCTGGAGCTTACTGCAAGGATCTGGAATGTGACATTGGTACTAAACATCAAGGTTGCCTGATCCATTACCACAAAATCTCTCAATTACAATCACCTCTCCAACACTGCATCCATCCTCTTCCCCTGACATCACTTCCACCTCACCGAGGATACTCACTACAGGAAGGATGCCAGAGCCACAGCCATCTTGATATTCCAGCCTAATTCAATTGACTTCCATGCTGGCACCAATGCAATTTTCAGAGTGGATGGTGAAAATAGAACCTCCACTGTCCTGCTGCTCCTTCAAAAAGCCACCATGCCTTCCAGTTCAAGACAAACATCACTAGTGAGCTAAACCAAAATCAGTTTTTCTCTGAAGTTCCAGCTGACATTGGCAGGTCTACATAAAGTCTCTGGTGAAGGAAAGTGCAGCTTTGATAGAATTGTGGTTAGAGTTCACTGCCAGCTGCTTCTCCTGTGCTTACATGGGCACCAACAGAACTCATCTTACTGTCACTTTTCTCACATACCTGAATTATTGAGTTCTCCTGGCAGCCAGTTGCTCTGTTTGATACCCCAACACACATCTCCAAAATTCTGAAACTACTGTGCAATTGCTGAGCCAGACATCATACATCCAATCCAATGAAGGATGCAGACATGTCATAATGTTATATAACCATGATGGCAAAACTATGGCGGGTGTGCCCAAAGTGGCACGTGGAGGCATGTACCCTGGCACACGTAGAATCACCCATTCCTCTTCTGGGTTTCTGGTGCGTATGCACGCACAATGATCAACTGGCATTTGTGCACACAGCAGTGCCAGCAACTGGAGCTGCTGGTCTTCCATTTTTCCACATGAGCATGCACGCCAAACAGCTGATTGTCATGTGCACATATCAGAGGTGGGCTGCTACTGGTTTTACCACTGGTTCACTTCATGCACGCTGCGTCTGCGGGCACAGTTCAATGTAAATTGTTCTTTGTGCATGCACAGAACAATTTACAGTGAACTGTGCATCTATGCGCACTACTAAACAATATGTTGGCAACGGCAGTG
The DNA here is from genome assembly GCF_051295495.1 of Thamnophis sirtalis. Taxonomy (NCBI): domain Eukaryota; kingdom Metazoa; phylum Chordata; class Lepidosauria; order Squamata; family Natricidae; genus Thamnophis; species Thamnophis sirtalis. The sequence goes on from NW_028261392.1 coordinate 27,287,237, forward strand.
GTGACTGGGAAACTGGTTCATAGAAATGGCCAGCCTGAGTCGCTGCTGGTTCTATAACCCAATCCAAAGTACCACTACCTGTTTGACCAAACAGGGAGAAACCCACCTCTGGTGCATGTACACCAGTAACCGGAAGACTAGCTGGACAGCAAGCATGCATGCACCCAAAAATGGAAGTTCATTTTCTGGCATGTGTATGTCCCCTGGGCAGCTCCTCTTCCAGGTTGTGGCCCAGAGGAGCATGCACGCTCCCTTTTCGGCACTCAGTCCTGAAAAGTTTTGCCCTCACTGCTATATAAGGACATTAAAATATTTAAACCTCTTTCATGATGAATTACAGCACAATTTTTTTATTGAAGATTGAGGAGTTCCAGAGTAAATGATCTGATCAAATCTCAAATTTGATGCTTTGGTTGGTTGAGTTAACTTACTTCTAAATTAATTCTGAAGATAAAGGGTGTGTGGGAAGGGACAGTAAATGAGAGATTCAGGAACATTGATTTGCGTTCCATCAAAAAAAGATGGGAGAGAAGAAAACAAACTGATCACTCTTTTTTAGAAGTTATGTCAATAAATGGGGCCATTTCCAGAATAGCTATGCTTTTGATCAGATATAATTTTACTGAACCAAATATATTACATACACTACATCAAAGACTTCCCTCTATTTCTATCCATTTATCACTCAACTTCCAAGCAGAAGAAAGTATCACCTTATTAAGTTGCAATAACATTGAACATTAACAACTATTTCATACTTTCCTGAGCTCAGATTGTTACAGCTTTTCATATCGTTCAGTACTATGATGGGTGGCAGGTTGACTTGAGAATGTGAGAATAACTTCTGGGTGAAATTCCAAATAGAATAACTTTCAGACTGTTCAAATAAACCATTTGAACATTTCAGCTGCAGTTAAGTATGCATTTATACACAGTACACAAATATACACTGGAGAGACATTTGTCTGAAATGTTATAGGGTCTCCTGCTTGAGCAGAGGTTTGGACTAGAAGACTTTAAAGTCCCTTCCAAACCTGTTATTCTGGTGTACAGTGTACATTTAAATGCATAAAAGTTGTCAACATATTTCCAAAATGAAGAGAAATAAGCTGTGCAGCATTAGATCTCCTTTTTATGATAACAATATTTCTCTTTCTGAAAAACCTGCAATGGGAAGGACCTGCAACACAAACTTTTCATTGTGGTCTATGGTTTCTCAAAAATATTACAAGGATAAGTAATAATAATGGCACAAAACAATATCCATACTGTACTATAAAGGAAATGCAAGAAGGCATTCTAAATGGCCTTCCTTGGTCAAAGAGCAAGGCACTTAAGGAACGATATATTTCACTCCCTGCTAGGTTGAGCAATACAATTGCCTAAGTCCACTTTAAATATTTGATTACAGTCTTCTCCATTCATATAATATTTATGCCCACTTCAAGTCCTGGAATGTTTGATGCCCGTAAATACACAATTTCTTGGTTTAATGATTTGCCAGGAACATTTGAACTTCTACATAAACACAGTTTAAACAACAGTTTGGCAAATGATCTCCTTGGACCCAAATATAAGGCTGGTGTTTCATACAGCCTACTCATCATGGTGGAAGAAACAAATAAGAGCAGCATGAATAACTTCGTTAGCCTGTTGTTAGTTTAAATCCTGAAGGTGTCCATTAATCCAACACGCTAATGGCAGCTCAATAGTCATGCCCTCTGGCCTGCCATGGGTTCAATAAACTTCTAGAGTTTGCTGATCACCTAGAATTGCATAAACATACAGTATACTGACAAACATTGGCAAGTTGTGATACACTGACAAATCCCTCCATATGATGGATGGTTTATTCTTGGTAAATCACATCTTATACGTCTGCAAGATTGCTTGATTCCAAAGGCAACACTTCTTAGCTACCCTTTTTGATTACCCTTTTCCCTCTTTTTATTTTTCTTAGCATACTAAGTAACTAAGTAACACAAAGAGTTATTTCTACCAGTGTGATGTCTCCTTTTCTAAATGCAAAACAATCCAGTGTGGAACTGAGGTATAAAATACAGGTGCTGTTCCAAGGTGGTATTCAGCCTGTTTGGACTGGTTCGGGCAAACTGGTAGCTCCGACAATCAGCTGGCCCTGCCAACCTATCCCTGTCCTTCATTTCCTGCTTTCTAGCTCATCTCAATCATACAGCACAGCTGATTCCCCCCACGGCTGTTTTATTTACCGTTGCTGACTTGGAAGGTAAGCAACTGAGCTTCTAAATGCTCCATTTTCAATGCGCACATATGAAGCACACACGTGCACCAGGAGTGGGTTCTGGCCAACTTTACTGCTGGTTCGCTCATGCGCACGTGTGCAATGGATTCAATTAAAATTGTTCTGTGCATGCGCAGAACTCAAAAACAAGATGGTGATGGTAGCAACCAGGGAACTGGTTTGGGGGCATGGCAGGCCTGGGTTGCTGCCGGTTCCAGTGACCCAGGCCATGTTACCACTACCGGTTTGTTCAAACTGGCCCAAACCAGTAGGAACCTACCTCTGATGTGCACGAAGAGCGTTCTCACCGAACCAATTGTTAAACTGACAGCATCCCACCACTGGTGCTGTTCCTGTATTTTGTCTATTTCAACTTAGTGCTTCCTAAGCATATAACGTATTCTGATTCTGCGTATATGCTATTTTTTTTTAAAAATAAATAAATATAAAGAGATCAAAAGATACAAAAAGGACAGTCATAGCAGCAGTAGTTTAATGGGCTCTAGCTCACTTATAAAAAATGATGGTTATGTTTGTATAAATCACATGCTTGCACTCTCCTTGCTTCACTGACAAGTTCAACTTAATGCATACATGCATTATCATGCATAGTTTGTCTTGATGTAAACAAAGATTTTATGAAAGTCTCTCATCTAGGATTACATATGTTCTGCTGTTTTCATTGGGAAGAGGTTGTTTGTGACTTAATCTGCTAATGGTTTTTACATCTTTTTTTTTTTTTTTTTAAAAAAGTTGAAGTCTTTTCCATGCTACAAGACAATTTGTAAATGCTTTTATAAATAATATTTTTAAAATGTGTACCGTGGCTTAATCTAAATAAAAACCAAGAAGAGAAAAGATACAAGCAAAATGACTTACTTTCAATCTAGAGTATCAGTGATGTAAAGAATCGCTATCTGAGTGGCAATTTGGCCTGGAAAATTCATGTCCAGATAATCATGTTAGAACTATGAGTAGCTCTTATCAAATCAAGAACCAGAATATCTTTGATCTAGGAATCTTCAAGCTGAAACATTCAGGTGAACTAGATAATTCACAACTTCATTGACTCCAGTCTAAAAACATTTCAACTCTTTGCAGTATAGTGGGAACATCTATTTTTTCCATGTCTTATCAATGCCACAATGCACTGCCTTAAAATCTCTGTTGTTAACCAGTTAAGGATATGCCAAAACAGAATAGCAGTTTCCAAAATTAGTGAACATTTATAATTATTAGTTCGCAAATTTTCAGTGTCAATCTATATAGCTAGTGAACAGTGGTAGGTTTCACAAATTTTTAGAACCTCTTCTGTAGGTGTGGCCTGCTTTGTGGAAGTGGCTTGCCAGCCATGTGACTGGATGGGAGTGCCTTGCTGGCCATGTGACCAGGTGGGAGTGGCTTGCCAGCCATGTGACTGGGTGGGCATGGCCAGCTTGTAAAAAGTGAAACTCACTTAACAATGCTCTTGCTTAGCAAACAAAATGTTGGCTCAAAAACTCTGGCATTTGAATCATGCAAGTCTTAAAGCTGTCAAGTTACAAGACACTTGCACCCCTACCCCTTCAGAAAAAAAAACCAGGGGTGTTCAAATTTGACAGCTTTAAGACTTGTGGACTTCAACTCCCAGAATTCCTCCTCTCGCTCTTCATCTTGATGATGTGTGGATGGGTGGGGGAAGGGAGCTGGAATCGGTTCTAAATGGCACTGTAGATTTGTGGAACCTCTTCTATAGAAGAGGTTAGAACTGGCAGGAACCCACTTCTGCTATTGAAACATTGATCCTTGTAAGACAGTTATTTCGTTGTATTTAAGTATAATGACAATAAAGATTATACTTATACTTATTGTGTATCTCATAATCTTTGTACTATATTCCCATTTATTCACTTTTACTTGAACTGTGGTACAATTATGCTTTAGAATATCATTATGGTTTTATGAATATGTTATATTTCTAAACTATTTGAAATTTGGAAACTTTCAATTCTGATTGTAATTTACATTGCCTAACCTTTGGTTCACTTATATCTTTGAAAGTGTTTAGTATATAACTTATGTCCTAAGCTAATACAATATGCATGGGAAATGAATTTGTTCATTCAACTAGAATTTTCTGCTGAGTTGAGCTCTTTATTTTTCAGTGAGTTAACTTTCTATTAAAATAAAGCAACTTAAAACCTGCTAGTTAGTTTATGAGACCAACACCAAATATTATTGTTGAATTTAATGCTGACAAATGAAAAGCAGGTAATGCCCTCAAACAAAAAGCATGACATAAAACTCTTTTCCTTTGAGGAGTATAATAGTTGTTTTATTGTATATATTTGGCAATAGTGCTCAATAGCTGGCTTTCTGAAAATGAAATCACATCATATCCTATGTTTTGATATTGGCAGAGGTACTGCCATGAGAACACAAAATATTTTATATATAAAGCAATATAATGTGATGAAATATAACAGAGGTTTAGAACTAAGTTGCTAGGATTTGCCTCTGGTCTTCTGAATGTTGTTGGAGGATGTCCTCAAGAGATTATTTATGATGATGGACGAGCTTCCTGAAACTGTGTTGAGTTAACCTTTAGGGCTTCCTTGAATTAGTACAGACCATGAATGAGAAGAAGCATCATTTGGTTAGTATCCAATGTTTTCAATAAGTGATTCTGCCTGGCTCCACAGATACAATTCAGAGACTGTGATTTGTGAAATATTTTGCCTTGTCTGCCATTTAGGCTTAGAGAATCAAAAGAATGTGTTTGCTTACCACTGATAATGTCCCATAAGGTAAGAGTAAAGGTTCCCCTCACACATATGTGTTAGCCATTCCCAACTCTAGGGGCCAGTGCTCACCTCCGTTTCAAAGCTCAAGAGCCAGCGCTGTCCAAAGATGTCTCCTTAGTCATGTGGCCGGCATGACTAAACACCAAAGGTGCACAGAACACTGTTACCTTCCCACCAAAATGGTCCCTATTTTTCTACTTGCATTTTTACATGCTTTTGAACTGCTAAGTTGGCAGAAGCTGGGACAAGTAATGGGAGCTCACTCCATTACGCGGCACTAGGGATTCGAACCACCAAACTGCTGACCTTTCTGATTGACAAGCTCAGCATCTTAGCCACTGAGCCACCACGTTCCTTCAGAATACCTCATGCATAACCCAAAATAAATGGAATACCCGAAATACTGCATCATTGCTAAAACCATATAAATATATAAAAGAAACACTGGGCCTCAACCTCCCACAATTGTGACTTGTTTTAAGGAGATCATACAATGGTTTCTAACTCAAACACATTCATAAAATGGCCTTTTATAAATAGTCCGTGGTGTGCTTCTGCAAACCAACAGAGCCCTTATTCACAAATGGGCAAAGATGCCTGAATTATACATCCCCCAAGGTGAATCAAAGCAAACAGAATGCAGAAAGACAAAGCAGCCCAGATGGTCTATCAACAGTTAATTAAGTGGCAGAGCCCAAGCCAGGCTTGTGCTGCCAACCTCATTGCCTGCAGACCCTACACGGGAGTCCGATTTAGACTTCTGGATGAAATCCTGGTACAGATTGGCATCAGCATCCTGTGACATGCCTTTGAAACCCAGCCAAGCAACAAAAGGAAAAAAAAGAAAGCCAAATGAGAATGAGTCTGCTAGGGTAGATTTCTTTTCTTTTTCTTTAACAATGGTGGGATATAACTTCTTTTTTTTTCTGTTTCTCAGTGCTGGGTCTGAGTGAGCCAAATGAAGATTATTGATTTATTGTTCCAAATACTAAATTGTCCCAAAGACTAGGGGCAAAACTAATTCAAGGTCACACAGAATAATAGGAGTTGGCTTCTATTTGACTATGTTTACCTATTCCCCATCGGAAATTATCTCCAGCTTTGTGAATATAAAGACGCCCTTGTTGATTTTTTTCCCCCTTAGTACCAAGAAAACATTTTTTGTATTTATAAGACAAAAACAGGGTTGACTTAATAGCCAGATTTTATATCTAAAGGCAAGAAATCCAACAATTGTTTGTTTTTCACTTTCTCACAGGCCTTTGGAAAATTGGTCTCTTTTGCAGTTAATCAGACCTATTCTGTGTGGCTGCAAACCTTTCAGTACTTTGCTACCATGGGAAGCTATGCAGACATTCCTTGGGTATAAACCACAATGCCCCTTCCTTTTCTCACCCTATTTTCATAACATTTTTCTTTATGGAGATTGATTGGAAAGTCAAAAGCTTTCACAATATTTTGTCAGGCTTGAGTTTTCTTGATAAAATCAAGAATCAGTCTAGATTCTGAAGGGCAGCTTATATTTTGGGCAATGAAGGTGTATTTAAATATTTTTCGGAGTATAAGACGTGCCTTTTTCTCTCAAAAAAGAGGCTGAAAATCTGGGTGCATCTTATACACTGAATACAGCATTTTTTGCCTTCTGAAACCCCACCCCCTTCACCAAAATGGCCATGCATAGCTTGTAGGAGGCTTTCAGAGAGCTCCTGGGGACTGGGGAGGGCAGAAATGAGCAAAAAACAGCCCATTTTTTACTCAATTTTGCCCCCCTCCCGGTCCCAGGAGTACTCTATAACTTCCTAATGCCCTTTTTTGATGAAAAATGGGCCATTTTTTGCTTGTCCCCCCACTCCCGGAACACTCTACAAGCCTCCTAAGGACTATTCATGCCTTTAAAAAAAAGAAAGAAAGAAACAGGGCCATTTTTGCGAAAAATGGGCTGTTTTGGGGAGGTTTGCAGAATACAAAAACTTCTTTTTTAATTTGCCTCTTCAAAACTTTGGTGCATTTTATACTCCGAAAATTACCATAATCTTTCTTCAGATTGGAATAGGGGTTCCTAAAAGAAGCAATATAGAATAAGAGCAGTCAGGATATGTGTACAGAAGAAAAAAAATGAAAGGCAATTGCTGTCTGAAAAAAAAAGAGAGGATCAAGGCCCTTTGTGTGTCATAGAGAGAAGAGTAGAGGAGGATTTTCCAAAGAAAAGGGACAGAGAAATACAAAAACAATAAATCTGGAAAGTTGCTACAGGTTTTTTTTTTCCAAACTCCAAATCGTTCTTCAACTCTATTCTTGATAGAAATTTTTAAAATATTTTTTTATTGTTTTTACATTTAAAATAGTGTAGCACAGCGAAGTTTTAATGACTATACAATCACGTTATATACAAATAATCTCATCCAATAACTATTAGCCTACTTAATACATTATCTATCCTTCTATCCAATCATATTATTTACAATTTGTTCCAGTCTTGTCACCTTGTCTTATACCAGTAATAAATCTGTTCCAAACTTCATAGTATCCCAATTCCCCTTTATTTTTTAATTCCAGGGTGAGCCTATCTGTTTCTGCACAGGCCAGGATTTTCCTAATTACGTCTAACTCTGATGGGATATTTTTCTTTTTTCCAATACTGCACATAAGTTATACGTGCCACAGTTAATACATGTATAATTAGATAGAGCACATCTTTCTTATTCCCCTCCAGTATTATGCCTAGGAGAAAAATTTCTTGTTTGAACAAAATTTGATCTCCCACCATCTGTTCCAACCATGATTGTATCATTTTCCAATATCTTTTTTTCTCATTGCTTGTCCACCACATATCATAAAAGGTGCCTGGTGTTTTTTTGCACTTCCAACAACGTGGGCCCAAATTTTTAAACATTTTGGAGAGTCGTGCTGGGGGAAGATGCCATATGTAGAACATCTTACACAGATTTTCTTTATAAGCCACGGAAACCAATTAAGTTTCCAATTAAGTGTCCAAAGTCTTTCCCATTTAGCCAATTCCATATTGTAACCAAACGTTTTTGCCCAGGCAACCATAGTTTCTTTGACATGTTCTGCCTCAAGTTTATATTTTAGCAGAAATCTATACAGTACTTTGATCAAGCTATCTTCTGTTTCCCTTGATACAATTTTTTCAAGTACAACCCTATCTACAACTAGGTCAGTGATGGTGAACCTTTTTGGCACCAAGTGCTGAAAAGGGAGCACTTCATGCATGCTCATCTGGGCTGCGACCAGGAAGAGGACCTGCTATGGGGACATGCACGCACTGGAAAATGATCTTCTGATTTCTGGTGCACGTATGCACACTGGCCAAGAAGTCTTCCGGTTACTGCCATGCATTCGCATGGAGTGATCAGACATGCTCACGTGGGAAAATGGTTTCTAGCACTGCCGCACTCACAAAGGCAACTGTTCATCATGTGTGCATGCACACCAGAAACCAGGAAGAGGAACAGGCAAGGCCATGTGTTCCAGGTGACATAGCTCCACATGCCAGTTCAGGCATGCGTCACAGCACTAGGTACATGCATGATGCCAAATGCCCAATACTGCATTAGACCACAATTTCCATTGCTAAGGGATGTCATGTGGCCACGTTGCTTAGCAATAGCAATCCCAGCACTGCCTATTCCCATTGTTCCAATAGGAGACTTCATCAATCTCTATATAAAACTATAGCTAGAGAATAGTGTTTTTTTTTTTTTTACTGAAACATTAAGCAATTTTTCATATGACCATTTGGACAACCATTGTGTACATCATTGCTTTTAGCTGCATGAGAATTAGTCTACATAAATCTATTGCCCATGAAATTATGGCATCAAACCATTGCCATATTGTATGGTAAGCAATCATTAATGCTAATAATCAAATGTGTTAAAAAATACTTTTATCGATTGTTACTTATGGTGGGGTTTTTTTTTCAAGAGAGGAGGAAAGCCAATTGCAATACAGTATAAAGAGAAATAGTGTATGAGAATTGGTTCATTAATGCATTAGGAATGCCTCTTCCAATACTTTCACAAAGAAGAAGCCATCATCAATTTTTCAAAGTGAAAAGAAGAAAGTCATTTCACAATTTAAATATTAATGTCAAGAACAGAGGCAACAAAATGGGCTATGTGCAAGCTTTCAAGGAGCAAGACAACGCATTTCGAAAAGCAGGAAAGTAGAATATTTATTCCACATTTTTCATCTTCTAAATTATATTACCCCAAAGTGTACACTATATTTTTGCCTATATTACATAAAAACAACAGTGTCTAACAACTCATTTTAAGATTTGTTGACTGTTAAAAGCAGTAAGACGATGTCTTAATTTAAAAGTAAAAGTCCAATATTTGATCTCAAGAGTTGATGTTATTATCACCAGTTAGTTTCAATTATTATTTAGCAAACCCACTCAGAAAAAATGAAAAGAGAAAGAATCATGGGATTGAGAAAGCAGTAACTAATGCCAAAGAGAAATTCCAGATCAAATCGAGAAGATCCCAATAAAAGTGGAAAGCTTTGGGAGTCGACCTGAAGTTCTCTAGCTGGACATATGTGGGGGATGTGAGCTCTGAAGAGTCTCACATGACCCTGTCTCCAAGATCCATTTTTGGATCAGAACCCTCTTGTGGGGGTGTGGGGGTGACACTGATCCTTCAATCAGTGTCTCATCAGACCCAGAGGGAGTGCAACAGGTCCCTCGTAGGTCAGAGATTTGCCCTCTGAATCAGAGGCAGCTCTTGTGCAGCCATGTTGCCATGCTGCCACCCTGGCTCTGATTCAGAGGGCAAATCTCTGACCTACGAGGGAGATATATATATATATATATATATATATATATATATATATATATATATATATATATATATATATATATATATATATATATATATATATATATATATATATATATATATATATATATATATATATATATATATATATATATATATATATATATATATATATATATATATATATATATATATATATATATATATATATATATATATATATATATATATATATATAATTTTCTGTAAATTTAGACTTTAGTGTGGAGAAGAAGCTACTGTACCTAATTAGAGAAAAGTATGCAGAAGTGAGTATATTAATTACCTCTGGAGGCACAAATTAGGCTATTACTCAACAAACATTCTTAAATAGTCTCCCGTACTCATTATCCTTGGGTTGGTGGCTGCAACCATGAGAATCCATGGCTTCAACTGCTTTTTAAAAAATAATGAAAACAACATTGTGCCATTGTACACTACCCCATAGTGTACAACCTTTTGGCCATGGATGTGGAATTTTGGAATCTTTGTTGAAAGACAATATTTATGCCTGGCATAGGTATTTATCAAGCTGCACTTGGATCATGTTCTTTATTGTGCTTACAATGAGAAAACTAACAGTGACAAGACAGGAGTATGTTTTGGCACATTCATGGTTGGCTTCCATGTGCAATTAGTATGGCCAAGGAACTACTCCATTGCCTGCTGCCAAGCAGAAAAACGTAGCAAATGATAGATAGAGGTACCAAAGTTCACTCTATGGCCCTTCTTTGAATTCTTGTTGGATAAAAGTATAACATTATAGGAATATATGTTGGAGCCTCCCTCTCCCTCTCCCTCTCCCTCTCCCTCTCCCTCTCCCTCTCTCTCTCTCTCTCTCTCTCTCTCTCTCTCACACACACACACACACACACACACACACACACACTCACTCACTCACTCACTCACATGTATATACATATACACCAGAGGTGGTATTCATCCAGTTGTGACAGGTTCTGGAGAATCAGTAGTGGAAATTTTGAATAGTTTGGAGAAACGACAAATACCATTTTTGGCTACAAAAAGAACTGCAAAAAAAGTTCCTGTCTATTCTTTGCCTCCCTCTGCTGATCAGATGGGTATTCTTTTGTTGCCCTGCACAGGAGAATGGAATTGGAAACCAGGTTAGTGGGGTGGGGATGGAATGGGGATTTTACAGTATCCTTCCCCTGGAGTGAGGTGAAAATGGAGATTTTGCAGTATCCTTCACCCAGGAGTGGAGAGGGAATAGGGATTTTGCAGTATCCTTTCCCTGCCATGCCACACTCATAGAACCGGTAGTAAAATATTTTGAATCCCACCACTGATATACACTACACTCCAATCCTTAACAAATTTACTTAAAAGTAAATAGCACTGCAATTGGTAAGACTTCACAATAATTCTGTTTAATTTTTAAAGGTTTATACAACTTGGACATTTTAAGAATTGCACCACAGAGTTGCAGCAGTGATTAATTTTGATTTTTCTTTAGTATAGCATTTGAGCTTGTATCACATAATTCTGTAAATGATAGTGTTGGCACTACATTTGTTAAGAATACGGAAAAGAACTGCAAAAAAAGTGACATAAAATTCAATCAAAATTATTCTTCTTGGAATATATATTTCTAAGCATGTTTTCATTTTCAAAATATACTATTTTTTTAATTTTAAAGAAGCATGACATTACATAATAGCGGCATCAGAATCAGAAACCAGAATCCTGGTTTGGCTCTGCAATCAAACAAGACAGACACAGACTTCAACGGATAATTAGAACTGCAGAAAAAACAATTGCTACCAACCTGCCTTCCATTGAAAATCTGTATACTGCACGAATCAAAAAAGAGGGCTGTGAAAATATCTACAGACCCCTCACATTGTGGATATAAATTGCTTTAACTTTTACCTCAAAATGACATTGTAGGGCACTGCACACCAGAACAACTAGAAACAAGGATGTTTTTTTCCTAAAGGCCATCATTCTGCTAAACAACTAATTCCCACAACACTTTCAAACTATCAAGACTCTATTACTATTATTCTTCTCATCCTTCCTATTACCTATCTCCTTCCACTTATGACTATAACCATGTTGATTGTATTGTTACAATTTATATTGTTTTATTTGTTTCCTAGTATGATTTGATTGCTTATTAGTAACCTATGACTATCACTAAGTGTTGTATTTTATGATTCTTGATGAATGTATTTCTTTTTCTTTTTGTGTACACTGAGAGCATATGCACCAAAGATTATTCTATTCTATTCTATTCTATTCTGTAATGGCAGCATCAGAATCCTCCCAAAATAAAGGTAAAAGTAATGTCTTAGGGTTCAGATTCTGTTGTTAACTGAAAGTAAAACAAAGTGGAATGGAAGTTAAGTGAGAAAAAAAGAAAGCAGGAAGAAATATTCGAATGGAAATCAGTTAAAAAAATGGAAATCTTAGAGATTGCTCAGTCACATTCTAATGTGATAATTTCCCCAGGCTCTGAGGTTATAATATAGTTTATCCAAGAATTCAGTATGTATTCAGCAAAACTGTTTCATTGTGCTAAAAGACTTTGAATTTATCTACCCTGCCCTGCAAATATTTCTGGAGGTCAGAAATGGATAATGTCTCTCTTTATTAATTCCCCACCCACTGTCAAGACAACCTCAGTGTGTGATTTTCTGTTCTGGCTAATTTGCTTCTTCGCAGAAGAGGGAATATCATTTGAACTGAGTCAGTATTTACCATGGTGTTTAATGCCATATAAAATTAACTTAGGCCTGGAGGAATGTTGTCCATGGGGTCGCGAGGGGTCGCACACGACTTTGTAACTAACAACAACAAAAATTAACTTTTGCCATTGTGCTTTTATAGTAATTCTTGCTTTGCAAATAGAAATGTTCTGCTTTGAAACTTGGCAGACGCTTTCTTTAAAAAATGCAATTTATTGTTTTTGTTGTTGTTTCATGAATATCCTATCTTCCCCTATGTATCTTTTTTGTTATCCTTGTAAATATGTAGAAAGTATGCACCAAACACATCTTCCTGTGGCACTCAACAGTCTGGGAAATATATAAGAAAATTCTTGTGCAAATAATCAAGTCTCAAACCAGTGAAGATTTTAAGTTAATAGTAAAATCTACACTTGTGCTTAAAAGGCAATTGATATCTACCATGAGTCTTTAAATAGAGTCAATATGATCCCTATATCTTGCACCAGAAGGGAACCTGGATGCCACATTTTGAATAAGTTTCAGTTTCTGGATATCTTTCAACACTAGGTTCAGGTACAGCCCATTAATAGTCAAGATGGACTGTAATCAGGCTGTGGACATCTGTAATTAAGTCCAGATGTCACAAGAAGAGTTGCATTAATTAAGTGTAGATGTCTCAAGAGCTGCATTTGGCACTATTATTGCAATTGTGCAGATGTGTTTCTCACCAAACCTTTTTTAAGAAAAATAATTTTAGTAGCAATTTGAATGAAACAATGTAAGATAATAGAAAATAAGAGAAAATAATTGCCAAAAATGTGTTAAAAGATTCCCAGAAAGAGTTGTTACTTTCTTTATGACAAGTATAAAGGATTCCCTAATTGCTTCCAGTCCTCTTTGCTCAGAAATATAAAAGTCTTCATTCCTAACCCATTTCTTAAGAATAGGCAAAACAAGTAAGTAGCAACTTCAATCCAATTGCTAGCAAAAAAATATCTGTACAAAGCTCTAAGATTTAATGTTAATCAACATATATAAAACTCAGCCTTCCAAATCCCACCTCCCAACTATGACAAGTATAACAAAATCCCATTTCATTTCCGAAGTCATGAAATTGTCCCAACATCCTAATATAAACAAAATTTTAAAATTTCAAATTTAACTTAAAGTCAAGCTACTATTACCAGCCTTAAATCCTCATATTTCAGTTGTTCAAATTCTGGAGCTTGAGTGACCTAAAACAATCTTCACAACTTGGTTGGAATTCTGAGATTTCTGGTTCCATCTGAGGTTGGGAAAAGCTGTTCTGGAACTCCATGGCTGAAACCTGTTAGAAGGCATTACTATTACTATCTGTCTCTGACCATGTGTTGATATATTTAAGAGAATACATCCTGCTTTGCCATGGTCTTACCAACAGGGTCTTGATGAAAACATACTGTGCTGTCTCCCTTTAGAGATTGTGGTGCTGGCCTATGAATGGTGCTGTCTACAGTGAAATCAATAAATGTTTCACATTTTGAAAACTAAACAGGAGAGAAAGTATTAAGCCGGTGCATACCAATCAATTGTCAGATGGCTGCTGAACTGAAGTCTGATAAAATCTTGGCTCATTTAGCACATGGATGCAGACAGGTTGGAATAATTCAGATAGGTCACTCTGAAATCCAAAGTACTTCCCTATTAGACAAAAATATGTAATCCCGAAACTCAGATGGGATAAATTAATTTTACAAAAGGATAATTAATTTTAAAAGACACAGAAGGAAAATAAGGCTGAACCATTGCCTGCAGACAAAATGCTTGTAATACTAATGTACAAATATCTTCTTTAAAGGGCAGTGTCATGTTTTTGGAATACAGGAGTTTATTTGTTTTAAAAAAAGCATCCAATGATGTGATTTTCCAATTACAGTGACAGTTATTTTGAAATAACTTCTTTTGTGCCTTGTGTAGGGGTATATGTGGGAGGGAAAACATGCATCTTTTTAGTTGTTAAGAGCTGAATATATTATGCTCCTGTAACACTCTGCTGAATATAAATGTGTTTCTCCTGTGTCTACAAATTTGATTTCATCATTCCAATAAGTTACCAAGCTCTCCAGGTATGTCCTGAGGGGCGTGGGGGTGAAGCCATCCAAAAAGGGAATATGGCTGACACACATAAAAATAATGATGCTTTTGATTGCATACCTGTTGCTGGTCACGTATACCGGTCATATAATTCAATTTGGGATGTAGTTCACTTATTCAGAAAACAATCTGATTCAATTTAGTTTTATTTAGATACTATTCCCCTAGCCCAGCGTGTTGTCTGGATCTGAATCTTGATTCAGAAATCTAAATCGTGACAACTTATAATAGTTCTGTACTATTATTTATTATATATTCATTATAGTATGTTCTACTATACATATTAAGTATTATGTACACTTTTTCTTAGTTTAAAAGAACTGGATAAATTTTGCAGGTTGCTAAATAAGGAATAAAACGTACTCAATATCAAGGCAGAGAGTTTTTTCTCCGCAGGAGTAAACTTACAAAGCAATCTTTCAATGCCAATAATACTTTTGAGACAAATGTAATGAATTGATTTTGGATTAGATAATGGGTGAAGAAAAATTCTATTGCTGTGTAATTCTCTTGCTAAGGTAGGAAATAATATTACACATTTTACTATGTGACTCCCATAGTATTTTTGTAAATTAAGGCTGTCCAGCATTTTAGATTTGATTTCCAAAGGGCGCTTTACAGTTCTTGGATTTGTATGGAGAGGAATTACATTATGGGAGGAAAATATATACCTGCTTTGAGAACTATAGGCTGATGTAGTTCTGAGCTCTCCAAAAGTAATCTTGAAAACAAGTCCAAAGCACTATACAGTCATATTAAAAATCCCTTTTTCCCCAGTGTTGCATGCATTTGGAAGAATCAATATTAGATTGAAGACATATTAGATGTTTTCTTCCATATGCAGGTGAATTACAAGCTAAATAACATACAATATCTGTGATCTAGACTTGCAATATACTGTGTCTTTCTTTTATTAATATTCCCTTGCCTTGGGAAATTGCTGAACACCTCCCTGAGATCCAGCAGGCCCTCACCCTTCTAGCTTTTCAAAAGACCTTGAAGAGCTTGTTCTTCCCTCAGGTGATGACTGGACCCAGCAAGCATGAATAGTAAGATATGGGGAAGGTTATTTTGGTGTACCAGAAGTGATTTTCTGATGTTATTTTTTCTGTCATAAAAGTCCTTAACAAATAGACATAAATACATATACAGGAGCCCTAATTTGAATTGGCATGGCCAATTGTTACATAATTTACTCAAACTTTTTTCCTGAAGTTACTAAACAAAAACAAGTATCTCCCTTATTCTATTTTTTCCTTCTCTAAGTTCAATAGCAATAGCACTTCGACTTATATACTGCTTCACAGTGCTTTTACAGCACTGTCTATGTGGTTTCCAGAGTCAAACTATTGCCCCCCCCCAATCTGGGTCATCATTTTGCTGACCTCAGAAGGATGGAAGACTGAATCAACCTTGATCCGGTGAGAATCAAACTGCTGGCAGTCGGCAGTCAGTAGGATTGGTTGGCAGAACTGCATTCTAACCACTGCACTACAATGGATTCAGGTCTTATATAATTTGGTCCTTAAAAATGGACCAATTACATCTAATTTTTATTTTTGTCACCCTGTGACAAAAGGAACAATAGCCATTTCATCCCTTGTGATGTAATTTTACTGCTGGATATGGGTTTTTTTATGAATTCAGAATCAGGTCTCTAAATATAGGTCTGTAATGAGCACATCTAGCCAGTCAAAAACTTTAGAGATTCTCACTGTATCAAAATGCAGCCTTAATTGACTGTAATTTAATGTTTTCTAATTGTATAAAGGAACCCTGAGAATAACATTGGTTACCCAAAGTAGTTAGAAGATTTTTTTTCATGTTCTGCTCAATACAATGTCATTGAGATGAATGAGAGAAAGAAGTATGGTAGTCATGATAGTTACACTAGAAATGGTCACAGCAGCAGAAGCAGCCGCAACAGCTATAGCCTTTGTGCTTTCTACAACTATTTGACTGGGTTGTTGGAAGACAAAAGACACCTGTGTCATCATCCAGAGTAGAAAGGGGCTGTGGAAGAAAGAGTACAGAATATGCCATGTATCAATCTCCCAGTTGCAAATGATGGAGGAGATTCTGAAAAAGAAGAAGCAGCAGCAACCAACATGAGACCAGCGACAATAACAGTGAGAACTATGCAGTGTCCCAGACCTGTTGTTTTCTCTATGTTGAGTAGTGACTGCTTAGAAATACCTGGAAAGTTGATGGATATGGTCCTTCTCCAGCAGATAGAGTTCTTAGAAAGAAAAATAAATAAATAAACAATTGATTCTCATAAAACACACCAAATCAGTTAAAAACCCATTACTGGCTAAATCCCTGACTGCCCCCACTCCCAATTGTTAAAAAGTCAGGAAGAAGGTTGTGAGAGACTTCCCCAAAAAAAGAATGGGTCAGTATGGGATGAAACAGAAAAGAGACTTCAGGTTGAGGACTGCGATTCTTCCAGGATTTCAAGAAGAAAATTACAATGGACTCAGAAGTCTAGATTTAGAACCCGAACAATCAAATAGTTTCATAGTTTAAATTCATTGTAAGGATTGTGAAACTTCCAGATTTTTAAGAAGGAAAATACAATGCACCCAGATGTTGAGATTTGGAACATAATCAGACAGTGTTAGAGTTTTGGATATGCTCAAAATTTTGTCCAACTCTTTGCACTTTTCCCCTAAGGTTCAATCTCTATTATGCATGAACATTACCCCTTTGTTTATGTTTCCTCTTGAAATGTGATTAATGTTTCTTAATTAAGCCCAACATTTATTTGTGTTCCTCTTTGGTGCTGTATGTTTTTAAACAAAACCCACTTTCAAACAGTTGCTTTTGGTGCCCATCTCTGTTTGGAGGGGTATAATTTGGCAACCCTTCAAAAAGCAAGTCTGGGATAGTCACTGTAATTACCCACTTCCCTCTTCCCTCTGATTGGTCAGATTCCAAATGCATAATTGACCAAACACAATATTTTTTGCAAGAATTAATTCCTGGTCTTGTTGGTTATGGATCTCAATTACAGAGAGATTATGAGATTAAAATATAGGACATCTGGCAGGTAGTGGTATTGATAGAATAGTTCTGAAACAGTCAAAACTGGTTAGCTAATTGGAAAAATCTAGAGTTGGGTAAAGATGACATATTTTAATAAACAGGAAACCTTTTCTCCTCAAAATAGTATGGAGGCTTAGTTATAATAAAATACTTTATTTGTCCAAATGTAATAAGACGTAGAAGGAATTTGTCTCTTGTGCAAAGCAATAACAATCATAATGATACCAATAAGAAGAGGTAGTAAGAAGTTGAGAAGGATAATATTGACTACAGCTATACAGCATGGGTGAATATATTTAGATGCAAGTCAGTACTCTGAGGATTAGGTGTTCAGCAAAGTGATGGCACAAGGGAAAAAACTATAGGGCCGTGATGGGCAAACATATGGCATGTGTGCCACAGATGGCACATGGAGCCCTCTCTGCAGGCAAATGATCCCTTGCCCCAGCTCAGTTCCACTTCACATGCACATGTGCCTCCCACCAGCCAACTGATTTTCGGGTCTCTGCCGCACATGTATGGGGGGCAGGGTGCATGCGGGAGACATGTGCACATGTGTGGGGGCAGGGGGGTTGGGTGGGGAGTGTGTGGGGTCATGCATGCCTGAACACACAGATGGGGGGGGGTTGTGCGTGCATTGTATTATGAGTGTGGGCACGCACACAAGAGTGTGTGAACACACGAGGACAAAAAGGTTAGCCATCACAGCTATAGGGCATTGTACATGCCAAAACAACTGGCCTATAGCCTAACCCTATAGTGGCATCCCAAGGAAAGAAGTTGAAACAAATTATGTCAAGGATGTGACATGTATGTGGTTATTTTCTAATTAATTATTGTTAATTATTGTTTAACTAATTATTGTTAATTAGAATTATAATGTTTAAATATTTAAGTGCTAAGAAACTTCTGGATTTCTTAATACTAAATGGTAATAGAAGGATATCTCAATTTATAGACGAACAAAAATAACATTTTTTTAAATTTTGAAATATAGGCATATGTCAATACAAAGGTATTTTAAAATTGGTGAATTGATTGAGACTACTTTCATTCGACTACAAATGAAATTTTTTAAAAAATGACAGTTGTGGAATTTTGGAAGCAAATGTAAGTTTCGCAATATATACAGTCTGTAGTAGGACAGAATTCCCCCAAAGTCCCCACAATAAAAGAAAAGGAGAGGGGAAATATTGCATGAATTGTGGCCAGGCGTGTTCAGAAGAGACTGCAAATGATGGCAACTCATCTTTTCAACCAAAGGAACTTGATGGCTATGTTATGGATCTTCCACTGTTGCTTAATGCAAGAGGCATTGCCTGAATGAATTTTTTTAAAATCTCATCTTACAGTTTTTATTCTTTTCTTTTTTTCTACTTCTAAAACCCAAGACACCTACTCATTTCATATGAGCAATTATATGCCTCATTCAAATGATTTCGTTTATTTTTGATCCAGAATCATCTGAAGCTTTCAATATAAGGTAGCAGTATTAATGTATTTAATTCCTCTCTCTTTACCTAATTTCTATAGCTGTACTATAAGATAACGGTAAAGGTTCCCCTTGCATATATGTGCTAGTTGTTCCCAACTCTAGGGGGTGATGCTCATCTCCATTTCAAAGCCAAAGAGCCAGCACAGTCCGAAGACGTCTCCCTAGTCTTGTGACCAGCATGAGTAAATGCTAAAGGCGCACAGAACACTATTACCTTCCCACTGGAGGCGGTTCCTTGCATTTTTACATGCTTTTGAACTGCTAGGTTGGCAGAAGCTGGGACAAGTAACAGGAGCTCACCCCATTACGCGGTTCTAGGGATTCGAACCGTCAAACTACCCACCTTTTGATCAACAAGCTCAGCGTCTTAGCCACTGAGCCACCACGTCAGAGGTGGTATTTAGCAGGTTCTGACCGGTTCTGGAAAACCGGTAGCGGAAATTTGAATAGTTCAGAGAACCAGTAAATATCACCTCTGACTGGCCCCACCCCCATCTATTCTCTTCCTCCCAAGTTCCAGCTGATTGGGAGGTAATGGGGATTTTGCAGTAACCTTCCCCTTCCGTGCCCACCAAGCCATGCCCACCAAACCACACCATACCCACCAATCCATGCCCACAGAACCCGTAGTAAAAAGTTTTGAATCCCACCACTGCATCGCATCCCTAGCTGTTCTATAGTTTCACTCAAAATAGTTTCAGTATAGTATCTATAGCTATTCTATAGTTTCTATTGAAAATCCACTGATTTGTGTAATATATTTGTATGTGCATGTTTAGATGTACCTTCTAAAAGGCAGGTCTTTTTGATGTAATTTCACCAAGTAATCTTGGTATTTTTATATAAAATAATATGCATTCTTGTGAGATACCAAGCCAATGGTGTTAACACATCCATGAGCTTAGCAGGATCTTTTGATCCATCTGTAGGCAGGCCTAATTACAGTGAAGGTGTCAGCTGTTCAGTTGCAGGTTGTTTGCAGACTCAGCTATGATGCCTAGGCAATTAACTTCTATCAAGGTCATTGTTCCACGTCAGGCAATGGAGAGGTATCCGCACTCTCGAATGAAAAATGGATTGCTAAGCCTTAATTGGGGCCTACCAAGGACAGTCTCAGTTACATTTTCAAAGTTTCACATCTTTGAACTTTGAGCCTGGTGACAATGTGGTCTGCAGTTCCTTTTCTTTTTATCTTCCTTAGAGCAGGAATGAATGCAGCTAGGACTTGCCAACATTTGCTATTAATCAGAATCACAAGGATGATTAAGTGCTTCCATTCAAGAGCTAAGATAGTAATAGGAAGGGCTAGAGAGGTTGTATAAAAATCACTTCCAGGGTACACTTTTGTTAGTTTTCCGTGCTGCAGGTTTTTCCATAGAACCTTAAGTTACTAGGTAGGCATCCTCAAATTGAAATTCCAGGGGTGAGGCTATTCCTGGAAGAAGGAAGATTCATAGCCCCTTTGTAGCTTAAAAATCTATGCTGGTACAAAGGAAACAACAGCAGCTTGTCCTTAGCACAGTGCAAGAATTCACAGGAGCTTTTGAG
Source organism: Thamnophis sirtalis (assembly GCF_051295495.1). Classification (NCBI taxonomy): domain Eukaryota; kingdom Metazoa; phylum Chordata; class Lepidosauria; order Squamata; family Natricidae; genus Thamnophis; species Thamnophis sirtalis. Next base: position 27,308,041 of record NW_028261392.1, read on the forward strand.
TCCCAATTTAGCACTAAAGTAAAACTAAAGGGAGCATGCTGAGTCTGATATTTGAAAAAGAGATGCACACGAAAATGCTCCTTTTTTCCCCCTGCAGACAAAAGACTGTAGGGAAGCAGGCAAATTAAAATGGAAGCCATGGTTTCAACTGTAAATAATGAAAATTGGGAGTTGTTAACTCAGCCTTTGTGTAGTTGGTTGTCTCTTTTAAGATGCACTTTTTACAGCTCACATAGGAACAAAAAAGTATTAGGAGCCTTGCATGGGGTAGAAACTTCCATAAGGCATGCTCTGGCAAGTAGATTTTCTCCTCCTCAAATAGATGTGTCTGATTGTTGGTGTAGTTTTAACTGATCACTGAAATCCGAGTGGGAATTGTTGTTCTGGGGGGATAAATGTTTTGGGTTACTAATATGTCAGGGAGTGAAATAGTCATGAATTTATTTTGCATGGGAGCATATTGTAACATGGGGTACCACTAAGCTGGCCTTGGCTTTCAAGGTTGTAAATTAAACTGGGCAGTTGAAAAAAGAAAAAAAAACAGTGGTAAACTACTTTTTGAATGTTGTCAGAAAAACAACATAAACCTATTTACAAAGTCACAGCCATTCTGGACTCAGTTCACTTCCTGAACCATCGGTCAGGACTAGCAGCAAAGTTCCCATGACTTCAGTGCAGGTTTATTGCTGCTGGTAATCTCTGCAGGATAGTATGTTGTAGGCACTTTATGGATCTAGTTGATGTCCTGTCTGGTCTCTAGAATGTAAAGGCAACTAGAATACTAGAGAAGTTGATACCTGAATTGTTTATTCCATACATACTGATTCTGGGAAGCTTATTAATTTTTCTAAGGAGCTCTGGAAAATGAAGTGGCAGAAGTTGATGCCCTTCTTTTTGGAAACGAGAGAAAAGATCATCTACCTATGTGCCATTGTAAATTCTCAGGGAAATGCTTTTGCAAATAGCAAGCTTCATTTCAATTGATATGCTTCCTACTTGGAACTATGGTTAAACTTCCCACTAAGACAAAACTACACAAGTAGTATTTTGTGTAATGTGCAGAAAAAAGTGTGAAATCACATCTGTCATTTGGTGTTGAACTTCATACATAGTGTTTGTCCCCAAAAACTAGGATTTCATAATCTATAGATAGAGTACAAGTGCAGTCCGATGCAGGGTAGCCTTCTTTTGATTAACACATTGAAATTTTCTAAGTCGGTTGTCCCCAACCTTTGTGGCTTGGCAGCCCAGTTGGGGTGGGGGTTGAAGACAGGGGAACTGGACCACATGATGGCAGTCCTGTGCACATATGCACACAGAGCTAAATTTGTATGAGCAGCAAATGTGTGCATGCGCACAATTGCCTGCCACACACACAAGTTGAACTGCGCACACATGCTCCAACCAGTTATTTGCACAGCCAGATTCCCAATAGGCGATTGTCCAGTAGTGGGACATTGTCAAGAGGTTGGGAAACCCTGTTCTAAGTAGCCTTTAAGAATTTTTGGTATGGTAACCAGTTTGCTGATAATCCCTGAAACCTCCTCATATATTATTGTTGTTGTTGTTGTTGTGGTTTGTTGCACAGATATTTTTATCAACCTATCAGTCTTTATGCATATAGAATCATGATGGTGCACCTATGGCATGAGTGCCACCTGTGGAGCCATATTTGCCAGCTTGCAAGCTGTCAGCTCCAGTGCACATGCGTGCTCTGACCAGCTGATTTTCAGACTTCCAGAGTGCTGGGGGAGGCTGTTTTTGGCCTCCCCATGCTTCAGAAAAGCCTCCATAGCCTAGGGAGGGTGAGAACAGATCCAATGGGCCAACTGGATGGGAAGGCCATTTTCACCCTCTCCGTGCTTCAGAAAAGTCTCCAGAGCTCAGGGAGGGTGAAACACCCCCAATGGGAAGGGGAGTCCACATGTGCGGGGCGTCATGTGCACATGTTTAGGTGAGTGGGGTGCATTTCATTGTGTGTGGGGGGACTCATGGGTGCGTGATAGCGCACACACACACAATTTTGGCATGCCTTTACAAAAAGGTTTGCCCTCACTGATATAGAACCTGAGATAAAAAGACCTTCAGATAACAACACAGCAATAGAATCAGTAGCACAGGCCATTTCTGTGGAAAAGTACCACATACCATTAACAAATAAGCAATAGAATAGATAACATCAACTGGAGCTTTCAATAGAGTACAAGCTCTCTTAAGAAGATGTTGTGTAAATTGCTTAGACAATTACTGTATGTTGTACAACTGGATCCCTATACCAATCTAACCCCTGTGAAACTCCTAAGATCAATGCTGTGGGTTCCTGAATGTGTCTTCATTGTTGCCATAAGATTGAAACTGGATGTCATAATCTGTTTTTCCCACGTAAGATCTCGCCCACACATTTCTGATGAGAATACCAAAATCTTACAACATTTCTGAGAGATTATGTGAGATCCCAGGGACATGACCAATGAAATTGCAGAAGACTGGAAAAACTGGTTGGATCTTTGATGTCTTTCTTTTATTTTTTGTAATTAATGAAGGAATCCAGGCTCATCTTTAATTAATTAATCCTTCTATCCTGGAAGTCAGAATGTGAAAAGAATGCTTCCTAATATAGCTCATCAGGTATATATTGGATGAGTTTACATTGATTTCTCAAAACTTCCTTTACCTGACTGTTCTATTTTTGTTCTTTCTTACAGTAAATATCAGCTACCAAAATGCACTACGTGAAAAATGAGAAAGTTCAATAAATAAGTAAGCAATCCAATGATTCCATTACATTAGATCAATTTGTTTACTTAAAAAAGCCAAAATGAAAAACTTAAGTCCAAATGCTTATCCATACAGTTCTCATAATTTATCTTATCATCTGACTTCTAAAATGACCTAAAATGTACAAATATAATTTGAAACATAACTCTGCATTAGGTTTAAATCTACACAGGTTTTTTTCTGTTGGAAAGACCACAAAACTGAGTGATCCTACAACATCCTCACTCAAATCACATCTTTCTACTTTCGGTTTACTGTTCATCTGATATTTAAATGCTTTTATTTGTTTTTTTTTAATATGACTGCTGCTTATCTTCTGTAGACAGAACACTTCAGCCTTATCTCACAACCTGCAGGAGTAGCTACTATATTATTATGAATAGCTTTCTCCCAACTCTTTAGCTAGATGCATTATTAAATTGATAACTATACAGAAAGTTTTTCAAAATAAATTTCTCCAGCACTGCATTAATTTCAGTTAAGAATTAGTAAGAAAAATATAGACTGAGAGTTGCTGTCTTTGAGAGTTTTCTTTATATTTAGAAATACGGTATTCTGGGAGTTATCAAAAGATTTAAACAATCTATCACAGCCACAAGGATGTTACTGTTGCTTTTACCTTTAAAGTGGTTTTACTTTATAGGTTAAAACCAAAGCCAAGGTTTCCACTTTAAAATATGATTATAGAACTAAGATCTTTTCTATTTATGTGAATCAACCTGTGCCACCATCAGGTAAGATCAGATTCCCAAATCAACCCAAAGTGGTAAAACATGTCAACATTTACTATTCATTCAATTGTGTGCTAGATGGCAGAAAGATTAAATTTGTAATCCAATCTCCTAGCATTCAATTAGGGGATATATAAGGACTACCCTCTCCTCCATTTTACCTATGCAGGTTCCATTATAAAGCTAGATGGGGACTGCAAAGAATGGAATGCTGTTTAATTCTATGTTGAAGTAAAGCCCTTTAAATTTCTATATAGCAGCTTAAATTACTTGCTGCTGAAATCTTCTAGAAATGAAGTCACCACCAGAAATTGTCCAGATAGCTTCTTCTTTGGTTTCACCAGAGATTCTGATCATGTGTGCTGCTAAGGCAGTTTCTACTACAGATTCTCATTGGTGGATTCCCCTCTTTTTTACACTTTCCACTATACCAGAACCAGTGATGTGCAGTCAGGGGAGGCAGGGCCTCACCACTGTCATCATGAAAAGAAAAAAAATGTAAAAGGAAAAAGGCTGAGCTAGTTGCTGCCAGAGTCACAGTGGATGACTCTGCTTAGTGCTTAACTGTTTAAAAAAGCCTCTAAAAAAGTGCCCTCTACAGGAGGAGGCAGTAGAACCACGTGCCTCATTTAGTCTATCTTTATGATCACTTGAGCAGAGTTAAGCAAGGGTTAAAAGCTGAAAAATTCCTTATGTAGATGAGGCACTTGGTTCTCTTGCCTCCTCAGGTAGAGAGCGATTTTTTAGAGGCTTTTTTAAACAGTTAAGCAAAGTCCTCCATTGGGGACTCTGGCAGCAGCTAACCCAGCCTGACCTCAGCAGCTCTTGCCTTTTTCCTTTTACATTTTTACATTTTCATCATGGCAAACAACAGCAGAGTTGAAATCCTCTGTGACACAACTGGAAAAGGTATGTGGGTCAGAGGGAGGGGATGAATTCAAAATTAATGTAATTTGTAAGTAATTGTATTATTGTAAGTAGTGTGTTGTGTGTCTGTCTGTCTGTGTGTGTGTGTATGTTTTACCCGTCTCTGCTGGCACGCATAGCAGAAGGGCTTTTGGACATAGCGGCAGGGCTTTTGGACATAGCGAGACGCCTATGTGTTGGACATAGCGGCAGGGTTTTTGGACTCCCCGGCGCTGTGTCCGCCATAGAGGCAGGACGCCTCTATGTCAGACATAGCGGCAGGGCAGCTCTAGAGGCAAAAGCCGCCCTGCTGCTATGTTCGACATAGAGGCGTCCTGACTCTATGGTAGACACAGTGCCGGGGCGTCCGAAAGCCCTGCCGCTGTGTCCAACATAGAGGTGTCCTGCCCCTATGGTGGACACAGCACCGGGGCTTCCAAAAGCCCTGCCGCTGTGTCCGACATAGGATGGCTTTTGCCCGCTTGCCTCACCAGCCATAAACCTCACCGCACGTCACTGACCAGAACAATCACCCATTTTTCATGGGTAGGTATTGGAAGACATATGATTTCCATCAAGCCCTTTTGGTTTCCATTGATTCTTTCTCGACCTTTCTGCCCAATATGTCCATTTGTAGACTAGGGTGGGGTGGAGGCGAGGAAGGCAAATACATGACACTTTTACAATTCTTCCTGCTATTTGAACCTAATGGCCTCTGATAGAACTTTTGACAATTTCATTAGTTTTCAAAAAGACAAATAGAAAAGAAAATCAGCCTTATCCCAAACTAAAAACAGGGAAGGTCAATCACTGAACCTATGCCAACAATCCAACATTTCAAGGGGATTAGGAGTGGAATGGGACAACTCACCATGACCAACTCACTGTGGACAACTCACTATGGCCAACTCACTGTGGGACAATTCAACAAATAAATTAATTTTGGTGGAAGTGTGACCAGTAACAATAAAATAAAGTCAATATATCAGAGTTATAAATTTTTTGATGAAAAGGTAAAATATCTGAATAAAACTATTAATGCAGCATTGAATTGTCTTGCAGCAAGTTTTCCCATGGTGAATTGTCCATATGGAGTTGTCCTAGACCCAACAGGAAGGACTGGTTGAGGTTGCCTCCACATGGCATAGAGGCAGGGTGAGGGTGTCATTGGTCTTTCTCAATACATTCCTGAAAAAATTACCCACTCACCCTTAGCTAGTCATGCTGAAGATCCCTTCTAAATAGAATTGATTGCATAGAAAGCCTTATTACAGCTAATAAAATAAAACAGTAGTATGAGCAAGTAATGCTAAAAACTGTAAAAGAATCAGAGGAGAACATTTACAATGAAACAATAAATGTGTGACTGTATAAGGTGTCAACAACTATGTAAAACCACAGGCCCATATCTCAGTATTCACAAAAGCAAACACAATAAAATGTAAGCAATTTTATAATCTAGCTCAGCTTGGGTTCCCCCCTCCCCCCCATTTACCTGTGTTAGAAAATATGAGAATTAAAATACTGTATGGAGTCAGAACTATGAAATAAGGTTATAAGCTGCATTTTACTAAATTAAATAATCACTTATCTTAGTAGTATCTACTACAGCTATGAATGTCAGTTTTACAGGGAGGAAAGGGGTCTTTAGAGAGTGCAGAGCTTCACGGGTAAAAATCTATTGACAGCTCTTTAAATTAAGCATGTTATTTCCCAGGACAGAGGTGAGCCATGCAATCCCTTCAAAAGATGCAATTGCTTTAAGGAGTTGCAGGCAGGTGCTACATTGATCAAATCCAAAGTGCAGAGTTCTGTTGTTTTCCTTAAAAGAGGTCTTTACAGGTGGCAGAAGCTTTAGCTGCCCTTCCCTCTTTGAATACAGAGAATGTCAAGCTGTGCTACCAATTTCTCCACGGAGGAAATAGGAGGAAATCTCCCTCTCAAGCAACTAAGTTTTCAGGATCCAATCTGGGCTGGTCACTGGGACCAGAGGTTTTGTCTTCTGAGCTTTCAGACTCATTGCTGGAGCCCATCTTCGGGGAAGTTCTCCCTAGTTTCCTAAAGATGGGGTTCCAGCATGAGTCTGAAACCTCGGAAGACAAAACCTCTGGTCCCAGTGACCAACCCAGATTGGATCCTGCAGCATTATCCTTAGACATGTGTATTTGTCTTCATTCGTGAGAAATATGGGTGGTTAGCACTTCAAACTAAGCTTTCCTCCCTGATTCGTACTTCTACACATTGTTGTACAGTGTACTAGGTCTACTTCTACATCTGTTGCCCACCCTCAATCTCTTCTATAGTTTCATGCCACTATGCTATTATCAATAGTTTTGTGTTTTGTCTTTCATGCAGATGGCCAGAGGTCCTATCAGCTGGCCCATCAGAAAGGAAAAAAATGGCTGAAAGTTGGAATCCTGTCCCATCCTACTCTTCTCTTGCAATATTTTCATGGTCAATGAAAATACAGGCTGGAAAATAACCTGGAAGTGATTAGAGAGGATGGATGATCAACAAAAGTGCCTTATTGACAGGAGAGAGCAGAAAAAAACCTAGGAGCCAGAAAGTAACTCAGGATGGAGTTTTTGCCGATTTATGTTGAAGCTCTAAGGAAAACTCTGCAAAAGAATATTTGCAGTATTTTTTTTCTGGAATAGAAGCTGAGCTAATAAGCTGGGACATTCTGCATGTAACATCAATGCCCTGCAACTGAGCTACATTCTTTCTATTTTAAAATTTGATCTTGGTGGAAAAAAAAAAACAATTTTCCTTTTCAATGAGAAAATGCCACCAAAAGTCAGACTTGGGGAAACGAGCATTGGCATTCTAGACAATTAGGGGAAAATACATTATTGTTTATTTGTACTGACAGAAATGTACTTTCGAATATGGCGCGTGAAAACCACAGATGAGAATACTAAAGGGTGGAACGTCGTTTTGAATTGCTTCATTGAGAGCAAAATCATTCTAAGCCAAATGAATGTGGTTATTGCGGTCATGAACTTCTGCAAACAAGGAAACTACAATACTGAGAATAGCATTTCTTCAAAACTCGATATCACTATTAAATATAATCCACCCCATTCACTCCAACTCTTTTGGAGAATAATAAGGATGTTGTCAGATTAACAAAGGGGAAAAAATTTAAGGGAAGGAAAAATTATATGGTTCTTGAAAGTAGGTTTTGTAATCTGCAAGGGAAAATATATATTTGGGATATCTGATGTTTGAAAGGATGCCTTGTGGGTTACAATATGGAACTTGTTGAACACTTACTGTACTTTATTTTTATACTTCATATTAGATTATGTTGTGTGTTTTATGTTGCAGTTGTTACCCAGACGGCCTAAAGAACAATTTCAGAGATTGGGTTTATTATTTTGAAACAGGGAATGGAAAAGAGGACTCTCTCTCTCAAAGAGAGAGATTTTATGACAATTAATGGCAAATGGAAAGGATGGGAAGAAAGAAGAAACATCTAAAAATATAGATTCCTTCTCTCCTAAAAGATATCAATTTTTGACAGATTAAAAAGAAAGTTCCCTATTCTACTGCCATCCTTCCCAACAAGTAAAATGTGAAATTTAGTAAAAGTAAGATCCTTTGCCTGAAGCACTGAGTGCTGAATATCTCAACTGGTCCACAGATCATCTCAGACTGAACTTTCATTTTAAAGTTTATTTGTTTCTAAAAAAAATGGTAAATTTTATTAAGTTGACAATTGAAAAATTAATGCAAACTGAAAAAAACTAAAAGAAACAAAAGAAAAAATAAAGTACAAAAAAGAAAGCAAAATAGAAAAGAGAGTAAAAGAAGTAAAAGAAAAAGAAAGTAAAGAAAGTAAAGAAAGTTTCAGTCTCGGCAGCAAAAGTCCATTTAGGGTTACCAGCAGGGGTGGGTTCCTGCAAATTCTAACCTCTTCTATAAGAGGTTCCACAAATTTACAGTACCATTTAGAACCAGTTCCAGCTCCCTCTCCCTGCCCGTCCACACATCATCAATATGAAGAGTGAGAGGAGGAATTCTGGGAGTTGAAGTCCACAAGCCTTAAAGCTGTCAAGTTTGAACACCCCTGTTTTTTTTTTCTCATGGGTTAGGGGTTCAAGGTTCTTATAACTTGACAGCTTTAAGACTTGTGTGCTTCAAATGCCAGAGTTTCTGAGCAACATTTTGGTTGCTAAGCAAGAGCGTTGTTAAGTGAGTTTCACCACATTTTAAAAGTTGCCCATGTTCACCCAGTCACATGGCTGGCAAGCCACTCCCACCCAGTTACATGGCCAGCAAGCCACTCCCACAAAGCAGGCCACACCTACAGAAGAGGTTCTAAAACTTTTTGAAACCCATCACTGGTTACGAGAGATAAGATATTTATTTCAACCTTGATTCAAAATAACCAATTTTGTATGCTTTTCTTTTAACATCCAATATAGAAAACTCATCTAGGTATTTTTTTGGGGGGGGGGGGTATTATAAGAATTTTAGCTGGTTTCATTTGTATATCCAGTGTAACTTTTTTTTCCATATCTTTTCAAATAACAGAATAACAGAGCTGGAAGGGACCTTGAAGGTCTTCTAGTCCCCTTGCTCAAGCAGGAGACCTGAACCATTTCTGACAAATGGTTGTTCAGTCTCTTCTTAAAAGCCTCCAATGATGGAGCACTCACAACTTCTGAAGGCAAGCTGTTCCACTGGTTAAATGTTCTCACTGTTAGGAAATTTTTCCTTAGACATGTTTGCTTCTCTCTTTGATTAGTTATAGTCCATTGTTTCTTGCCTTGCCTTCTGATGCTTTGGGAAATAGGCTAATCCCCTCTTCTTTGTGCAGCTCCTCAAATATTGGAATACTTCTATCATGTCAGCCCTAGGACTTTTTTACAATACACTAGGCAAACCCAATTCCTGCAACCATTCCTCATATATTTTAGCTTCCAGCCCTCCTATCATCTTTGTTGCTCTTCTCTGCACTTTTTCCAGAGTCCTGGCATCTTTTTTATAATATGTTGACCCAGCTGGATGCAGTATTCTAAGTATTGTCTCACTAAAGCTTTATAAAGGAGTACTAATACTTCACAGGATCTTGATTCTATCCTTCTATTTATGCACCTAGGATTATGTTGGGGGATTTTGGCGGCGGCTGCACACTGCTGGGTCATATTTAGGTGATTGTCCACTAGGACCCCAAGATCCCTCTCATAGTTATTGCTATTGAGGATTTTACCTAATCTGTACCTGTACATTTGATTTTTCTTGCCTAAATGTAATTCCTTACTTTTCTACATTGAATTTCATCATTTTAAAATCTATATTCAAATCAGTCTCTTTCTTGCCCAGTAAAATGTGATCCTCTTTCATATCTTCAACATTTTGGAGGGAGGAAGGGACGGACGGATGGACTGACGGACGGACAGATGGACTGACTGACTGACTGACTTGTGGGCCCATTGTTCACAAATATTTTCCAATGTTGAAGTATTTTCCCCATAATATAGTAGTAAGTCAAATTTAAAATTACTTTTCCTTCTGATCTCTTCTAGTGCCCAACCTTCAAAATAACATTCTTAAGGATTCAAAACAACAGCATTTTTCCTCTCAAATTCACCTGCACACTTAAGTTCAACACTCAACACCCTAAAGACCTTTTGCTGTTTATTCAGAATTGTTTTTTTTTTCATTTCTTAAATTTGTATTTAAAACCTTTTCACTAAGGACTAAAGACACTCTCAGTGCTGCAAGCAACTTGTCTTTCTGATGGTTCCTAATATCTGAAAAGCAATAAACAAGTGATTTCCAAAAGTGAATTAGAAAATTATGTCTGCCAACCCAATGTCCTTTAGAAAGATGCTGGCCATGCTTTGGGTGAAGATGCATTCCCTTGTCTTTCCGAGTTATAAATCTACTACAGAACATTATTTTGTTGTCTCCTCATGAAGAGCAACAATCAGCAGCACTTATGGGTGATGCCAAATCCTCTCCTCCTCCAGAGAGGGATTTTGAAGAGTCGGTTTGATCATCAACTCTTCATTTTTGTTGCAGCCATCAGATCCACTTTTAGAATAGTTGTCTTCAGTTTGCAATTTTTTCCCAGAAGGCTATATATATGAACCAGCCCTGAACAAATAAAGAGAATCAGCACAACACAATGCTTCCGTCTCCCAATCCCTGAAGCCTATCCATAAGTAGACCATAAATGATGGTATCAAAGACTACTTAAAGGTCAAGAAGATCAAGAATATGCCCCTCCCCTCTTACTCCTGCTAGAGGTCATTCACAAGAAAGAGTATTGCTATTTGTGTCCCATGTTATACCTCAACTTCAACTGAAAATGGTTCAGATAATTTGTTTCCTCCAGTGTTTTCTGCTGCACATCTACTTTCTCACATCCATTTAAAACTGAAAAATAAAATACCAGATAAAGATTGTTCAGCATGGTTGGTTACTTGGTTCAGTAATGTCTTCCCGAAGAGCAGAAAAATCACTGCTTCTTTAAAATACTGGCCAAAGTACTTTCAGGAGAAAGAAAAATAGTAATTCCAGAACCCAACTACAAGTCACTTCCCAGGAAGCTTGAAAACTCAATTGAACATACAGGAGGAGAACATAGACGTCCCAAGGATTCTGTGCATTTTTCAGACCTTATAAGATCAAATTCCTCTCAGACAACTAAGTCGCAGTGGATTTCAATCATATTCACAGCACCTGCTTCAAGACTAATGCATAAGACTATCTGCTAGCACCACAATGTTCACAATTACAACTATAGGTATGAAGGAGTACTACCTGAATTCAACCTGAGAGTTTAAGCATGCTTACTAAGAGGAGTTTTTTTTCTTTTGAATATCTGGCCACATTGTATACTCAACTGTAATCTCAATAAGCATTATGATATCCCTCAAAGGATAGTTTTCTTAATTTTCTTAAATTCAAATGAATTTAATTTCATTTGTAGTGAAAAGAAAGGAAGATGAGATAGTTACCAGTTAATCTTACAGCAAAGACAGCAGGGGAAGTCAAAACAATTAAAGATGGAGACTGCAACTGGGCAGCTGAAGCCCTACCCCTTTTAACAAGTCAGTCAATCTGAATAGAGCTGAAAGGGACTCTGGAAGTCTTCTAATCTAGCCTCCTGTTCAAACAGGAGATCCTATACCATTTCAGACAGGTGGCTGTTCAATCTTTTCTTGAAAACCTCCAGTGATGAAGCACCCACAACGTCTGAAGGCAAGCGGTTCCACTGGTTAATTCTTGATTCAGGTAATACAAATAATATTGATTCAGAGATTGCCATGTTGATATTTTTGCACCCTGCAGACACCTGAGAATATAGGTTGAAAAAAAAGTAGTTTATGCAAGCCTACATAGGAATTTTATGGCTTAGTGCAGTTGTGGCTCAAGTCTTCCCAATATATTGGCCTTCAGTTATTAGAATATTTTATCCATTTTCCTTCCATTTTCAATCTTACTTTGTAATGGGAAATACTGAGATAAAAAACAGGATTTTAAAGCAGGTTCAACTGCATGGTTAATTCCCCCACCTCACACAACTACTGAATCATCTTATCTGTTCATCGAATATATTATACTCCTGCATTCTTTAAAATAGAACACAGACAAAAAAAACAACAACACACCCTTTAGGGAATATTGTTGTGCAGAGAGGGTGCAATCAAATAATTTACCACAGAGGAGATTTAAGTGACATAGGCAGATGTGTTGGCATGCTGGAAAGGTAGAGATTAAGTCTGTCACTTTACATATCTCACTATTTTTAGAGCAAGGTACAATGGAACAGAAGCAAAACTATTTGGATAAATACATAAAAGGCTCTTCCTGACATGCCTAATAATTTTAAACTACTGCACAAGTAGAGAAATTTAACAAAGTGGCTCCTCTCTTTCTCTCTCCCTCCCTCTCTCTCTCTCTCTCTTCTTTTTAAATTCAAACCCTCTCTTCCAACTACCTTTTGTTATCCATAGGATGTACCCAGGGGTGGGTTCCGGCAGTCACTACTGCTGGTTTGCTCATGGCTGTGGACCATGCACAGTGCAATAAAAATTGTTCTGCGTATGCGCAGAAGCAAAATACAAGATGGCAGCACCTATGGCACCACCAGAAGAACCAGTTCAGGGGCGTGGCAGGCCTCGGTCACTGCCAGTTCCAGCGACGCAGGCCGCCAAGCCACTACTGGTTAGGTCAAACCAGTCCGAACTGGTAAGATCCCACCTCTAGCTGTACCTGTGTCAATCTAATTATTCAGCTTAAGCAGAAACATTAGCCCATAGTAGCAATGCTGCAGGTGTAATGAATGCCTACAGATAATCATAGATTTTTGAAGTCTGATAAGAAAAGTTCATCACGTTTCCCACTCCATTCGAGTAATCTTTCAATTCTATTTATTGATGTGTCTTCTGGGAATGAATCAACATAGGAGAATGAAATAATAATGGTGAAGAATTGCTATCCCAACCCAAAGAAAGAAGAAAGGAGTATTCCTATTGCTGAGAGCATGAGAGTTTTCCCCCTTTTATTTATTTATGTTTAAGTCATATTTCCCTTTTCCATCAGAGAGCTTTCCAAGCAGTCTATAAATAGTATGTAAAATATTTCATGCATTAGAGCCATGCAGTCCTATGCACTCTCATTCCTATATTAGAGTGGGGGCAAGACACCCCTAGAACTCCTTGGCATGTGTGTTCTGTTAAGATACAGCCTGTTGTGCCTTACAATGGCTTCTAACATACTGCCGTAAAATGGCTTCTACTGTACAGTGCAGTAGAGTTGCCATGGTAATGGTTTCACAGTACTCCACAAGAGGGCTCCCTCTGGTAAAAGGGAAAATCCAACATTAGAAATTAAGGTGATATCACTTTTCTTGATGCTTCTAGGGGCACAGGGATAACATTTGTAACTAATTTAATTTTAGCCAAAATCAGGGCTTTTCTGATTATATATAATCACACACACACACACACACTGACTGAAAGGACCTAGCAGAATTAGCTTTTATTTGGCCATTATCATCCCATAATTAATTATTTAGTCAATGGTTCTATAGCATGTTTGGTGGCTCACCTTATTCTTCCTCAGGTAATTTTTCAATGCTGGGCTCAGCAAAAAGTTCTGACGTCCTTGTCTCTTTCAAAGACTTTATTTATTTATGTCAATCTCAGACACATTCCTGTCCAGCCTATGAAAGGAATCCATAATAATGAGAACAGGAGAAAGGGGGAAACTCCAGTGTTGATTTTATAAATAACTTTTACCTAAGTATCTGCATCTGTTTTGCATAGCTACTGGCCATGAAAGTCATGGAACAACATTTAAAGCCTTGGAATGTTTTACCAATCTGAACAAAGAAATAAAATACATTCAAAAGATTGGTGAAATAGTTTAAACATTTGTATAAATAAAAAACCCAGGGAATCTCAGGAGCTGCATACATACCAAGCAGACGTAATCAAAAAGATCTTTTTCACTCAATTTCTCTTTGGCTTTCTGCCTTCTACAGTCTTCCAAATAACTGTCATTAACAATAAAAGATTCTTCTACCACATACAATATTGGACAAAGCGTTGCTCTTTGAAAGAGGGGGGGAAAGTCTTAAGTAGCACCTGGTTGTGTTTCTGTGGCTAACAATAACAGGATTATTTATTCAAGACCAGGAGTATTTATTCAAAGGAAAATGATAAAATTACCTGATGTACCTCTCAAATCTTTCTTGTTGCAGTATGCTTGATAATAGTTTTTTTCCCCTGCAACCTCTGTGAATTACAAAACAATCACCAAAGATTAGGTCCAAATACTTTAAAAAAAATATGGAAAATGTGTGGAACACTTCTTAGCCTCCAATATAAAACTAAAGCCAAAATTATCCTGAGAATAAGACTGTTTTGTTGAAAAGAAAATGAGGTGTCAAATGACCCATGGGCTTTTTGCCTTCCCAAAATAAACCCATAAAGCAGACTGTGATTTCACTGTGCCAACAGTTCCAAATTTCAAGTTCCTTATATGGTATTTGGGCTAAACCTATATGAATAGCAGATTTGGTAATAAACTGAAGTTTGCATTGTAATTCCCAAATATATCAGACCTTTCTGCTTACTGTTGAAATAACTTGTCCCCCAGATCTGGCAGAGTTCATATTGTCCTGGGTTCCTGGTGAAGTAATATCACTTGGTGGTCATATAATTTTGGCCCAGATTCAGATTTATTTTATCTAACTATTGTCTTGGTAGGTCTTCCTCCTATTCTTCAAGATCATTCTTTTCCCCTATTACACGTTTTGCCACTTTAATGCTTGCTTATACTACTGTCATAAGACCATCCTTATTGTGGTTCTCTAAATATCTACGGGCATATCTTTCTTTGTTAAAAACATAATATGAGCTCAAAAATGGATTGATGGGATGAAAGCATTCCTGGGAATTGAACTCATAGGACTTTATTTACTTCATTTATTGTTACATTTCTACCCCCACTCACTTCACCTTTATTTTATTGTTGTAAACTAATCAGTTTACAACAGCATAAAAGAACAATTTCTTCTTCTTCTTCTTCTTCTTCTTCTTCTTCTTCTTCTTCTTCTTCTTCTTCTTCTTCTTCTTCTTCTTCTTCTTCTTCTTCTTCCTCCTCCTCCTCCTCCTCCTAGCCATTGTCTATTCACTGGAATATGAAGGCCTCTTCTGCATGTTTCCAACCAATACAGTACAGTATAAATAAAACAATGTAAACCCTTAGAAAGAAGCACAGATTAATAATAAAATTAAGAATAAGTTAAAATTGCAAGTTAAAAGTAAAAATCAAAGTTAAAAAAAAACACAGAAGGCTAAAAAGCTTAACAAGGTAACAGGTGTGTTCTCAAGCTATCAATCACCCACAAGGTTGCATCACATTCTAAGACCTCCATGCTAGTTGCCAAATACATGTCTTAACCTTTTTTTGGAAAACCGGATCCAATTGTTATACCATGGTCAATGTAACTGTGTAAACAAACTATACAGACTATGCCTACCAACAAAAGGACAAGGTTAGAAGTCATGACCATGACATCATGTGACATCTCCATCTTTCTCCTTTGAGAATTTAAGAGAGGTGGGCTATATCATTCTGATAGCTCATATTTTAATTAAATATAATTAAATGGGAATCTAACACAACTAATAAAATGCCAGTGTCCAGTATAATATTTATTTCGGATGCCGTGAGATTCAGAGCTCTATTTAGAAAGCAAAACTAAATTAAAATGAAGTTAAGTTCAATAATAATAATAATAATAATAATAATAATAATAATAATAATAAATCTATGATAAAATAAAATTATAAAATTATATTTGTAATCACAGTTTATATGCTGTAAAGAACATAACCCAAGTTGAGAGGAAAATTTAGAATGAATACCAGATTTTGCCTTTATATAAAAGGGCATTTCATGACAGATTATGCCCTCCATGGACACCATTTTGTGGCAGTGTTCATAGTTTTTTAAAATACATGCCTAATGTCCCATAAAGTATGTGAACCACTGACCTAGGGCAAAGTAGAGATAGTTCCAAAGCCTAATGCAGAGGGATGCATGTCTGCACTGCTCTAAATAAGAATTGAGCCAGACTGCTTGAAATTAAACCAAGAGGTGGAAACCGCTTCTGGACATTGTGCTTGGGGTGGTGGGAAAAATGAAACTTTGATTTTGGGTTTTACTGATTAATAGGTTTGTTGTTATAGAAATGTCTACTTTATATTCTAGTAAAAGTATAGTAAAAGCAAAAAGTTGAGGTTTGATGTTACTATCTTGTTTCATTGCACCAAAGGGACTTGAAAGTCAATTTTTTGAAAAGTCAACGAAAAGTCAATGAAATGCACAGGTACAGTATAGGTGGTACCTTGCTCAACAGTAGTAACTGTGAAAGAGATCTTGGAGTCCTAATGGACAACCATTTAAATATGAGCCAGCAGTGTGCAGCAGCTGCCAAAAAAGGCAACACAGTTCTAGGCTACATAAACAGAGGGATAGAATCAAGATCATGTGAAGTGTTAATGCCATTTTATAATGCCTTGGTAAGGCCACACTTGGAATACTGCATTCAGTTTTGGTCACCACGATGTAGAAAAAATGTGGAGACTCTAGAAAGAGTGCAGAGAAGAGCAACAAAGATGATTAGGGGACTGGAGACTAAAATATATGAAGAACAGTTGCAGGAACTGGGTATGTCTAGTTTAATAGAAAGAAGGACTAGGGGAGACATGATAGCAGTGTTCCAATATCTCAGGGGTTGCCAAAAGAAGAGGGAGTCAAACTATTTTCCAAGGCACCTAAGGGTAGAACAAGAAGCAATGGGTGGAAACTAACCAACGAGAGAAGCAACTTAGAACTGAGAGAAATTTCCTGACAGTTTGAACAATTAATCAGTGGAACAGCTTGCCTCCAGAAGTTGTGAATGACCCAACAATGGAAGTCTTTAAGAAGATGTTGGATAGCCATTTGTCTGAAACTGTATAGGGTTTCCTGCCTAGATAGGGGATTGGACTAGAAGACTTCCAAGGTCTCTTCCAACTCTGCTATTTATTGTATTGTATTGTATTGTATTGTATTGTATTGTATTGTATTGTATTGTATTGTATTGTATTGTTTTGTTTTGTTTTGTTTTTTCTTTCTTTCTTTTCCCTTTGTCCCACACCTTTCCCTTCCCTTTCTCCTCCCCTATTTTCTTACTATTTCATTTGTACTTTTCTATTATATATTATAAACTAATAAAAATAGCTTAAGGGGAAAAGAATAATAAAATTATAAGGTCATAACTTACAGATCTTTAATGGGAGATGAATGGGTAGCTAGTAGAAAGCTGTGAAATGCCTTAAAATGTTAAGTGTTAACCCACATTATTTGCCAAAATGTCATTTGCAAAAGGGACCAGCACAGAAAATCTTCAATTTCAATTGTTATTACAACTCCTTGTTTGTGTTAGTTACATTAACCCAGGTTAAAGTAAAATTTATAGTTGTAATCATATAATTATTCAGTGTTTTTCTTAGAATTATTGATTGACTTATCCCTGCCTAGGAATAATTTAGATTTTTTTGGTGTTTATTTTCTTCTTTTAAGAGATGATCCTCTTAAAGACACAAAATGTATGGAATTTCATAATTGTCCCAATGCATTCAAACTAACAGTGGAGCATTCTCCTGTTACACAAAGACAGAAAACAAGACAGTTAATATCATTCTTGCAGTACATAATAAGCAAAGGAGATGGCAGCATTCCTAAAGCAACATTGTACTTCTCTTTCTCTGATTCCTTCCATTCTCATTTCTTCATGTCACCACCGGAGCCTGGGCTTTTAAAACAATATATATTTTCTCAAACACTCAGTGATGGCATCATCTCATTCTGGAAACAATTGGGACTTCCTGATAATATTTGTTTCATTAGCTTAATGCGTTTTAGAAGGCATAGAATCAAATTAAATAACAGCAATAAAAAAGACCACTGAAATCATTCCAGATAAATTGTCATAGACAAAACATGCCAAACAATAATAGGATGCATTTGCAAAACATTTTTTCTCAAAATGTCTGTTGAGTGAAACATCCATATATAAGAAACACATATTTTATTTATAAATGTTTATGTGTGTGACTGCCTGCATGGTTAATTCTGACATATTTTTCAGAGGTGGCATAGAAGAGTGTTATCTCATGAATCAAGTAATATTCTGAGAAATACAGCAAATGTGTAATATTACATGCTGAAATCACTGGGGTTTGACATAATATAGAAGGACACAATCTGAAACTGTAGGGCTTTAGGAGATCTCAGAGCTGCTCTCCGAGACCTTCAAAAGTTGTTACTAAATTGTGATTTTTAATTTGAAGGAGGAGAAGTTATTAAATGCATGACTGGAGTGTAATCAGGTTAACTATAATTAACTTTAATTAAATTAAAATATAAATGGAATAAAATCCTATCAATATCATTTCTACAAACATAACTCTTGGAGCACAGGCTCAGGCTGACCATTCAAATAGTCCTTGTGGCCTTTGAAAACATACAGTATGTCCCTTTAACTCTAATGCCATAGTGGGAGGCTATATGGCTCCATGATGGTGAACCTATGGAACATGTGCCACAGGTGGCATGCCATTTTGGTGGATATATCTGGAGCCTGGGGAGGGAGAAAAATAGATCCAGTGTGCCATTGCATGCCAGAAGCGGGGGGAGCCGAGGGTGTGTGTGATCGCGCATGAATGCGTGGGGGGGCATAGAATTACGGGTGTGGACATGCCCGTGCACGACCTCCCTCGCTCCCCCCGCTTTTTGCACAAGATGGCAAAAAGGTTAGCCATCACTGATGTAGCTGGTGACTAGTCCTGTCTTTGCAATTTTAATGTGGAATCCCTTAAGGAAAGCTACTGGTGGATATCCATGGCTTTGTTTCACCCACAAGAAACCATTGCTGATCAGAAAGAGGAGCTAATGCCTTAGATTAGCATTTCTCAAGCTATTTTAGGACACGGTCCCTTTAGTTGTACCACACTTTTTTTAAAACCGCACTCAGAGAGAGAGAGAGAGAGAGAGAGAGAGAGAGAGAGAGAGAGAGAGAGAGAGAGAGAGAGAGAGAGAGAGAGAGAGAGAGAGAGAGAGAGAGAGAGAGAGAGAGAGAGAGAGAGACTTATAAAAATATTATTTCATTGCAACAATTTTTGCAAACAATACATATTTTTAAAGATAATGACCATATTCCATTACAAATTTAAAAAATAAAAAAATTAATTATATAGAAATTTCCATTGATTTGATATCAATTCAAACTATCTATTGATTTTAAAAACTGCCCCATGGCCATTAGTTATTGAAAAATAACTAAGTGTAACCAAGTGTGAAACTCATGTTTTTGTGAATCATACAATTCAGCTATTACCCAGTGCAATCATATTATCCAAGAAATCAGCATCTAGTTGAAG
The DNA here is from genome assembly GCF_051295495.1 of Thamnophis sirtalis. Taxonomy (NCBI): domain Eukaryota; kingdom Metazoa; phylum Chordata; class Lepidosauria; order Squamata; family Natricidae; genus Thamnophis; species Thamnophis sirtalis. The sequence goes on from NW_028261392.1 coordinate 27,327,413, forward strand.
CAGTCCCATATGTGATAGAATTTTGGGCATTCTAGAGTTTGATCTATTTATAACTAGCAAAATATTAGATTTAAAAGTTTAGCAATAAAATCAGTTGGATAAATTGCGTACAAACATTTATTATTACAATCCTAATTGCCCCTCTTCTCACTCCCTTGGCATCTAATACCCCCCTGCCTCCCTTTTAATACCTAATTCCCCTCTTAATAATTCAAACTCATGGGGGGGGTTTGAAACATGGTATAACTCACGTTGAGAGACATGGTGATGGCGGCAGCAGTTTCACAGGGGCAGGCTCAGGTGACAGATCCTCCAATGGGACCTTGTCACTAAGGCGGGGTGGCAGTGGTCCCACTCCTATTTTTAGCTTTCTATAGCAATCCACCCACATGATGACTGGACCCAGCTTATCCAGCCAAGCAAGGCCCAGGATGACTGACTTTGTCATTTTTTGTGCCATCACAAAATTGATGAGCTACCAGTAGCGGCCCATTTCCAGTCTTACTGGCTTGATGATAAGGTGGCTAAGACTCTCAATGTCCCATCAACTATCAATATCCCATCGACTATCAATGTCCCATCGACTTTCTCGAAGCGAATGAGGCACCCCAGGGGCATTGTGCTTATCCCTAGTTTTTGAACAGTGGGGAGAGTGATCAGGCACCTGGTGCACCTGGTGTCTATGATTGCTTCTATGTCCCCTTGGGCTCTCTTCCTGGGCATCATGATTCATGATCTTATGGTGAAGGGATGGATGGTTTCACCATCGGGTCATCTTCGCTGCTCTCACTGCTGTCACTCACGTCAGCTGGTGGGGCTTCTTAAATGGGAGTCCCTCCCCTTTTGCCAAGAGTGGGAACCTCAATGGCTTCTCAATAGCTTTAAAGATCAGGTGCTTTGGCTGTTGGCTCAGGAGCTACACCCGTAGGTTGATGGCTAGGGTGGCCATTTCGGATGCCCGGCACATCTGGAGCCTCTGAATTGGCCAATGCACTAGGAACTGAGGAGGTCTTTGGCAGCCAATCAGAATTCCAGAAACCCCAGATCACCTCAGCTCAGGAGGAACACACCATGGTCTTTGAGTGGAGAGCTACAAGGCCCCTGGATCTCAGTGAGTCCATGGAATGGGGCATCCAGCAGTACGTAGGTCACAGCATAATCAATTAGAAATTTAAATTCCTGTTGATTCCTCATCACTTCTGTTTCTTAAGGCTTCAGAAGTAGAAAGATTTCACTTCATGCTGTTCCTTTGTTAGGCTCTCATTTAACTAATCATTGGCCTTTTAGGAGGAACTTTTTATAGACAGCACTTCAGTATAGTTCTTTAATAGCTTTCTTTATTCACTACCTTTAATTGGTGCATGATCTAGACACTAGATATGTTGTGATCAGCGACTGTTTTTTAGTAGGAAACAATCAGTCCCTTATCCTTTGTAATCATCAGCTGTTCAGGAAATAATATATTTACCATTGAACAGCTGAGATATTCCATCGTACAGATAGATTTTTTTTTAAAAAAAAACTCTCTTCTTTGTCTATTCTTTGTACTAAATTCCACAGCTATACTCTATTTCTGATTATATCTATGCCTTTGTTCAAATCCTAGAATCTGACTGCCTTATATTGTGCCCCTAAAATCTGCAGTTATATCAGCAGAAGTGTCTGCAAATCAGCAAGTATTAATGTGCTTTAATATTTATGCTGACATTTATATAGCTGTGATTTCAGTAACTTTCTATAGAAACTCCTAGGGCCTGCTTCTTCTCTAGCCAATTACTTTATCCCTTGAAGGACTTGTCAGCTGGACTTTAAATTGCCTAGGCTACTGTATAAACTTTGGCTAAGATGCCAGTGTGATGCAGTGGTTGGAGAGTTAAACTTATATTAAAGTCTACTTTCTGCCATGAAACTTCAGACTAGTTTTTTATTTCCTATAATTCTTGTAAGAATACAAAGAAATAAGATCAACAGATCTTTGCTTCTGGAGAAAACATAACAAACTCTTTGTTGTATGGACAGGGAATATGAACTTAAAATAAATATAAATATGTGCAATATGGTCAGATAATGAAATTATGGTCCAAGAAATGTGTGATCACAAATGAAGGGGCCACATTGAAGACTGTCCAAAGAACCTAACACAGAAAGAATTAACAATTTTCTGTAATAAATACAACACCTATAGAAGAATATGTTCTCTGCTGTAATATCCATAGTAAGTTTCCATCTCAAGAATCCAATATGGAGAGAATGAAATTGTTTTTGAATCTATAAATTAGCATATTTCAATGGGATCAGTGCTTCAAAAATAGTGCAGCTGATGTATGTATAAAAGTAAAATGTTTAAATGATTGTAACAATGGTTATATGTTCATTGATCATCCATGGACATCTTGCTTTATGTTTATTCTAAAACTGAACAAAAGCAAAAGAACACTGAGGATATTTCAGAAATTATCTCCCATCAGTCCTGGCATAAAGAGATTTACAGGCATTATACTATTGGATGAATTAGGACATATTTGCCTCTGTAAATACTACAAGCTATTAATTCTATGAATTGTAAAGATGCCAATGACTTTGCTAAATTTAAGGTATAACCGTGATGATAAATACTATCCAGGTAAAGCATTTCTACTAGCAGATATTTAATTCCCTGATATAGACTCAATTCAACTGTTAGAAAAGGTATAACAACTGACCAAGTAGTACTGCCTACCTTATTCTGAAGGGTATCTTCAGCATATAAATCCCATTACTATTTCTAATTCGAAACTACAGGCAATACTAGTTCTATGCAGCACAATTATCACCTTCAAGCCATTCTTCATACAGAGCAAATCACATGATACCACAAAGATGGATGTTTATGGCACATATTTGGTTATTTCAGCTGTAATTGGATGCAAAACAAGAAGAACCACCTGTAAAGTCACCTTCTTTTATGTCACCTTCCTAAAGTTCACCATCCACAAAGCTCTGCATTATCCAATGTAGATAATATGTAAGATTATCTGGTGGCCACAACTGAGTTAAAGTCTTAACATGATATACTGTATGTCAGAATAAATCTTTTCAGCTAAAAACAAAACCAATATCAGCACACAGATTAATCCTGAGAGACACTGTTGTTTTTTTTCAAATTTGTCAACAATGAAACTGTGGTTGATCTTCCAAAATCTATTCAGCAGCATCGAAAGCAAATCACAGTTGCCTCAAAGTTATAACATGTGGACATAATTTGCATAAAACCATACAATGCAAATCCTATCTTTACAAATTAGCATCCTAACTTTTGATGAAAGTATGCAACCGGTGGTATTTGCACCAAGTTGTCCCAACACACATTTGATCATGCCCACACAGACACTTTTGTCTGCCCTGCAGGTCCCCATGAATATACCTCTTCTAATTCCTTTTAAAACAATTACTGTAAGAGGATATCCTTAAGAGTGGATAATAAAGGACAATTCACAGGGAAATTTTTGCACTGTTTTCAGAGAAATATATCTTACAATAATGTATTACAGCCGGCTCTCATTATCCACAAGTCAGTAGGGAATCTGAAACAGCATTTCAAACCACAAAGTGAATTCTGTCATATGAACATGTATTCTTAGTTTTATTAAGTGATAGAAGAACTCCCATCCATGTCACATTGTATAGTGCAGCTCAATTAATCATGACATGAAAACCATAAATCCCAGTATTAAAACTGAAAGAAAAATCTTGCAGATACTCACATCTTCACCATCCTGATTTCAAGAAACTCTTTGCATCATCTGTAAAAGCAAAAGCAGCCATCAGATTCTACATTATTAACTAGAATGGACTATATTTCTTGCTGAAACTGTATGCAGGATCTTAAGAGAAAATTCAAATTGGATCATTAGAAGGAATGGGAGTAACTAATAACTACTGTATATAGGAACAGTTAGAGTACCTCAATTTTATAATACAGTACAATAAAAACGTTCAAAGTTACATGATAAGCGCCCCCTAATGTTTATGAACAAGTCCCAAAATTATGAATGTTGCAGCACCATGGCAGTTGTTCGCTCTTAAGAATGACTATAGAGGCTCTGCAATATTCACTTTATTCCCTCCCACCCCCACCGTCAACCAGTTCAGCAGTGAAAAATATGCACTGGAAGTGCATGTCAACTGCTTGAAGAAGGCTTTGGTGATGAAAAAGGAAGCATGGAAGGCTGTGTATGACCCTCCAGGCCACCTATCCCTCCCCCAGAGCCCTTTTCAAGCTGTTTGCCCACATTTCTGGTCTGCATTTTTTTTCTGCCAAAGCCTTTGCTGATGAGAAAGGAAAAAGCAAGCAAAGAAACAGGGTGAAGAGGAGACAGATTTTTATAAGGTAAGTCACCAGGTGTGGCAGGATGGAGGAGAAAGCAATTGTGAGGACCACAAGGGAGGAAAAAGGAGGTATCTATGGGTTGGGAGAAGCCTTGGATGGTGTGAAGTAGGCAGCCTGTTCCATTGCTAGGTCCACCATGGGCTTCCCCACCCTGAGATACCGGTATCTCATCTTCACTTAATAAGCCACACATTTGATTAGTGAATGCATGGGCGAAAGAAAGGAGGGGGTGATCACATTCATTGTATGAGATTCATTCCTACAAATCCTCAGGTTACCAATGGAATGGGCAGGATCCATTGCATTTGTAACTCAAGGACTACCTGTATTAAGATAGACAGAGACACAAGAGGAATGGAATATATTTGCAGCTTGTTTACAAAACATCAATGCTCAGTTACACAGGAATTGCAAAAAAAGAAAGTCAAACATGATCAACTCATGATAAATAAAAACTCTGAGATTAAGTTAATGCCACCAAAGACTGTGACATCACCACTATCACCTATCTTTAAGCTCAAAGCATGTGATGTTAATCACAGGACAATTGCCAAGTCAGTTTTTTATTTTAAAAAAGCTTGTTTGTGTGGGTTGAAAAAGCTATCATTTATTGAAACAGTATAACTCCCTGATGTTTTTATTTATTATTATGGTTTGTTGCACAGTCAACCAGATGTTCAGATTGAATTTGGCATTTTTATCTACCTATTGTGTCCTTCCCAAGGACCTGAGAGAGGCAGATTATTATTTTTTATTATTATCATTCTGAAATCTTAGTAAGAAAACTGCAGGGACCATTCCAGGCAGCTGTCATAAAGAAGGAAGGGAGGGAGGGAGGGAGGGTTTATTTTTCACCCCAGAATTGGTGTTTATTTTTAAATTGTATATTTATTAATTGTCTATAGTTCACATACTGCTGCTGAAAGCCCAGACATGCTGGGCAAGCCACATTGCAAGAATGCCAGACCATCGCATCCCCAAACAGCTCCTCTATGGTGAGCTGTCTCGAGGAAAGCAATTGCATGAGGGACAAAGGAAGTGTTACAAAGACACCTTGAAAGCCTCCTTCAAGTCCCTGGAAATTTACACCACCTCCTGGAAAACCCTGGCACAAGTTCGATCAACATGGCACATGTTGATCCACCAAGGCTGCCAGATATCTGAGGACAGAAGAAAAACCATAGCACAAGAGAGGTGAGTACTCTGCAAAGCCAGAGTTGCAAATGCTGCAACAATGGTGCCCACACATGTCTGCCCGACATGTGGCAGAACATTTCATGCCCATATAGGCCTTACTAGCCACCTGAGCACACATTGTGGATAGCCAACAACCTGCTATATGTCAAGATTGTCTTCGAACATGATAGACAAACATCCATAATTTATGACTCAATGAAAGAGAAGTACAATAATACATGATCCTATTCAGTGAAGGCCAAAAGCTAGTAGTATATGGGTGTGAAACCAAGGCCCATGGGCCAGATCTGTCCCACGAGGCCATCCTGGAAACAGTGAGGACCAGCCTGTGGTGCCTCTGCCAGCAAAAACAGGCTCCCAAGCTCCATTTTCCAGCTGTGATGGTCTCCTGCAATCCTCTGCCAGCGAAAAAGGAACTCAGGAGGACTCCATGTATTTTTGCTGGCAGAGGGTTGCAGGAGGCTGTCACAGGTGGAAATGGAGCTCAAAAGCCCATTTTCACTGGCAGAGTGCTTGGGCCGCCACTGGCAACCCTGACATGAGTGACATTGAGCTGGCCATGCCCACTCTGGCCACACCCAGCCTGGTCTTCCAAGGTCAAACACAACCCTAATGCAGCCCTCAATGAAATCGAGTTTGATACCCCTGTAGCTTTATATAACATGGCAAGGAAGAACCCAGGAAGAAGATGGTAGATTTCCACTGAAAAAATTGACTAACATCTGTAAGCAGTTTATATAGTTATTGTAAATAAACTGTTGATGTTGATCAAGTGGAAGTCTCAGGTCCTTTTGTAAAGAAAGACAAGATTATGGATTTTAATGGAAAAAATAAATCTGAACATCCTGATATACTACCAAAACCTAATCAGTTGTTTACACACAGAAGCCAGAGAAAGCAATATAAGAAAAAGTTATTTGTCAACAAGATATTGATGTAGGTTTACCTGACACTCAAGAGTTATAGATGTGATATGACAGATTCGAAACTTTGAAATCAGTTGCTGCTTAGAAGTAACAAATGCCCTGTCTTATCCATCAGATGTGAATTAAAGCTTTTCTCTTGCATAAATCTTACCCTAAGGAAAATAAAGAATCAAATGAAGAGTAACCCAGAACAGAGGTAAGAGCCGGCTTTAAAGATTCTCTTGTGAAAGTACTTAGTTGGAAAAAAAAACAGCTATTCTTCCATCTTTATCACAACTGCATAATGCCTGTGATTACCCTGTTTAGGGTAATCCAGTCTCTTGTCATGAAGGTCCAGAGAAATACTTAACAGGCTATAGTGAGGACAATTCTACACACCTCTTGGATAAAATCATTCAGATTTCCTGAGGGTTGGAATGTGGTTGTATAGGTCCTTTGGAATTGCCTGAGGCACATTGTTGTCTGGTTATCTAGGAAGTGTTTGAGCCTGTGGTCCTAATAAGAGTTCTAAGATCTTACTAGTTCAACCACCTATGTTTGAAATCCATACTTCTTCCGGTTGATTAAGGTCTCCCAGAAGCAGAGGTGGGATTCTACCACTTCGGACCTATTTGGGTGAAAATTTGTAGCTCTGACAATCAGCTAGGAGCAAACCAGTTTGCTCTGATGATTAGATGCTTCCTATGCAGTATACTGACCTATATTTTCTAAGCTGATTCATGCAGCAGAGCTCTGCTCTGCCATGCCTCAGCTGTGTTACTCCCAGCAGTACCGCAGAAGGTAAGTATTCTTAAAATTGCGCATGGGCGCAATCACCAAACTGGTTGTTAAACCAGCAGGATCCCACCACTGCCCAGAAAGTACCACATGGTTGGATTCATTCAGTGAAGAATGCTTCTTTGTGGGAGAGAGAGTATCCCATGTTTTGAAGGAACTGGCTATATAATATTCTTCCCAAAAAAAGCCCATTATTGGATTCAACAGACCGAGCTGATTTGTATCCAGTTTCCAATCATTCATTTCAGGAAATGATATTTATGTCAAGCCTATGAAAAAGACCAGATTCAGAAACCAACTCCACAGGAAGATTAGAACATACTTTATTGAGATAGACTATGGTAACAGATCTTGCTAGTTTGATTGTCCTTTCCTCCCTTTTATTCCCCCATGAGTTAGGGTGGAGTCAGCCTGAGTTTTTTCTTACTACTATCTTCCATCCCAAGCTTAAAGAGCTTCCTTTCTGCTAATGATTTCTGAACACATGCTTCCATGCCATTTCAAAAATTTGTAAAAAAAAATAACATCATGTCATACAATTCCAATGTGGAAAAGAATGAAGGACAAGATAAGATGCCAGTATGCTGTAATAAGAATCTTTAAACAAGGGGCTTATTCTCACAACCGCATTATCCATTGTCTCTTATTCCAAATCTGGCTGGAAAAGAAGTTGGTTTAAGAAATTACTATCCAGATTTCAAAACATTCCTCAACTTTGGCAACAATGAGTATCAGGTGCATTGATGTGACAGTAATTACAATGGGTTTTGCTTGGTGAAGTCTTCTATTTCTTTCTTCCACCAATCCATGCCAGGAAAGTAGCCTTTTCTGCAAACTAATGTCCAGTAAATAAGTTGACCTCAGTAGAGATAGACCTGATTATTTAAGCAATGAGGTGCTTGAAAACATTATCAACCTTTTCCAAGACGCCCATCTCTACCCTTGATTTAGTTATATTCAATGGTGGGATTCAAAACTTTTTCCTACCGGTCCTGTGGCCATGGCTTGGTGGGTGTAGCTTGGCTTGGCTTGCTGGGCATGGCAGTGAAAGGATACTGCAAAATCTCCATTTCCACCCCAATCGAGGGCATGTATACTATAAAATATCCATTTCCTCCCCACTCCACTAATCTGCTTTCCAGCTCTGTTCTCCTTTGCAAGGAAACAGAAGAAGAGCCAGCTGATCAGCTGGGACTCCAATCATCTGGGATTCGGGAGGCAGCGATTAGATAGGGGCAGGGCTACCCAGAGAGGGTATTTGCCAGTTCTGCAAACTACTCAAAATTTCCGCTACCAGTTTGCCAGAATACCACCTCTGAGTTTATTAGTCTTGAAGAAGACTGTAGATAGATTTCCTTTCTTGTTGACACATGAACTAAAAAGGGAAAATAGCAGAATTGTTGTCAATTTTATTTTAATATTTTATTTCTGGTTTAGTGGACTGCAGAGGGAAGGCAGTTTTACCATTCTGTCATGTATCTGGTGTGGTGAAAAAAAGATAAGGTGCACCATTTTCTTTTTCCATACTACAGGGTGCACCAGTCATCTCTAAGCAGATAGCACTTGCTCAGAGTGCAGATTTTATTGTGATAACCATTTTGTAAGTGGACAGTCAGCCCAGCAGAGGAGGCAGAAATGGGAATGGAGGTAACAGTCAGTGAATGGAAAGTATATAACATAACCAACCGATTGAAGTGAAGTAATTTGCCTAAGATGGAATGAACGGAAGCAGCTGGACCAACTGTTTCTGCCATCAGATTTGGGGAAAACATTATTTTTGATGGAAAACAGGAAAAGACAGATGACAGTTTTTCCCAGCAAGCTAGGGAAAGGTTGATGATCATCTGTGCTTTTGTATCCTCCAGAAATGGTAGGTTTGCCCTGTCTTCATGCTAGAGAAGCAAGAAATGAAGATGAATTCAAACAGACAAATGATACATTTGGAGATAGAAATAGAACAAGGTTATCAAGGAAGAGTACATACTAGCTAAAATTGCAGATTATATCAAAATGAGCTAAGATTTGCAAAAGATGTTAAGAACATTTTTTTTAAAAAAAAACCTTCTGTAGATATATTCAGATGGGAAGAAAGCATCACTATGCCAGCTGCTCAGTGAAGTTAGCAAAGTGGTAACTGCTAGCAAAGGAAAAACAGAACTACTCAACTTCTATTTTGGTTCAACCTTCTTTAACAAGAAAATGTGTGTTCTGCTAAGAAATTTGTGAAGAGCAGGAGGAAGGGATAAGACTGAAGCCTGAAATTGATAGAAACGTGGTCACACAACTGCTATTTATATGGAATTAGCTTCTACCACACTTCAAACATTATGTTCACTTCACTTAAGAAGGATTTATAGAAACTGCAACAAATTTAGAGAAGAGGAACAAGGATGATTGGGGAATAAAAATAGAATAATATAAAGAGATACTGAAAAACATAGACAACTTTAATCCCAGGAAGTAGTAGGGGGTAGGATGAAACTCTTCAGACATACAAAAGGTGACAACAGAAGACAACATTTTTTTTATTGTCCAGAATACACTACCCAGAGTACTAGATTTAAAATAAAAAGCTGGTGCAGTGTATGGTGGCATGAGCAGTTTTTTGGGGCTCATGAGTCACCCACAGCTGTTCCGTGATCTGCAATTTCTGTTGGTGTGCTTCCTGATGCTTCCTAGTACAATTCAAGTTGTTGGTTATTTCCTTTAAAGCCCTTCATGACATGTATCCAGGTTGCCTGAGGAACCAGGCAACCTGGAACTGACTGAGTAAAACTATTCTCCAAATCACCTGAGGGCAGAATAAGAAGCAATGGGTGGAAACTAATCAAGGAGAGAAGCAACTTAGAACTGAGGACAAATTTCCTGACAGAACAATTAATCAGTGGGACAGCTTGCTTCCAGAAGTTGTGAATGCCCCAACACTGGAAGTCTTTAAGAAGATGTTGCATAGCCATTTATATGAAACAGTATAGGGTTTCCTGCGTAGGCAGAGGGTTGGACTAGAAGACCTCCAAGGTCCCTCCCAACTCTGTTATTGTATTCTATTCTAAATTCTTCCATCACATCCTACCTGAGCTTCCAGGGGATGCATTCTGAGGGCCTAATGGCCAGGGAATTCCAGCTGTGGTGTCCAGGAGAAAAGCCTTCTCTGCCATTGTTCCCGCTTTTTGGAATATCTTGCCCCCTGGAGTGAGGTCAGCTCCAATCCTCCTGACTTCTGTAAGAGCCTGAAACTTGGGCTCTGCCAGTTGACTTGGGGATCCAATGAAGGAATCTCACCTTGGAGGTGATTGATAGAGTAATAACAGATTAACCTATCCCCTGCTCATCCTACTCCCCCTCTCTCCATCTTTTAGTTCTAGCTGATAATTTGTAATAGTGTTTTATTCTTATTGTATGGCTGTTGTATGGTTTTTATTCTTTTTAACACTGCAAGCCACCCAGAGTCACCTCATGGTGAGATGGGAAGCAAACAAGCTTAATCAATAAATAAAGTATAAGGAATCAGATTCAAAATGAGTGTCAGAAAAAAAGACCTTCCTTATTACAAGACCAGGAATGTACTGGAAACCGACTATATTTTTCAAAGTAGAAGACACACCCTTCCCCCCCCCCCCCCCGAAAAGAAGGTGAAAATCTTGTGCGTCTTATACACTGAATACAGCATTTTTGGTCTACCAAAACCCCACCCCCTTTGCAAAAATGGATGTGGAGAGGCTTTGGGAGACTTGCAAAGTGCTCCTGGGGGCTGGGGAGGGCAAAAATCAGCAAAAAACGGACCATTTTTGCTCATTTTTGCCCTCCTGTCCCCAGGACCACTCTACAAGCCTCCCAAAATTCTGCATACTTTTTTTTTTTTTTGCAAAAAACAAGGCGTGCAGAGGATTCAGGAGGCCTGCAGAGTGCAAAAACTTTTTTAAAAAATTTACTTCTTCAAAATCATGGTGCATCTTATACTTCGGTGCATCTTATAGTCCAAAAAATACAGCACCTACAAACATGAGTCCTCCTTTTAGGGGTGTGTTCAAGGACAAAGTTCAAGATAGCCCTGTGTTCCATACTTTTATTTGAACTTTTTTCCTTGGACTGGTAGCAGGATTTATTGGCCTGTATGGCTCCTTCTAATGGTCTGATCGGTTTTTCAACCGATTGTGTTGTCATCTCTTATTATGAATTTCGCTGTGGTGGAATCAATGTAAGCATCATTAATACAGTAATCGTGAAAAGGAAAGAAGCTATAGAATGTGAAAGGGATCACCATTAATGTTGTAGTGCCTCCACCTTCTCTTCTGAGAGCCATAAGTGCTATTAGTAGTGATACAACTAGAGGTCGGGGGCAACATTGTCATCCTGTTTGAGAAAAATAATGTTAAACCACTCTTAAGGCTAATGAAGAAAATAAGAAGCCAATCACCCAGAGAGGAAAAGGATATTTCTTGCTATTGAAAGTGCCTTTAGATTAGCAACTCAGGCCTTTTCAAGAATTAATAATGGATAGAGTGGCTATAACTCAACTAGGGCATATGATTGTATGCAGAAAATCCAAAACTGAATCCCTGAGATTTTCAGGTAAGAACACCTTTTACATTCTGGATTACTGTTCTTAGTATGAGTGAAAAAGGCCAATTGCTATAAAATGGCTCTCTAAATCTGATTCCATTTCTGTATCCTTCTTTAAACCTCTCGAAAGCCTTGTTTGGATTTATATAAAAATTGCATCCTTCTGACAGAAATGTGGAAGCTGAACCTAAAAACAACTATGGAAAAGTATCTGAGAACAAATACTTCCTTTGCCCCATTTTAAGCAATTTGTACCATGCGGTTTGTAAATCAATCGAAGTGCAAGTACTTTAAGAACTACAAAATATCATGTCCCTTATTAAAATGACATTAAAATTTAATTCAGAGCCAAAATGCTAAACCTTAAAAACTGAAAAAGACAAAGCAAATCATTTACATCCCCTCACAGAAAACAGATGTTTATTCTTATAAAGTACAAGCAAGTTCCTCTTGAATTATGAGTATCATCTCTGGGAGATTCCAACTAAATTAGCTCATGCGCAAGTCAATTTCAACATTAGTAGGATTTGGTAGCCATTTTGCAGATTCTTTTTAAAAAATCACACATCCTAGCACAGTGATGGCTAAATTCAGAAAATTTAGGTTTTCCTCCTCAGCCCATGTTAGCAATACCACTAGCAGCATTTTGACTGGCAGGTGTAAGTAGAAGTGGAAATTCATTCTACTGAAAACATTGTTTTTGCTTATGATTGGATAATTAAAATTTCAGAAGACCCAAAGCAATAGCAATAGCAATAGCAGCAATAGCAGTAGACTTATATACCGCTTCATAGGCCTTTCAGGCCTCTCTAAGCGGTTTACAGAGAGTCAGCATATTGCCCCCAACAATCTGGGTCCTCATTTTACCCACCACGGAAGGATGGAAGGCTGAGTCAACCCTGAGCCGGTGAGATTTGAACCGCTGACCTGCTGATCTAGCAGTAGCCTGCAGTGCTGCATTTAACCACTGCGCCACCTTGGCTCCAAAGGCATAGTATTAGAGTGTTACATAGTGCATAAACTAAAGAACTGTCTCAATATGCTTCCTCCCTACTCTCTCAAACACACACACACACACACACACACAAAGTTGCACCAGGAGGATTAAGTTTGAATTCCTCCCCCTCCCTCTGACCCACACGTACCTTTTCCAGCTGTTTCAGAGAGGATTTCAACTCTGCTCTTGCCTGCCATCATGAAAAGAAAAAAAAAATGTAAAAGAAAAAAGGCAAGAGCTGAGGTCAGGCTGAGCTAGTTGCTGTCAGAGTCACCATGTGGATGACTCTGCTTAACTGTTTAAAAAAGCCTCTAAAAAAAAACACCCTTTACAGGAGGCAGGAAAACAACGTGCCTCATCTATGTCAGGAATTTTTCGGTTTTTAATCCTTGCTTAGCTCTGCTCGAGTGATCATAAAGTCAGACTAGATGAGGCACCTCGTTCTCCTGCCGCCTTCTGTAGAGGGCAGTTTTTTAGAGACTTTTTAAAACAGTTAAGCACTAAGCAGAGTCATCCATGGTGACTCTGGCAGCAACTAGCTCAGCCTGACCTCAGCTCTTGCTTTTTTCCTTTTATACTTTTTTTTCTTTTCATGATTACAGTGGTGAGGCTCTGCCTCCCCTGCCTCCCCTGACTGCACGTCCCTGATGGCTAACCTTTTCCGGACTGAGTGCCCAATGCACATGCACGTACCCAAACCCCCAAAATGCAATGTGTGCGTGTCCCTGTGCATATGCCCTATCCTCCTGTGCATGCACATGCCCCCTGCACACTCCCCACCCCCTGTGTATGTGCTCATCGCCCCTTGCATGCCCCCCACACACACACCCTGCACTCCCCCCTTCCCCCTCTGTGCATGTGCATGCACACTTGCCCCCCCCCCACACACACACACTCTGTCCCCTGGGAAAGCACAGCAGAGACCCGAAGATCAGCTGGCTGGTGCGTGGCAGGTGCACATGCACAGCAGAGCTGAACTGGGGAAATCACTCACATGCCATCACAGAGGGTGCTACGTGTCACCTCTGGCATATCTACCATAGGTTCACCATCACAGTACTAGAACCATACCATACACATACAGCCCTGTAGAGAATGTCATTCTTGTTATTATGCCTGACCTTAGAACTTCAAATGAGCTTCAGAAACTGTAATAGTCTACAAGAAATGAATACAAGAATACCATTGATAGTATTACTGTCAAGATAACATAATATACTCAAATGTTAACTGTGGGATGGTGGGATTAAAGCTTCAGAATCATTACAGTGTATGCTGTGCTAGCTTAAAGTATGGAAATATGGTTAGTTTTATAAGGATAACCTATATATTTATTTCACATTTACCACTTCTTACCAGTTTGCCAGATTTTTCTTCCCCCAACATTAGAGCTTATTAGATCTAAGCTTCAAAAACTTCTCAGTAACTATTATTAAGGAACCAAATAAATAATTCTAACTAAAGGTAGAAAATTTTTACTAGTAACTGGATTTGAGATTAAATATGCAATAACTATAAATTAAATAATTGAAATATTTCCCCGCATCATGATATCCTAAACCTGCTGACTTTTGCTTGAAGTGCTCATGTCATTTTTAGCACAGTCATGGGCTTGGTCTTGAATATAAGTATAAGTATAATCTTTATTGTCATTGTACTTAAATACAAAGAAATTGGTTTATATCTAGAAAGTGAACATTCTGGATCATTACTAAATTCTTGGAAGGATGATATGTTATCTTCAATATGTCCCAAAGGTACTTTTTAAAGAGGCAACTGGACTTTCTGTTTTTTCTTTGAAGACTTTCACTCTCAGGAGCTGAAGAAGCTTCTTGGAGAGAAGCAAAACAAAGAAAGTCCAGTTGTCTCTTGAAAATGCACCTTTGGGACAACCATGACCTGGATGACTGAGAATCTCCAGTGATGGCTAACCATTTCGGCACCAAATGCCTAAAGTGAGCACGTGTACCCATAATGCAATGTGTATGTGACCCCCCCCCACGCACACCCCATGCCTCATGTGTGTGCCCCCCGTGCACCCATCCCTGTGCAAGCATGTGTGACCCCCCTGTTCACCCCATCCCCGTGCATACATGCACCACATCCCAACCACTACCCCAGCCCCCAACCACACTTGTGCAACAGAGACCCGAAAACCAGCTGGCTGGTAGGAGGTGTGCATACATATGTGGCAGAGCTGAGCTGGGGCAATGGCTTGCATGCCCACAGAGTGGGCTCTGCATGTCACAGGTTCACCATCATGGTCATAGATAGTTACCTTAAATAATTGTACTGTATTTGAAACCATTTATTTAAACAGTTTCTGAGAAAGAGAAAAGAATGGAGAGTTTTTGAAGTAACTTGTGCATAAGCAGAAATACATGTATAGAATTCAACCTGGCAGTTTCACTTTTCTCCAAATCTCCAACGCTCATTTAAATGGAATCAGATTTTTGCAGGAAACCTATATATGACTAGAAGAAAATATTTATATAAGACAGTGACGTGCGGTGAGGTTTATGACTAGTGAGCAGTGACGTGCGGTGAGGTTTATGACTAGTGAGGCACTGATACAGTGGTGGGTTTCAAATTTTTTTAGACTTGTGGACTTCAACTCCCAGAATTCCACAGCCAGGCATGCTCAGTTCTGATTTAAAGTGACAGCATTTGTTTTTCTCCTTTGCGAATAAGTTTCCTTCATTCTTTTTCTTCTCCCTCCCCCTCCTCCCTCCCGCTCTCCTTCCCCCTCTCTCAAACAGACACACGCACACAGAGAAGTTGGATTAGACTATCTCTACTACCCCCTTCCCTCTCTCACTCATTCCCTCTCAAACAAACACAAACACAGAAGTTGGATTGGAGCCAATCCGAGCCTTTGATTGCAGGCAGAGCCACGTTGTCTTTTCAAACTTGTAATCAGAGAAGCTGGGCTTATATAGTTTTACCCAGCTCTCTGTGTGTGTGTGTGTTTGAAAAGGCAATGTGGCTCTGCCTGCAATTAAACTACACTTGGGGAGAGATCTACACTTGAGGATGAAATTTAATTCCTCCCCCTCCCTCTGACCCATACGTACCTTTTCCAGCTGTTTCAGAGAGGATTTCAACTCTGCTCTTGCTGTCATCATGAAAAGAAAAGAACATGTAAAAGGAAAAAAGCAAGAGCTGAGGTCAGGCTGAGCTAGTTGCTGCCAGAGTCACCATGGATGACTCTGCTTAACTGTTTAAAAAAGCCTCTAAAAAGCACCCTCTACAGGAGGAGGCAGGAGAAATATGTGCCTCACCTACGTCAGGAATTTTTAGGCTTTTAACCCTTGCTTAACTCTGCTCGAGTGATCATAAAACGCCTAAAGTCAGACTAGATGAGGCATGTCGTTCTCCTGCCTCCTCCTGTAGAGGGCGCGTTTAGAGGCTTTTTTAAGCAGTTAAGCAGAGTCATCCACAGTGACTCTGGCAGCAACTAGCTCAGCCTGACCTCAGCTCTTGCCTTTTTCCTTTTACATTTTTTTTCCTTTTCATAATGACAGTGGTGAGGCTCTGCCTCCCCCGCCTCCCCTGACTGCACGTCCCTGATGTAAGAAGTATTTTCAAGTAAACTTCTGTAATATTTTTTCTATTTCAGAAACAAAGCACATACATTTGATCCAGGGGTGGGTTGCTGCCAGCATTATTGCCGATTCACAATCCACACACAAATCGCGCCTGCATGCACGTACGCTATTCAATGCAAATTGCTCTTTGCACATGGGCAGAAGAATTTACAGTGAACTGCGCACATGCAGTCACTAAAATCCAAAATGGCAGCACCCAAGCAGCAGCAAGGGAACTGGTTCGGGGGTGTGGCAGGCCTGGGTTGCTGTCGGTTCTGTAATCCAGGCCTGAATTTCACTATCGGTTTGGCTGAACTGGGCCGAACTGGCAGCAACCCACCTCTGATTTGACCCAGTTCCCAAAATCTGCTCTGAATATTTAATTAGAACTCATGCTCATTCCTAAACTGTGGAGGGAAACTAGAAACACCTGCTGAAACTTAACTTGGCTTCAGCTGGTAATATTACTGCCTCATTTTCCTGAGCATTACATTTAAATGTTGTTTTAACCTTTCCAAATGAAAGCATAAAGTTATAGAACATTTCTACAACTAGCCAGATTGTAATGACATGCCACAAAGAAATAAAATAACAGCCCAGCATTTAAATCAATCATATCCACTTCCATTTGGCTGGGGATAATGTACTTTCCCATCTTGTCCCTATATACCTTTTAATGTGTAATCCTCATTGTTGAGAAAAGAGGGAAGCAAAAAAAGACAGTTAATCAGTAATATAGAAAGAAATATTTTCTTCAGGTCATCAGTGACAATGTAGAATCTCACCATAATGCATATTATTTAAAGTGTATGTGAAAGAAAAAATTCAAATTTAGGAAAACCATTATGTAAAGTTGGCAGAGTGCTTGAAAATTGAACGATCAACCCAGACATTGAAACTGTACAACTGAACAATATCGATGTAATACTGCATTCAAGGGTTTGTGTAAATATAAAACAAGGAAAAGTCATTTCCTGTAGAATAGAATAGAATAGAATAGAATAGAATAGAATAGAATAGAATAGAATTCTTTATTGGCCAAGTGTGATTGGACACACAAGGAATTTGTCTTTGATGCATATGTTCTCAGTGTACATAAAAAGATGATACATTCATCAAGAATCATAAGGTACAGTACTTAATATAATCATGGGGTACAAATAAGCAATCAGGAAACAATCAATATCAATATAAATTGCAAGGATACAAGCAACAAAGTTACAGTCCTGCAGTCATAAGTGGGAGGAGATGGGTGATAGGAACGATGAGAAGACTAATAGTAATAGTAATGCAGCCTTAGTAAATGGTTTGACAGTGATGGGGGAATTATTTGTTTAGCAGAGTGATGTGTTTGGGAAAAAGCTGTTCTTGTGTCTAGTTGTCTTTGTGTGCAGCGGTGTAGCAGAATGTACACAGAATGTACATTTTGCTACACCGCTGCACACCAAGACAACTAGACACAAAATGTACATTCTGCTACACAAAACAGAATGTAGCAATGTAAGCCAAATTTATTCTGAGTAAACGTTGTGTTGGAAGTGTGACTTCAGCAGTACTGAGGCTTCCTCATGTCTTGACCTATGGACCACAAGGACTAGTAGGAGTAGACAATGGTTTACAGGTTGACCATGTGTCTCTTCTTTGTCTATCACTCTGCCAGCTTTTTGTCTAAGAGATTGATAATTTCAAGTCACGTCTTCCTGCCTTTGTTTCCAAAGAAATATGCATAGACTATTTGAGTCCCTAACTCTCTGCCATAAGATGTAGTTAGCTAACTGCTAGTCTTTGTCTATGTCTATAGCAGGGTTCTCAAACTTGCAACCCATCAACCAGAAGCATTTAGCAGAGGGGAAGAAAGTCTTGATACATCATGTGACGACGATGTGATAACATGAGTTTGACACCCCCGGTCATAGTATAATTCCCTATAAATCTTGCCTTCCTATTATAGTAATAAAAACTTTTTCAGCAATCATTGCTCGTACTAGTTTCCCATTCCTACGAACATTCATGTCTCTGCACCAGTCCTTTCCCACCAATACTCACATTTACTATTTAAATCAAAATTTCTCCCCATAATTTAGTTTGTTCTCCCATTCAAACCTAGAGTATGTCCATGCAGAGAATGCATCCACTTTACTTGCTTGTTCTATGCCGACCACAACCTATTGTGCCCATATTTAATTAATTCCCTACTTATTCTGATCAGTTTTATTTACAATTCAGAATATAGGATTTATTTACAGTTTTATTTCTGAAGTCCACTTTTGTTGTTTCCATTGCATTCGAGTTTGCTGCAGGTTTTCATTTTTGCTCAGCATTCTATTTCAGCATCCGACAGGTGATAATACAGGCACGTTCTTTTAGAGAGTTGTTCTTGCTTTTCTTACTTGCACCAAACATTGCCGGTCATGTAAACATTTATTTTATAATATCTTGAGATCACTCTTTTAATCTCTCCTAATAGTGACTAAGATGCTGAGCTTGTCAATCAGAAAGGTTGGCAGTTCGGTAGTTCGAATCCCTAGCACTGCATAACAGAGTGAGCTCCCATTATTTGTCCCAGCTTCTGCCAACCTAGCAGTTCAAAAGCATGTAGAACAATAGGAATTATCTTTGGTGGGAAGGTAACAGCGTTCGTGTACCTTCGGCATTTAGTTATGCCAGCCACATGACCACGGAGACGTCTTTGGACAGTTCCGGCTCTTCAGCTTTGAAATGGAGATGAGCACCGCCCCCTAGAGTCGGGAACAACTCGCACATATGTGTAAGGGGAACCTTTACCTTAATAATAACTGTAACACACAAACTCCATTAGCTCTCATGTATGTGCAGCATATCCCCTCAATACTGATGTGCATGCCAGTCACAGGTTCACTGTGTGAAATAGGTAGGACTAAGCAATACATTCTAGAGAGACAATTTTATGGTGTCTATGTGAACTGAACAACTCAAGACAGCTCTTGCCTATTATAATAATTTAAACAATACAGTCAAAAGATAACAGAGATAGATGCAAGCATTTCATATTGACTCATCAGTACCAACATTACAATAAAACGGTTGAAAATCAGCCTCACATATATTATAATAACAATTAAAAAAAGAATAGTCCAACCTATATTTTTGAATATGGTTTGTATGTCTGAAGAGTTTTCAAATAATGAACTTTTCAAATTAGCAATCTTCCTTCATCTTTCTATGGCCATCTCATATATTTCTCATTTACTGAATGTTACAGTATTCAGCAAGAGTTTTGTTGAATGTACAAAATGTACATTTAGTACATTTGCAATGTATTTACAAGCATTTTGCTTGTTAGTTTGATAATATAACTTTTGTCTGCTTGACAAACCAATTCTTATTTTTACTGTTGACGTCATCTTGTCAATCACCTGACTTGCTCAGCCAATAGTCAACATTTGCTATATTCCCTTTTGTGCTAAGAGAGTTGGCATACATTTACAAATTGTCCTCTAAATTGCTAGGTTTTGAAAATAACTGAGAGCAGGGCTATATTTTTCTACAGTTTCCATTTTCCTTTCTTTATGTAATTCGATTCCAAAGATGAATGGCCTGTATTTTTGTTATTTCATACTTAAACTCAGAAATTTGACCATATGTGGCCAATTCCTAAATATAAATCTTATTACTGAAAGAACTATTTATGGAATGAAGAATCTATGTCTTCATTTTTTTTAATTCATGGGGAAAATACTATATTGAATAATCAAGGTGAGAAAACTTTAAAAGAACAAAATGGATTATTGACAAAATCTGTCACAGAGATGATAGCCCACTAGAAGCTGACCATTACAAGAACATTCTCTTCCTAAAATACTATTGATGAAGGAAATTAAAAATTAGCACCTTCAAAGAATTACTATAACTGCAGCTCTAACATTATTCTTTTCTTCAAAAGACACATTTTAATTAACATAAGAAGAGGTGTGTCTATCCCGCAGGGCATCTCTCATAGCTGTTTATTTTTAATGGATTATCAAAGTGAATGACAAGATATTTGCATTTCTGCACTCTACTCTCATTAATATAATTAATGCAGTCTACATTTTGTCACCCCATATTCATAAGGATCTGTGAGAAAAGGCTGGTTACCACTACAGGAACCTCTTAGAAAATGATAATACATGGAAATAGAAGAGTTTTACTAGGGGCATGCAAAAGATTTATTCACACTCAGAGCTGTTTAATTTTTTCTGTTAAAAAATAATTACCATCTGGGAAAAAGCAAAGTTATATACTGGATATATATCTTGTTATTTCTTTGCCAGAATTATCAGCTGCAGGACTAAAGCTGCATGTGATGTCACTGATGTTCTGGTTAACCCATTCACTTCCTTAATAATAGTTGTGTGTGTGTGTGTGTGTGTGTGTGTGTGTGTGTGTGTGTGTGTGAGAGAGAGAGAGAGAGAGAGAGAGAGAGAGAGAGAATGTGACACTCCTGCAGCGTTTTATTAAGTAATTTATCTGATCTTATGTAGCATTTTGGATATGCAATATCAAGGTTGACTCCTTAGAAGCATTTATTTCTTCCATAACAACATCCACATAACATAAGGAAAGATATAAATTAGATATGACTTTTTCATTTTTTTTAAATAGATCCTCCAGATGTTAGAACTGCAGAGATGAAATCATTCCCATGGTTATATTATTATGCTCCTATGGCATTTTACACTCTCCCATTAATGCATTTCTGCATTTCCATTGATGACTGGGAAGAAAATGTTCCTTTCTATATTACTCATGTTATTGTCAAACTTTCATACTTTATGGCCATCAATTTATATAACAAATTTGTTTTTATAATTCTCTAAAGCAGGAATAAGGAAATTCTCAACTGGCTGGTGGAGAAAATGCAGATTCTGTAGTAAAAAGGGAGGTTAATATCTGGAGTGTCATAAATTGTCTACTTCTGTCTTCATTCCTCTTTCCCAAACCTGATAGATGAGATGATTGGGGGAAAAAACCACCTAAAATTAGCAGATAGTTGATTGTTGAAATTTTCTTGAACTGCATTCTTCTGACACATGTTTGGCGCAATTTCTATGATGTGATAACATGGGAACTAGACAGTATTTTTTTTTTGGGGGGGGGTGATTGTAGGTTCTTCTCATTCCATCCAAAGAGAACATGCTAATGGACAATTATAGATTGTTTTCTTTGAAGATTTCATACACAGTCCCATACTTTCTGATCCCAGTTCTGATGAAAATAAAATTTCAGATATGCATGAAGATTGGACCAGCCTATGAAGTCCAATCCTATCTTTGGTTTGCTAGCAACATCCTTTTCCTCCTTGCCTTCTGGCTTGACGTTCTCCCAATAAAGGAAGAAAATGAATGCTCCTCCCTCCACATTTGGACTGGCAAAACAGACACCACATGTATGTTGGCCATTGGTAGCTTTAACTATATCCATTGCCAAAGAAATGATACTATAATGGTTCATTTCAATCTTCACACTCATTGCATATTATAATAATACCATTAGCTGCCAGATAATCAGAAGACTATTTAGAGATAACAAAAAAATTCTTTGTGGATTCTTCAAAGAAGAGAAATGTCTTAACTGTAAGAAATGTACAGCAAAGCTACATCAATACAATGACAGAAGGGAGTAGAAAACCTTACATCTCAGTAAGCAGCCATAATGCTTGATGGACAAGCAAATGAAGGAAGAACATTCCACTGATAGGATTTTTCAGTTCTACTCCTACACATAAACCTGACCTTGAAAGAAACACCCCAAGGTAAAAGTTGGTAGTTCAATAGCTTATTTGTAGCCCAGACATGTATGGGAGAGATAATTTATAGGCTTTCATATATTTTTTTAATGTTCATTCCAGAATGCTAATTTTGCTATGGGGGACACAGAACATTTTTGCTGTCAGCTGAGATCAAGCCTGTACAGTAGTGTGGGCATGTCAGAAAGATAATTAGGTTAAAATGGTGAGTTGCTCTAAGGAGCACAGGTACACAGTTCACTCACACATTCTTTAGGGCAACATATTATTCAATCACCAGCAGTGGAAATAAGCTAATTGGAAGAAAAAGACACATTTATGACATGCACACAGACCATTCTTAAAAGTGAGTGCAACCAGCAAAGAGAGTCATGCCTCCAGGCTAATTGCTGTGATATTTGGGAAATGATTTGAGGTGAGAATTAGAAATAAAAAGATTTGGGGGGAAATGATTTGGGGAGTAGTGGTTGCAGTAATAGAAGTTCAGAATAGTAGCAGGTTCTAAAGCTAAAATGCACCAGAGCCAATTCATTCTCCTTTCTGAAGCTGAGCTCTCAAATGCAAACGTTTGTTTCACATTGGACTATACTGGACTATATAAAATATTGGGGTGGCCTGTTGGCTGCTGACCTCTCCAGCAGCTAAATCAGATGAGGAGGCATGGGAGTCTGGGTCAGCATCAAAGCAATCTGAGAGCTCCGAAGGGGAAGAGGGAATGGAGCTGGCAGAGAGACAGAGACAGAGCTGGAGCCTAGGCCATCCGTCAACCCTCAGATAGAGAGTCAAGAGCCCCCAGGTCTGGAGGTGGTTGATGCAGAAGAGGAGGAACAGCTGGATCCAGGGCCTGAGGTGCAGATGCGCAGAAGGCAGAAGAGAGGAGAGTAGTGGAAAGTTGTGGGCCGATCCTTGGGAAGGAAGAGCCGCCGTTGCTAGTGAAGCTTCTGGGGATAAAAGACAGGGGGACAGAGATGAATAGGTGTGGCCAGCAACTATTCATCTAATGGATGGACAAACGTTAGCCTGCGAGAAAAACTTTTTGCCGGGGCTGCTGTCAATAAAGGAATCTTTTGAGTTCAAGTCAGAGGGGTTGTCATGTTCCAGGAGCTGAGTCAAAATAAATATGATGAAAAATTGAATGACTTTAGCCACATATTTATATCAGACGTTTTAAATAAAGCCACTCCATTTTCTAGCCATTTCCCACCCACCCCATGACAAGATATCATGTTATGTAGAACCATTTTTTGCATGATGCCTCTTGAGTTTAAAAAGCTGCAGATCAACTCAAGTGATATGAATTTAGGAAACTGGCAAAGTTTACAGACCTGTGAGAGTTTGCCATGTAATATATTATGCAACGTTCCTAGCTAGAACAATTTTAAAACATTTGCCCAATAAACATAGGAAAAGTAAGAACTCTATAATAATCTATCTATCTATCTATCTATCTATCTATCTATCTATCTATCTATCTATCTATCTATCTAATCTATCTATCTATTCTAGAATGGTTAGCTGTCTGTGACTGATTATCCCAGGGCTTGGCAAAGTCATACAACAAAAACTCAAAATGTGCATGAAGGCAATGTGTACATTTGTACAATAAATTGTACAATATGCAATGAACATATGAGAAATAAATATTGTATAATGTAAAAGAAGTGAAGTACATCTCTGAAGTAATACTGAAACACAGTGATCAAATTGCATGCAAAGAGATCTTGATGCATATCTTTTAGATAGTGAAGTGCAGCTTCCTGGTGCTACAATTATCTGCAAAAAATGAAAACATCCTTAAAATAAAATAAAAAACTCTTTACCAAAGTATATTTTGCTGGGATCTGAAGTATCCCCAAAGAACCAAACCTAGCTGGACTGTCAAATGAGAAGTAGCTGTACAGTAATAGATATCTGTGGCCTTTCAAACAATGGCTGAACTACATCTCCCAGTGTTCCATTGACCATGTTAACTGGTATTGCTGGAAGCTGTAATTCAGCTATTCTTTAGTTCATGAAACAACCAGTGAACAGTTTAATGACTTTTCGTGCATACTTGCCTTTAGCCACATATATATAGCCATGACTTTGGTTGTTAATTATGATTACTGAGTCCTTGCTTCTTTTCTTTCTCTCCCTCTGTTATAAACAATATTTTACTATCATGTTTGAGGAAAATATTATAATTATGAAAAAAACACAACAGCTTTCCATTTGGGAAGCCATTGTTGTGTTATGATCTAAATCTGCAAATGCAGAGGAAGATATTCAATAACTATAAATGAGATCATAAAGAGGATTACATCAATAGACTATTTAACGCAGAAACATTTCTGACCCTCTGTCCACTTCTTAATCAAGTCTTATGATGCTCAAAAGCTAAACCAATCTAATCTCAACTGGACAACATTTCAGAATTTATCAGCTGTTTTCCCAGCTCCAGTCTTTCAGTCAAATTACATCTGTGGTCTACCTGTCAAGACGGGGAGCTATTCATCAGGATACAAAACCCTTTGATGGATCTGGGAAATAGCTGATGCATGCTATATGCATTATAGCACATTCAATAATTTAGACATTGCCTTGATTATCTAATCAGCAGCAGCAGCAGAAACAGACCCCTGAATGTACGTGCTGTTTTACAGTACCCTGATCCAAAGAGCTTACCATCTTAAGGGAAAAAATGGAGGGGAAAGCAGAAACAACTTGAGATAAATATGAGCAAATGCAGCTCCACATATTTTGAATTCATGGTGTTTGGGGTGAAAGATGTTAGGATTGAGGAGGGGCATTACAGAGAACTTAGTTAATCTCCTCATCCACTAAGCTTTCTTTTTTTCAGCTTGTTGCCATTTTTTTTTATTTTCTATTGAAAGTGTTTCTCCTTTCCCCTTGCAAACTGAACCACCTGAGAATTCATGCCAGAACAGGTCTTGCAAAAAAATGATGGCAAAAAATGTCCCAAAGCCTGATGCTGCTGAGTGAATAAACTGGAGAATCCAGCTTGCCTCGATCAGCATACATATGTCCCTTTCTTTTGCCAAAAGCAAAAAGGAAAGCTGCAGTCTACTGGGAGAGGGAAGTGGAGGAAAACAAAAAAAGGGGGGCATTTGCAGGACCCAGGGGAGAAACCAAAATAAACAGAGGAGGGAAAACAAGCCATTGATGGGATTTCATTTCTTTCCTTTGTGATGCAGATGGAGAAGTTAGAAAAAAGCATTAAAAAAAAGAAAAGAAAATTCACTTGGGAAAAACACTTTCAGATGGAAATAAAGAGTAACAATTATATTCCTAAATAAGTTATTCTGATATCAGTTTGTACCTTCAGTGAATATAAATTCCATTTTAAAAAAAAGGATACAGAGACAATTTTGTGCACAGACATATGGATATTTTCCTACAATCTATGGCCTCTCCTTCATTTGGCCAAGAGGATTTTATTTAATGAACTAAATATTTTATAGGCCTTTTCGTTTTTACACCTACAACCCAAGATACGCACAATGTGCTCATACCTTCTTTTCTAAGTTTTTATTTTACATTTTATACTTTTTTCTTTTAATTTAACAAAAGTAGCTAGTCTAGTGCAGTAGTTAAGGAATCAGACTAAAACATGGAAGACTATGAGACCTACTCTTGTTTAGGTATGAAGTCAACTAGATAACTTTGGGACAGTCTTTCTCTTACAGCCCTAAGAGGAAGGAGATATCCAAAACTCTTTCTAAAAATCTGCAGGCAATGGCCCAGAGTCAAAACTGATTTAAGGGACATTTTTCCTTTTCCTTTCCTTTCCTTTCCTTTCCTTTCCTCTCGTCTCCTCTCGTCTCCTCTCCTCCTCTTTCTTTTCCTAATAAAATGGTAACATAACATAAAATAAATGGAAAATTTGCATGGCAGAAAGTAAAGTGTCAACATTTATCCATCATTTTATTCATAAATGATTAGTAGAACGAAGCACTGAAAATGATCACAATATTTTATAGTTCTAGAGATGATCTTTTTTATTATCTCTGTTCCATTCTATTATCTCAATATGATCCATCAAACGACATAAATATACTAATTTGGAAGAGTGCAGAAAAGATTCCTCGGGGGCTTTCCAGTTGAGATACTTTAGGCTTCCCTCCAAAAATATAAATACTGTTCTGACAATTAAATAACAAAAATATTACAGAAAAGTGGATCAGAATATGCTCAGGCAAATTTAATATCAAACTCACTATAGGTATATTTGTTTGGGACATCAAAAAGCTGGAGATCTTGAATTTAAACATAACAAAATGTATATACAGGTAGTCCTCAACTTTCAAAAGCTGTAGTAGTGCAGTAGTTGGAATGTAGTACTGCAGGCTGCTTCTGCTGATCACTGGCTGCCAGCAGTTTGATAGTTTGGGTCTCACCAGCTCAAGGTTGACTCATCCTTCCATCATTCCAAGGTCAGTAATATGAGGACCCAGATTGTTGGGGGCACAATGTTGACTCTGTAAACTGCTTAGACAGGGCTGTAAAGCACTGTGAAGCAGTATATAAGTCTATGTCCTGTTGCTACAACCATAACTGAGCCCAGAATTTCCATTGCTACGCAAGACAGATATTGAGTTTTGCCCCATTTTATGAACCAAAGCTTTTTTGCCACAATTATTAAGTGAAATACTGCAGTTGTTAAGTTAGTTAAATGGTTGCTAAATGAAGTCAGGAAGCTAGCCAGCTGAATACCATGAATGTTAACAGGCAGAGCCAGAATTTTTTTCTTCTTATTTTCCTCCCAAAAAACTAACGTGCATCTTATATTCTGGAGCATCTTATACTCCGAAAAATACAGTATTTAAAGCCATCCTTTTCTTTCTCAGCGGCTGGCACCACATAGCCAACTCTATGTGGGCCTTGGATAATACATGGATGGAACACATCTTGGAAGGAGATAGTCTGTGTCACTGCTGGAAAATCTGCATGGATTTGTCAAGGTAGTCAATGTGCAGCCCTCACATGTAGGCCATTGCTAGAAGTACTTCTGGCTTGGATTGGTAACAATGATGGAAGGAAATAAATCACCCATTCAGTATTTTAAACCTCTCTCATGACTTAAATTTTCTAATCGTGGCAATGGCCTTCATTGGAAGATCTGAAAGATGAGGTTAGAGACCGATCATTATGGAGAATATCTGTCTTTGTGGCTGCTAAGATTTAGCAATTTGATAGCACATAATCAATTATGATTTAAAAAGAACAAGAGATGGCAGTTTTTGCATGATGACCACCCCTGAAAAAATGAGACTCAGAAGTGAATATAATCATGGGATTTGGAAGGTTCTAAGAAGAATTAAATATAAGTGAATGCTTGTTTTGCACTTATAAAAGCCACTTTAATGACATGAAAACTGATGTAATTCTTTATTTCCCCAACAAAACCTGAAACTGGGCCACTTGCAGAGCAACTAATGCATCTAACTACTATTTCTAGCAATACCTCCGGCCAATTAAATGTTTGATTCTTTTTACACATA